>NW_028283578.1:110000-436000 GCF_059441095.1 Idiotropiscis lumnitzeri | reverse complement strand
ATTTCCTTCATGAGATATTGCAACACTTAGAAAAAGTGTACAGCGCCAGCAGACAATGAATTTTCAGCACTAAAAAAACGAAACTTCATTAACAGCTGAACTAAACGTTTCCAATGTAAATGTCCACCTTTATATAGTGTAAAAAGACATCCTGAAGCCTGGGCAGTCATTAATTTGATTGTCCAATATTTCCCTTATGAGATAATGCCTCTCATAGCAAATGTGTACAGCGCGAGCTGAAAATGCATTTACAGCACTAAAAAACCAAACTTTTATAACAGCTAAACCAAACGTTTCCAATGTAAATTTCCACCTTTATATAGTGTAGAAAGGCATCCTGAAGCCTGGAAAGTCATTAATTTGATTGTCCAGTATTTCCTTCATGAGATATTGCAACACTTAGAAAAAGTGTACAGCGCCAGCAGACAATGAATTTTCAGCACTAAAAAAAACGAAACTTCATTAACAGCTAAACCAAACGTTTCCAATGTAAATTTCCACCTTTATATAGTGTAGAAAGGCATCCTGAAGCCTGGAAAGTCATTAATTTGATTGTCCAGTATTTCCTTCATGAGATATTGCAACACTTAGAAAAAGTGTACTTCGCCAGCAGACAATGAATTTTCAGCACTAAAAAAACGAAACTTCATTAACAGCTAAACCAAACGTTTCCAATGTAAATTTCCACATTTATAGAGTGTAAAAAGGCATCCTGAAGCCTGGGAAGTCATTAATTTGATTGTCCAGTATTTCCCTTATGAGATAATGCCTCACATAGCAAATGTGTACAGTGCGAGCTGAAAATGCATTTTCAGCACTAAAAAACCAAACTTTTATAACAGCTAAACCAAACGTTTCCAATGTAAATTTCCACCTTTATATAGTGTAAAAAGACATCCTGAAGCCTGGGCAGTCATTAATTTGATTGGCCAATATTTCCCTTATGAGATAATGCCTCTCATAGCAAATGTGTACAGCGCGAGCTGAAAATGCATTTACAGCACTAAAAAACCAAACTTTTATAACAGCTAAACCAAACGTTTCAATTGTAAATTTCCACCTTTATATAGTGTAGAAAGGCATCCTGAAGCCTGGAAAGTCATTAATTTGATTGTCCAGTATTTCCTTCATGAGATATTGCAACACTTAGAAAAAGTGTACAGCGCCAGCAGACAATGAATTTTCAGCACTAAAAAAACGAAACTTCATTAACAGCTAAACCAAACGTTTCCAATGTAAATTTCCACATTTATAGAGTGTAAAAAGGCATCCTGAAGCCTGGGAAGTCATTAATTTGATTGTCCAGTATTTCCCTTATGAGATAATGCCTCACATAGCAAATGTGTACAGTGCGAGCTGAAAATGCATTTTCAGCACTAAAAAACCAAACTTTTATAACAGCTAAACCAAACGTTTCCAATGTAAATTTCCACCTTTATATAGTGTAAAAAGACATCCTGAAGCCTGGGCAGTCATTAATTTGATTGTCCAGTATTTCCCTTATGAGATAATGCCTCACATAGCAAATGTGTACAGCGCCAGCAGACAATGAATTTTCAGCACTAAAAAAACGAAACTTCATTAACAGCTAAACTAAACGTTTCCAATGTAAATTTCCACCCTTATATAGTGTAAAAAGACATCCTGAAGCCTGGGCAGTCATTAATTTGATTGTCCAATATTTCCCTTATGAGATAATGCCTCTCATAGCAAATGTGTACAGTGCGAGCTGAAAATGCATTTACAGCACTAAAAAAACAAACTTTTATAACAGCTAAACCAAACGTTTCCAATGTAAATTTCCACCTTTATATAGTGTAAAAAGACATCCTGAAGCCTGGGCAGTCATTAATTTGATTGTCCAATATTTCCCTTATGAGATAATGCCTCTCATAGCAAATGTGTACAGCGCGAGCTGAAAATGCATTTACAGCACTAAAAAACCAAACTTTTATAACAGCTAAACCAAACGTTTCCAATGTAAATTTCCACCTTTATATAGTGTAGAAAGGCATCCTGAAGCCTGGAAAGTCATTAATTTGATTGTCCAGTATTTCCTTCATGAGATATTGCAACACTTAGAAAAAGTGTACAGCGCCAGCAGACAATGAATTTTCAGCACTAAAAAAACGAAACTTCATTAACAGCTAAACCAAACGTTTCCAATGTAAATTTCCACATTTATAGAGTGTAAAAAGGCATCCTGAAGCCTGGGAAGTCATTAATTTGATTGTCCAGTATTTCCCTTATGAGATAATGCCTCACATAGCAAATGTGTACAGTGCGAGCTGAAAATGCATTTACAGCACTAAAAAAACAAACTTTTATAACAGCTAAACCAAACGTTTCCAATGTAAATTTCCACCTTTATATAGTGTAGAAAGGCATCCTGAAGCCTGGAAAGTCATTAATTTCATTGTCCAGTATTTCCTTCATGAGATATTGCAACACTTAGAAAAAGTGTACAGCGCCAGCAGACAATGAATTTTCAGCACTAAATAAACGAAACTTCATTAACAGCTAAAGTAAACGTTTCCAATGTAAATTTCCACCTTTATATAGTGTTAAAAGACATCCTGAAGCCTGGGCAGTCATTAATTTGATTGTCCAATATTTCCCTTATGAGATAATGCCTCTCATAGCAAATGTGTACAGTGCGAGCTGAAAATGCATTTACAGCACTAAAAAAACAAACTTTTATAACAGCTAAACCAAACGTTTCCAATGTAAATTTCCACCTTTATATAGTGTAAAAAGACATCCTGAAGCCTGGGCAGTCATTAATTTGATTGTCCAATATTTCCCTTATGAGATAATGCCTCTCATAGCAAATGTGTACAGCGCGAGCTGAAAATGCATTTACAGCACTAAAAAACCAAACTTTTATAACAGCTAAACCAAACGTTTCCAATGTAAATTTCCACCTTTATATAGTGTAGAAAGGCATCCTGAAGCCTGGAAAGTCATTAATTTGATTGTCCAGTATTTCCTTCATGAGATATTGCAACACTTAGAAAAAGTGTACAGCGCCAGCAGACAACGAATTTTCAGCACTAAAAAAACGAAACTTCATTAACAGCTAAACTAAACGTTTCCAATGTAAATTTCCACCTTTATATAGTGTAAAAAGACATCCTGAAGCCCGGGCAGCCATTAATTTGATTGTCCAATATTTCCCTTATGAGATAATGCCTCTCATAGCAAATGTGTACAGCGCGAGCTGAAAATGCATTTACAGCACTAAAAAACCAAACTTTTATAACAGCTAAACCAAACGTTTCCAATGTAAATTTCCACCTTTATATAGTGTAAAAAGACATCCTGAAGCCTGCGCAGTCATTAATTTGATTGTCCAATATTTCCCTTATGAGATAATGCCTCTCATAGCAAATGTGTACAGCGCGAGCTGAAAATGCATTTACAGCACTAAAAAACCAAACTTTTATAACAGCTAAACCAAACGTTTCAATTGTAAATTTCTACCTTTATATAGTGTAGAAAGGCATCCTGAAGCCTGGAAAGTCATTAATTTGATTGTCCAGTATTTCCTTCATGAGATATTGCAACACTTAGAAAAAGTGTACAGCGCCAGCAGACAATGAATTTTCAGCACTAAAAAAACGAAACTTCATTAACAGCTAAACTAAACGTTTCCAATGTAAATTTCCACCTTTATATAGTGTAAAAAGACATTCTGAAGCCTGGGCAGTCATTAATTTGATTGTCCAATATTTCCCTTATGAGATAATGCCTCTCATAGCAAATGTGTACAGCGCGAGCTGAAAATGCATTTACAGCACTAATACCAAACTTTTATAACAGCTAAACCAAACGTTTCCAATGTAAATTTCCACCTTTATATAGTGTAGAAAGGCATCCTGAAGCCTGGAAAGTCATTAATTTGATTGTCCAGTATTTCCTTCATGAGATATTGCAACACTTAGAAAAAGTGTACAGCGCCAGCAGACAATGAATTTTCAGCACTAAAAAAACGAAACTTCATTAACAGCTAAACCAAACGTTTCCAATGTAAATTTCCACATTTATAGAGTGTAAAAAGGCATCCTGAAGCCTGGGAAGTCATTAATTTGATTGTCCAGTATTTCCCTTATGAGATAATGCCTCACATAGCAAATGTGTACAGTGCGAGCTGAAAATGCATTTTCAGCACTAAAAAAACAAACTTTTATAACAGCTAAACTAAACGTTTCCAATGTAAATTTCCACCTTTATATAGTGTAAAAAGACATCCTGAAGCCTGGGCAGTCATTAATTTGATTGTCCAATATTTCCCTTATGAGATAATGCCTCTCATAGCAAATGTGTACAGCGCGAGCTGAAAATGCATTTACAGCACTAAAAAAACAAACTTTTATAACAGCTAAACTAAACGTTTCCAATGTAAATTTCCACCTTTATATAGTGTAAAAAGACACCCTGAAGCCTGGGAAGTCATTAATTTGATTGTCCAGTATTTCCCTTATGAGATAATGCCTCTCATAGCAAATGTGTACAGCGCGAGCTGAAAATGCATTTACAGCACTAAAAACCCAAACTTTTATAACAGCTAAACCAAACGTTTCCAATGTAAATTTCCACCTTTATATAGTGTAGAAAGGCATCCTGAAGCCTGGAAAGTCATTAATTTGATTGTCCAGTATTTCCTTCATGAGATATTGCAACACTTAGAAAAAGTGTACAGCGCCAGCAGACAATGAATTTTCAGCACTAAAAAAACGAAACTTCATTAACAGCTGAACTAAACGTTTCCAATGTAAATGTCCACCTTTATATAGTGTAAAAAGACATCCTGAAGCCTGGGCAGTCATTAATTTGATTGTCCAATATTTCCCTTATGAGATAATGCCTCTCATAGCAAATGTGTACAGCGCGAGCTGAAAATGCATTTACAGCACTAAAAAACCAAACTTTTATAACAGCTAAACCAAACGTTTCCAATGTAAATTTCCACCTTTATATAGTGTAGAAAGGCATCCTGAAGCCTGGAAAGTCATTAATTTGATTGTCCAGTATTTCCTTCATGAGATATTGCAACACTTAGAAAAAGTGTACAGCGCCAGCAGACAATGAATTTTCAGCACTAAAAAAAACGAAACTTCATTAACAGCTAAACCAAACGTTTCCAATGTAAATTTCCACCTTTATATAGTGTAGAAAGGCATCCTGAAGCCTGGAAAGTCATTAATTTGATTGTCCAGTATTTCCTTCATGAGATATTGCAACACTTAGAAAAAGTGTACTTCGCCAGCAGACAATGAATTTTCAGCACTAAAAAAACGAAACTTCATTAACAGCTAAACCAAACGTTTCCAATGTAAATTTCCACATTTATAGAGTGTAAAAAGGCATCCTGAAGCCTGGGAAGTCATTAATTTGATTGTCCAGTATTTCCCTTATGAGATAATGCCTCACATAGCAAATGTGTACAGTGCGAGCTGAAAATGCATTTTCAGCACTAAAAAACCAAACTTTTATAACAGCTAAACCAAACGTTTCCAATGTAAATTTCCACCTTTATATAGTGTAAAAAGACATCCTGAAGCCTGGGCAGTCATTAATTTGATTGTCCAATATTTCCCTTATGAGATAATGCCTCTCATAGCAAATGTGTACAGCGCGAGCTGAAAATGCATTTACAGCACTAAAAAACCAAACTTTTATAACAGCTAAACCAAACGTTTCAATTGTAAATTTCCACCTTTATATAGTGTAGAAAGGCATCCTGAAGCCTGGAAAGTCATTAATTTGATTGTCCAGTATTTCCTTCATGAGATATTGCAACACTTAGAAAAAGTGTACAGCGCCAGCAGACAATGAATTTTCAGCACTAAAAAAACGAAACTTCATTAACAGCTAAACCAAACGTTTCCAATGTAAATTTCCACATTTATAGAGTGTAAAAAGGCATCCTGAAGCCTGGGCAGTCATTAATTTGATTGTCCAGTATTTCCCTTATGAGATAATGCCTCACATAGCAAATGTGTACAGTGCGAGCTGAAAATGCATTTTCAGCACTAAAAAACCAAACTTTTATAACAGCTAAACCAAACGTTTCCAATGTAAATTTCCACCTTTATATAGTGTAAAAAGACATCCTGAAGCCTGGGCAGTCATTAATTTGATTGTCCAGTATTTCCCTTATGAGATAATGCCTCACATAGCAAATGTGTACAGCGCCAGCAGACAATGAATTTTCAGCACTAAAAAAACGAAACTTCATTAACAGCTAAACTAAACGTTTCCAATGTAAATTTCCACCCTTATATAGTGTAAAAAGACATCCTGAAGCCTGGGCAGTCATTAATTTGATTGTCCAATATTTCCCTTATGAGATAATGCCTCTCATAGCAAATGTGTACAGTGCGAGCTGAAAATGCATTTACAGCACTAAAAAAACAAACTTTTATAACAGCTAAACCAAACGTTTCCAATGTAAATTTCCACCTTTATATAGTGTAAAAAGACATCCTGAAGCCTGGGCAGTCATTAATTTGATTGTCCAATATTTCCCTTATGAGATAATGCCTCTCATAGCAAATGTGTACAGCGCGAGCTGAAAATGCATTTACAGCACTAAAAAACCAAACTTTTATAACAGCTAAACCAAACGTTTCCAATGTAAATTTCCACCTTTATATAGTGTAGAAAGGCATCCTGAAGCCTGGAAAGTCATTAATTTGATTGTCCAGTATTTCCTTCATGAGATATTGCAACACTTAGAAAAAGTGTACAGCGCCAGCAGACAATGAATTTTCAGCACTAAAAAAACGAAACTTCATTAACAGCTAAACCAAACGTTTCCAATGTAAATTTCCACATTTATAGAGTGTAAAAAGGCATCCTGAAGCCTGGGAAGTCATTAATTTGATTGTCCAGTATTTCCCTTATGAGATAATGCCTCACATAGCAAATGTGTACAGTGCGAGCTGAAAATGCATTTACAGCACTAAAAAAACAAACTTTTATAACAGCTAAACCAAACGTTTCCAATGTAAATTTCCACCTTTATATAGTGTAGAAAGGCATCCTGAAGCCTGGAAAGTCATTAATTTCATTGTCCAGTATTTCCTTCATGAGATATTGCAACACTTAGAAAAAGTGTACAGCGCCAGCAGACAATGAATTTTCAGCACTAAATAAACGAAACTTCATTAACAGCTAAAGTAAACGTTTCCAATGTAAATTTCCACCTTTATATAGTGTAAAAAGACATCCTGAAGCCTGGGCAGTCATTAATTTGATTGTCCAATATTTCCCTTATGAGATAATGCCTCTCATAGCAAATGTGTACAGTGCGAGCTGAAAATGCATTTACAGCACTAAAAAAACAAACTTTTATAACAGCTAAACCAAACGTTTCCAATGTAAATTTCCACCTTTATATAGTGTAAAAAGACATCCTGAAGCCTGGGCAGTCATTAATTTGATTGTCCAATATTTCCCTTATGAGATAATGCCTCTCATAGCAAATGTGTACAGCGCGAGCTGAAAATGCATTTACAGCACTAAAAAACCAAACTTTTATAACAGCTAAACCAAACGTTTCCAATGTAAATTTCCACCTTTATATAGTGTAGAAAGGCATCCTGAAGCCTGGAAAGTCATTAATTTGATTGTCCAGTATTTCCTTCATGAGATATTGCAACACTTAGAAAAAGTGTACAGCGCCAGCAGACAACGAATTTTCAACACTAAAAAAAACGAAACTTCATTAACAGCTAAACCAAACGTTTCCAATGTAAATTTCCACATTTATAGAGTGTAAAAAGGCATCCTGAAGCCTGGGAAGTCATTAATTTGATTGTCCAGTATTTCCCTTATGAGATAATGCCTCTCATTGCAAATGTGTACAGCGCGAGCTGAAAATGCATTTTCAGCACTAAAAAAACAAACTTTTATAACACCTAAACCAAACGTTTCCAATGTAAATTTCCTCCTTTATATAGTGTAAAAAGACATCCTGAAGCCTGGGCAGTCATTAATTTGATTGTCCAATATTTCCCTTATGAGATAATGCCTCTCATAGCAAATGTGTACAGCGCGAGCTGAAAATGCATTTACAGCACTAAAAAACCAAACTTGTATAACAGCTAAACCAAACGTTTCCAATGTAAATTTCCACCTTTATATAGTGTAGAAAGGCATCCTGAAGCCTGGAAAGTCATTAATTTGATTGTCCAGTATTTCCTTCATGAGATATTGCAACACTTAGAAAAAGTGTACAGCGCCAGCAGACAATGAATTTTCAGCACTAAAAAAACGAAACTTCATTAACAGCTAAACTAAATGTTTCCAATGTAAATTTCCACCTTTATATAGTGTAAAAAGACATCCTGAAGCCTGGGCAGTCATTAATTTGATTGTCCAATATTTCCCTTATGAGATAATGCCTCTCATAGCAAATGTGTACAGCGCGAGCTGAAAATGCATTTACAGCACTAAAAAACCAAACTTTTATAACAGCTAAACCAAACGTTTCCAATGTAAATTTCCACCTTTATATAGTGTAAAAAGGCATCCTGAAGCCTGGAAAGTCTTTAATTTGATTGTCCAGTATTTCCTTCATGAGATATTGCAACACTTAGAAAAAGTGTACAGCGCCAGCAGACAATGAATTTTCAGCACTAAAAAACCGAAACTTCATTAACAGCTAAACTAAACGTTTCCAATGTAAATTTCCACCTTTATATAGTGTAAAAAGACATCCTGAAGCCTGGGCAGCCATTAATTTGATTGTCCAATATTTCCCTTATGAGATAATGCCTCTCATAGCAAATGTGTACAGCGCGAGCTGAAAATGCATTTACAGCACTAAAAAACCAAACTTTTATAACAGCTAAACCAAACGTTTCCAATGTAAATTTCCACCTTTATAGAGTGTAAAAAGACATCCTGAAGCCTGGGCAGTCATTAATTTGATTGTCCAATATTTCCCTTATGAGATAATGCCTCTCATAGCAAATGTGTACAGCGCGAGCTGAAAATGCATTTACAGCACTAAAAAACCAAACTTTTATAACAGCTAAACCAAACGTTTCCAATGTAAATTTCTACCTTTATATAGTGTAGAAAGGCATCCTGAAGCCTGGAAAGTCATTAATTTGATTGTCCAGTATTTCCTTCATGAGATATTGCAACACTTAGAAAAAGTGTACAGCGCCAGCAGACAATGTTTTTTCAGCACTAAAAAAACGAAACTTCATTAACAGCTAAACCAAACGTTTCCAATGTAAATTTCCACATTTATAGAGTGTAAAAAGGCATCCTGAAGCCTGGGAAGTCATTAATTTGATTGTCCAGTATTTCCCTTATGATATAATGCCTCACATAGCAAATGTGTACAGCGCGAGCTGAAAATGCATTTACAGCACTAAAAAACCAAACTTTTATAACAGCTAAACCAAACGTTTCCAATGTAAATTTCCACCTTTATATAGTGTAGAAAGGCATCCTGAAGCCTGGAAAGTGATTAATTTGATTGTCCAGTATTTCCTTCATGAGATATTGCAACACTTAGAAAAAGTGTACAGCGCCAGCAGACAATGAATTTTCAGCACTAAAAAACCGAAACTTCATTAACAGCTAAACTAAACGTTTCCAATGTAAATTTCCACCTTTATATAGTGTAAAAAGACATCCTGAAGCCTGGGCAGTCATTAATTTGATTGTCCAATATTTCCCTTATGAGATAATGCCTCTCATAGCAAATGTGTACAGCGCGAGCTGAAAATGCATTTACAGCACTAAAAAACCAAACTTTTATAACAGCTAAACCAAACGTTTCCAATGTAAATTTCCACCTTTATATAGTGTAGAAAGGCATCCTGAAGCCTGGAAAGTCATTAATTTGATTGTCCAGTATTTCCTTCATGAGATATTGCAACACTTAGAAAAAGTGTACAGCGCCAGCAGACAATGAATTTCCAGCATTAAAAAAACGAAACTTCATTAACAGCTAAACTAAACGTTTCCAATGTAAATTTCCACCTTTATATAGTGTAAAAAGACATCCTGAAGCCTGGGCAGTCATTAATTTGATTGTCTAATATTTCCCTTATGAGATAATGCCTCTCATAGCAAATGTGTACAGCGCGAGCTGAAAATGCATTTACAGCACTAAAAAAACAAACTTTTATAACAGCTAAACCAAACGTTTCCAATGTAAATTTCCACCTTTATATAGTGTAGAAAGGCATCCTGAAGCCTGGAAAGTCATTAATTTGATTGTCCAGTATTTCCTTCATGAGATATTGCAACACTTAGAAAAAGTGTACAGCGCCAGCAGACAATGAATTTTCAGCACTAAAAAAACGAAACTTCATTAACAGCTAAACCAAACGTTTCCAATGTAAATTTCCACATTTATAGAGTGTAAAAAGGCATCCTGAAGCCTGGGAAGTCATTAATTTGATTGTCCAGTATTTCCCTTATGAGATAATGCCTCACATAGCAAATGTGTACAGTGCGAGCTGAAAATGCATTTTCAGCACTAAAAAAACAAACTTTTATAACAGCTAAACCAAACGTTTCCAATGTAAATTTCCACCTTTATATAGTGTAAAAAGACATCCTGAAGCCTGGGCAGTCATTAATTTGATTGTCCAGTATTTCCCTTATGAGATAATGCCTCACATAGCAAATGTGTACAGCGCGAGCTGAAAATGCATTTACAGCACTAAAAAAACAAACTTTTATAACAGCTAAACCAAACGTTTCCAATGTAAATTTCCACATTTATAGAGTGTAAAAATGCATCCTGAAGCCTGGGAAGTCATTAATTTGATTGTCCAGTATTTCCCTTATGAGATAATGCCTCACATAGCAAATGTGTACAGTGCGAGCTGAAAATGCATTTTCAGCACTAAAAAACCAAACTTTTATAACAGCTAAACCAAACGTTTCCAATGTAAATTTCCACCTTTATATAGTGTAAAAAGACATCCTGAAGCCTGGGCAGTCATTAATTTGATTGTCCAATATTTCCCTTATGAGATAATGCCTCTCATAGCAAATGTGTACAGCGCGAGCTGAAAATGCATTTACAGCACTAAAAAACCAAACTTTTATAACAGCTAAACCAAACGTTTCCAATGTAAATTTCCACCTTTATATAGTGTAGAAAGGCATCCTGAAGCCTGGAAAGTCATTAATTTGATTGTCCAGTATTTCCTTCATGAGATATTGCAACACTTAGAAAAAGTGTACAGCGCCAGTAGACAATGAATTTTCAGCACTAAAAAAACGATACTTCATTAACAGCTAAACTAAACGTTTCCAATGTAAATTTCCACCTTTATATAGTGTAAAAAGACATCCTGAAGCCTGGGCAGTCATTAATTTGATTGTCCAATATTTCCCTTATGAGATAATGCCTCTCATAGCAAATGTGTACAGCGCGAGCTGAAAATGCATTTACAGCACTAAAAAACCAAACTTTTATAACAGCTAAACCAAACGTTTCCAATGTAAATTTCCACCTTTATATAGTGTAGAAAGGCATCCTGGAGCCTGGAAAGTCATTAATTTGATTGTCCAGTATTTCCTTCATGAGATATTGCAACACTTAGAAAAAGTGTACAGCGCCAGCAGACAATGAATTTTCAGCACTAAAAAAACCAAACTTTTATAACAGCTAAACCAAACGTTTCCAATGTAAATTTCCACCTTTATATAGTGTAAAAAGACATCCTGAAGCCTGGGCAGTCATTAATTTGATTGTCCAGTATTTCCCTTATGAGATAATGCCTCACATAGCAAATGTGTACAGCGCGAGCTGAAAATGCATTTACAGCACTAAAAAAACAAACTTTTATAACAGCTAAACCAAACGTTTCCAATGTAAATTTCCACCTTTATATAGTGTAGAAAGGCATCCTGAAGCCTGGAAAGTCATTAATTTGATTGTCCAGTATTTCCTACATGAGATATTGCAAAACTTAGAAAAAGTGTACAGCGCGAGCAGACAATGAATTTTCAGCACTAAAAAAACGAAACTTCATTAACAGCTAAACCAAACGTTTCCAATGTAAATTTCCACATTTATAGAGTGTAAAAAGGCATCCTGAAGCCTGGGAAGTCATTAATTTGATTGTCCAGTATTTCCCTTATGAGATAATGCCTCACATAGCAAATGTGTACAGTGCGAGCTGAAAATGCATTTTCAGCACTAAAAAAACAAACTTATATAACACCTAAACCAAACGTTTCCAATGTAAATTTCCACCTTTATATAGTGTAAAAAGACATCCTGAAGCCTGGGCAGTCATTAATTTGATTGTCCAATATTTCCCTTATGAGATAATGCCTCTCATAGCAAATGTGTACAGCGCGAGCTGAAAATGCATTTACAGCACTAAAAAACCAAACTTTTATAACAGCTAAACCAAACGTTTCCAATGTAAATTTCCACCTTTATATAGTGTAAAAAGACATCCTGAAGCCTGGGCAGTCATTAATTTGATTGTCCAATATTTCCCTTATGAGATAATGCCTCTCATAGCAAATGTGTACAGCGCGAGCTGAAAATGCATTTTCAGCACTAAAAAACCAAACTTTTATAACAGCTAAACCAAACGTTTCAAATGTAAATTTCCACCTTTATATAGTGTAAAAAGACATCCTGAAGCCTGGGCAGTCATTAATTTGATTGTCCAATATTTCCCTTATGAGATAATGCCTCTCATAGCAAATGTGTACAGTGTGAGCTGAAAATGCATTTACAGCACTAAAAAAAAAAACTTTTATAACAGCTAAACCAAACGTTTCCAATGTAAATTTCCACCTTTATATAGTGTAAAAAGACATCCTGAAGCCTGGGCAGTCATTAATTTGATTGTCCAATATTTCCCTTATGAGATAATGCCTCTCATAGCAAATGTGTACAGTGCGAGCTGAAAATGCATTTACAGCACTAAAAAAACAAACTTTTATAACAGCTAAACCAAACGTTTCCAATGTAAATTTCCACCTTTATATAGTGTAGAAAGGCATCCTGAAGCCTGGAAAGTCATTAATTTGATTGTCCAGTATTTCCTTCATGAGATATTGCAACATTTAGAAAAAGTGTACAGCGCCAGCAGACAATGAATTTTCAGCACTAAAAAAACGAAACTTCATTAACAGCTAAACTAAACGTTTCCAATGTAAATTTCCACCTTTATATAGTGTAAAAAGACATCCTGAAGCCCGGGCAGCCATTAATTTGATTGTCCAATATTTCCCTTATGAGATAATGCCTCTCATAGCAAATGTGTACAGCGCGAGCTGAAAATGCATTTACAGCACTAAAAAACCAAACTTTTATAACAGCTAAACCAAACGTTTCCAATGTAAATTTCCACCTTTATATAGTGTAAAAAGACATCCTGAAGCCTGGGCAGTCATTAATTTGATTGTCCAATATTTCCCTTATGAGATAATGCCTCTCATAGCAAATGTGTACAGCGCGAGCTGAAAATGCATTTACAGCACTAAAAAAACAAACTTTTATAACAGCTAAACCAAACGTTTCCAATGTAAATTTCCACCTTTATATAGTGTAGAAAGGCATCCTGAAGCCTGGAAAGTCATTAATTTGATTGTCCAGTATTTCCTTCATGAGATATTGCAACACTTAGAAAAAGTGTACAGCGCCAGCAGACAATGAATTTTCAGCACTAAAAAAACGAAACTTCATTAACAGCTAAACTAAATGTTTCCAATGTAAATTTCCACCTTTATATAGTGTAAAAAGACATCCTGAAGCCTGGGCAGTCATTAATTTGATTGTCCAATATTTCCCTTATGAGATTATGCCTCTCATAGCAAATGTGTACAGCGCGAGCTGAAAATGCATTTACAGCACTAAAAAACCAAACTTTTATAACAGCTAAACCAAACGTTTCCAATGTAAATTTCCACCTTTATATAGTGTAGAAAGGCATCCTGAAGCCTGGAAAGTCATTAATTTGATTGTCCAGTATTTCCTTCATGAGATATTGCAACACTTAGAAAAAGTGTACAGCGCCAGCAGACAATGAATTTTCAGCACTAAAAAAACGAAACTTCATTAACAGCTAAACCAAACGTTTCCAATGTAAATTTCCACATTTATAGAGTGTAAAAAGGCATCCTGAAGCCTGGGAAGTCATTAATTTGATTGTCCAATATTTCCCTTATGAGATAATGCCTCTCATAGCAAATGTGTACAGCGCGAGCTGAAAATGCATTTACAGCACTAAAAAACCAAACTTTTATAACAGCTAAACCAAACGTTTCCAATGTAAATTTCCACCTTTATATAGTGTAGAAAGGCATCCTGAAGCCTGGAAAGTCATTAATTTGATTGTCCAGTATTTCCTTCATGAGATATTGCAACATTTAGAAAAAGTGTACAGCGCCAGCAGACAATGAATTTTCAGCACTAAAAAAACGAAACTTCATTAACAGCTAAACTAAACGTTTCCAATGTAAATTTCCACCTTTATATAGTGTAGAAAGGCATCCTGGAGCCTGGAAAGTCATTAATTTGATTGTCCAGTATTTCCTTCATGAGATATTGCAACACTTAGAAAAAGTGTACAGCGCCAGCAGACAATGAATTTTCAGCACTAAAAAAACCAAACTTTTATAACAGCTAAACCAAACGTTTCCAATGTAAATTTCCATCTTTATATAGTGTAAAAAGACATCCTGAAGCCTGGGCAGTCATTAATTTGATTGTCCAGTATTTCCTTCATGAGATATTGCAACACTTAGAAAAAGTGTACAGCGCCAGCAGACAATGAATTTTCAGCACTAAAAAAACGAAACTTCATTAACAGCTAAACCAAACGTTTCCAATGTAAATTTCCACATTTATAGAGTGTAAAAAGGCATCCTGAAGCCTGGGAAGTCATTAATTTGATTGTCCAGTATTTCCCTTATGAGATAATGCCTCACATAGCAAATGTGTACAGTGCGAGCTGAAAATGCATTTTCAGCACTAAAAAAACAAACTTATATAACACCTAAACCAAACGTTTCCAATGTAAATTTCCACCTTTATATAGTGTAAAAAGACATCCTGAAGCCTGGGCAGTCATTAATTTGATTGTCCAATATTTCCCTTATGAGATAATGCCTCTCATAGCAAATGTGTACAGCGCGAGCTGAAAATGCATTTACAGCACTAAAAAACCAAACTTTTATAACAGCTAAACCAAACGTTTCCAATGTAAATTTCCACCTTTATATAGTGTAAAAAGACATCCTGAAGCCTGGGCAGTCATTAATTTGATTGTCTAATATTTCCCTTATGAGATAATGCCTCTCATAGCAAATGTGTACAGCGCGAGCTGAAAATGCATTTTCAGCACTAAAAAACCAAACTTTTATAACAGCTAAACCAAACGTTTCAAATGTAAATTTCCACCTTTATATAGTGTAAAAAGACATCCTGAAGCCTGGGCAGTCATTAATTTGATTGTCCAATATTTCCCTTATGAGATAATGCCTCTCATAGCAAATGTGTACAGTGCGAGCTGAAAATGCATTTACAGCACTAAAAAAACAAACTTTTATAACAGCTAAACCAAACGTTTCCAATGTAAATTTCCACCTTTATATAGTGTAAAAAGACATCCTGAAGCCTGGGCAGTCATTAATTTGATTGTCCAATATTTCCCTTATGAGATAATGCCTCTCATAGCAAATGTGTACAGTGCGAGCTGAAAATGCATTTACAGCACTAAAAAAACAAACGTTTATAACAGCTAAACAAAACGTTTCCAATGTAAATTTCCACCTTTATATAGTGTAAAAAGACATCCTGAAGCCTGGGCAGTCATTAATTTGATTGTCCAATATTTCCCTTATGAGATAATGCCTCTCATAGCAAATGTGTACAGCGCGAGCTGAAAATGCATTTACAGCACTAAAAAACCAAACTTTTATAACAGCTAAACCAAACGTTTCCAATGTAAATTTCCACCTTTATATAGTGTAGAAAGGCATCCTGAAGCCTGGAAAGTCATTAATTTGATTGTCCAGTATTTCCTTCATGAGATATTGCAACACTTAGAAAAAGTGTACAGCGCCAGCAGACAATGAATTTTCAGCACTAAAAAAACGAAACTTCATTAACAGCTAAACCAAACGTTTCCAATGTAAATTTCCACATTTATAGAGTGTAAAAAGGCATCCTGAAGCCTGGGAAGTCATTAATTTGATTGTCCAGTATTTCCCTTATGAGATAATGCCTCACATAGCAAATGTGTACAGTGCGAGCTGAAAATGCATTTACAGCACTAAAAAAACAAACTTTTATAACAGCTAAACCAAACGTTTCCAATGTAAATTTCCACCTTTATATAGTGTAGAAAGGCATCCTGAAGCCTGGAAAGTCATTAATTTGATTGTCCAGTATTTCCTTCATGAGATATTGCAACACTTAGAAAAAGTGTACAGCGCCAGCAGACAATGAATTTTCAGCACTAAATAAACGAAACTTCATTAACAGCTAAAGTAAACGTTTCCAATGTAAATTTCCACCTTTATATAGTGTAAAAAGACATCCTGAAGCCTGGGCAGTCATTAATTTGATTGTCCAATATTTCCCTTATGAGATAATGCCTCTCATAGCAAATGTGTACAGTGCGAGCTGAAAATGCATTTACAGCACTAAAAAAACAAACTTTTATAACAGCTAAACCAAACGTTTCCAATGTAAATTTCCACCTTTATATAGTGTAAAAAGACATCCTGAAGCCTGGGCAGTCATTAATTTGATTGTCCAATATTTCCCTTATGAGATAATGCCTCTCATAGCAAATGTGTACAGCGCGAGCTGAAAATGCATTTACAGCACTAAAAAACCAAACTTTTATAACAGCTAAACCAAACGTTTCCAATGTAAATTTCCACCTTTATATAGTGTAGAAAGGCATCCTGAAGCCTGGAAAGTCATTAATTTGATTGTCCAGTATTTCCTTCATGAGATATTGCAACACTTAGAAAAAGTGTACAGCGCCAGCAGACAATGAATTTTCAGCACTAAAAAAAACGAAACTTCATTAACAGCTAAACCAAACGTTTCCAATGTAAATTTCCACATTTATAGAGTGTAAAAAGGCATCCTGAAGCCTGGGAAGTCATTAATTTGATTGTCCAGTATTTCCCTTATGAGATAATGCCTCACATAGCAAATGTGTACAGTGCGAGCTGAAAATGCATTTACAGCACTAAAAAAACAAACTTTTATAACAGCTAAACCAAACGTTTCCAATGTAAATTTCCATCTTTATATAGTGTAGAAAGGCATCCTGAAGCCTGGAAAGTCATTAATTTGATTGTCCAGTATTTCCTTCATGAGATATTGCAACACTTAGAAAAAGTGTACAGCGCCAGCAGACAATGAATTTTCAGCACTAAATAAACGAAACTTCATTAACAGCTAAAGTAAACGTTTCCAATGTAAATTTCAACCTTTATATAGTGTAAAAAGACATCCTGAAGCCTGGGCAGTCATTAATTTGATTGTCCAATATTTCCCTTATGAGATAATGCCTCTCATAGCAAATGTGTACAGTGCGAGCTGAAAATGCATTTACAGCACTAAAAAAACAAACTTTTATAACAGCTAAACCAAACGTTTCCAATGTAAATTTCCACCTTTATATAGTGTAAAAAGACATCCTGAAGCCTGGGCAGTCATTAATTTGATTGTCCAATATTTCCCTTATGAGATAATGCCTCTCATAGCAAATGTGTACAGCGCGAGCTGAAAATGCATTTACAGCACTAAAAAACCAAACTTTTATAACAGCTAAACCAAACGTTTCCAATGTAAATTTCCACCTTTATATAGTGTAGAAAGGCATCCTGAAGCCTGGAAAGTCATTAATTTGATTGTCCAGTATTTCCTTCATGAGATATTGCAACACTTAGAAAAAGTGTACAGCGCCAGCAGACAATGAATTTTCAGCACTAAAAAAAACGAAACTTCATTAACAGCTAAACCAAACGTTTCCAATGTAAATTTCCACATTTATAGAGTGTAAAAAGGCATCCTGAAGCCTGGGAAGTCATTAATTTGATTGTCCAGTATTTCCCTTATGAGATAATGCCTCTCATTGCAAATGTGTGCAGCGCGAGCTGAAAATGCATTTTCAGCACTAAAAAACCAAACTTTTATAACACCTAAACCAAACGTTTCCAATGTAAATTTCCTCCTTTATATAGTGTAAAAAGACATCCTGAAGCCTGGGCAGTCATTAATTTGATTGTCCAATATTTCCCTTATGAGATAATGCCTCTCATAGCAAATGTGTACAGCGCGAGCTGAAAATGCATTTACAGCACTAAAAAACCAAACTTTTATAACAGCTAAACCAAACGTTTCCAATGAAAATTTCCACCTTTATATAGTGTAGAAAGGCATCCTGAAGCCTGGAAAGTCATTAATTTGATTGTCCAGTATTTCCTTCATGAGATATTGCAACATTTAGAAAAAGTGTACAGCGCCAGCAGACAATGAATTTTCAGCACTAAAAAAACGAAACTTCATTAACAGCTAAACTAAACGTTTCCAATGTAAATTTCCTCCTTTATATAGTGTAAAAAGACATCCTGAAGCCTGGGCAGTCATTAATTTGATTGTCCAATATTTCCCTTATGAGATAATGCCTCTCATAGCAAATGTGTACAGCGCGAGCTGAAAATGCATTTACAGCACTAAAAAACCAAACTTTTATAACAGCTAAACCAAACGTTTCCAATGTAAATTTCCACCTTTATATAGTGTAGAAAGGCATCCTGAAGCCTGGAAAGTCATTAATTTGATTGTCCAGTATTTCCTTCATGAGATATTGCAACATTTAGAAAAAGTGTACAGCGCCAGCAGACAATGAATTTTCAGCACTAAAAAAACGAAACTTCATTAACAGCTAAACTAAACGTTTCCAATGTAAATTTCCACCTTTATATAGTGTAAAAAGACATCCTGAAGCCCGGGCAGCCATTAATTTGATTGTCCAATATTTCCCTTATGAGATAATGCCTCTCATAGCAAATGTGTACAGCGCGAGCTGAAAATGCATTTACAGCACTAAAAAACCAAACTTTTATAACAGCTAAACCAAACGTTTCCAATGTAAATTTCCACCTTTATATAGTGTAAAAAGACATCCTGAAGCCTGGGCAGTCATTAATTTGATTGTCCAATATTTCCCTTATGAGATAATGCCTCTCATAGCAAATGTGTACAGCGCGAGCTGAAAATGCATTTACAGCACTAAAAAACCAAACTTTTATAACAGCTAAACCAAACGTTTCAATTGTAAATTTCCACCTTTATATAGTGTAGAAAGGCATCCTGAAGCCTGGAAAGTCATTAATTTGATTGTCCAGTATTTCCTTCATGAGATATTGCAACACTTAGAAAAAGTGTACAGCGCCAGCAGACAATGAATTTTCAGCACTAAAAAAACGAAACTTCATTAACAGCTAAACCAAACGTTTCCAATGTAAATTTCCACATTTATAGAGTGTAAAAAGGCATCCTGAAGCCTGGGAAGTCATTAATTTGATTGTCCAGTATTTCCCTTATGAGATAATGCCTCACATAGCAAATGTGTACAGTGCGAGCTGAAAATGCATTTTCAGCACTAAAAAACCAAACTTTTATAACAGCTAAACCAAACGTTTCCAATGTAAATTTCCACCTTTATATAGTGTAAAAAGACATCCTGAAGCCTGGGCAGTCATTAATTTGATTGTCCAGTATTTCCCTTATGAGATAATGCCTCACATAGCAAATGTGTACAGCGCCAGCAGACAATGAATTTTCAGCACTAAAAAAACGAAACTTCATTAACAGCTAAACTAAACGTTTCCAATGTAAATTTCCACCCTTATATAGTGTAAAAAGACATCCTGAAGCCTGGGCAGTCATTAATTTGATTGTCCAATATTTCCCTTATGAGATAATGCCTCTCATAGCAAATGTGTACAGTGCGAGCTGAAAATGCATTTACAGCACTAAAAAAACAAACTTTTATAACAGCTAAACCAAACGTTTCCAATGTAAATTTCCACCTTTATATAGTGTAAAAAGACATCCTGAAGCCTGGGCAGTCATTAATTTGATTGTCCAATATTTCCCTTATGAGATAATGCCTCTCATAGCAAATGTGTACAGCGCGAGCTGAAAATGCATTTACAGCACTAAAAAACCAAACTTTTATAACAGCTAAACCAAACGTTTCCAATGTAAATTTCCACCTTTATATAGTGTAGAATGGCATCCTGAAGCCTGGAAAGTCATTAATTTGATTGTCCAGTATTTCCTTCATGAGATATTGCAACACTTAGAAAAAGTGTACAGCGCCAGCAGACAATGAATTTTCAGCACTAAAAAAACGAAACTTCATTAACAGCTAAACCAAACGTTTCCAATGTAAATTTCCACATTTATAGAGTGTAAAAAGGCATCCTGAAGCCTGGGAAGTCATTAATTTGATTGTCCAGTATTTCCCTTATGAGATAATGCCTCACATAGCAAATGTGTACAGTGCGAGCTGAAAATGCATTTACAGCACTAAAAAAACAAACTTTTATAACAGCTAAACCAAACGTTTCCAATGTAAATTTCCACCTTTATATAGTGTAGAAAGGCATCCTGAAGCCTGGAAAGTCATTAATTTCATTGTCCAGTATTTCCTTCATGAGATATTGCAACACTTAGAAAAAGTGTACAGCGCCAGCAGACAATGAATTTTCAGCACTAAATAAACGAAACTTCATTAACAGCTAAAGTAAACGTTTCCAATGTAAATTTCCACCTTTATATAGTGTTAAAAGACATCCTGAAGCCTGGGCAGTCATTAATTTGATTGTCCAATATTTCCCTTATGAGATAATGCCTCTCATAGCAAATGTGTACAGTGCGAGCTGAAAATGCATTTACAGCACTAAAAAAACAAACTTTTATAACAGCTAAACCAAACGTTTCCAATGTAAATTTCCACCTTTATATAGTGTAAAAAGACATCCTGAAGCCTGGGCAGTCATTAATTTGATTGTCCAATATTTCCCTTATGAGATAATGCCTCTCATAGCAAATGTGTACAGCGCGAGCTGAAAATGCATTTACAGCACTAAAAAACCAAACTTTTATAACAGCTAAACCAAACGTTTCCAATGTAAATTTCCACCTTTATATAGTGTAGAAAGGCATCCTGAAGCCTGGAAAGTCATTAATTTGATTGTCCAGTATTTCCTTCATGAGATATTGCAACACTTAGAAAAAGTGTACAGCGCCAGCAGACAACGAATTTTCAGCACTAAAAAAACGAAACTTCATTAACAGCTAAACTAAACGTTTCCAATGTAAATTTCCACCTTTATATAGTGTAAAAAGACATCCTGAAGCCCGGGCAGCCATTAATTTGATTGTCCAATATTTCCCTTATGAGATAATGCCTCTCATAGCGAATGTGTACAGCGCGAGCTGAAAATGCATTTACAGCACTAAAAAACCAAACTTTTATAACAGCTAAACCAAACGTTTCCAATGTAAATTTCCACCTTTATATAGTGTAAAAAGACATCCTGAAGCCTGCGCAGTCATTAATTTGATTGTCCAATATTTCCCTTATGAGATAATGCCTCTCATAGCAAATGTGTACAGCGCGAGCTGAAAATGCATTTACAGCACTAAAAAACCAAACTTTTATAACAGCTAAACCAAACGTTTCAATTGTAAATTTCTACCTTTATATAGTGTAGAAAGGCATCCTGAAGCCTGGAAAGTCATTAATTTGATTGTCCAGTATTTCCTTCATGAGATATTGCAACACTTAGAAAAAGTGTACAGCGCCAGCAGACAATGAATTTTCAGCACTAAAAAAACGAAACTTCATTAACAGCTAAACTAAACGTTTCCAATGTAAATTTCCACCTTTATATAGTGTAAAAAGACATTCTGAAGCCTGGGCAGTCATTAATTTGATTGTCCAATATTTCCCTTATGAGATAATGCCTCTCATAGCAAATGTGTACAGCGCGAGCTGAAAATGCATTTACAGCACTAATACCAAACTTTTATAACAGCTAAACCAAACGTTTCCAATGTAAATTTCCACCTTTATATAGTGTAGAAAGGCATCCTGAAGCCTGGAAAGTCATTAATTTGATTGTCCAGTATTTCCTTCATGAGATATTGCAACACTTAGAAAAAGTGTACAGCGCCAGCAGACAATGAATTTTCAGCACTAAAAAAACGAAACTTCATTAACAGCTAAACCAAACGTTTCCAATGTAAATTTCCACATTTATAGAGTGTAAAAAGGCATCCTGAAGCCTGGGAAGTCATTAATTTGATTGTCCAGTATTTCCCTTATGAGATAATGCCTCACATAGCAAATGTGTACAGTGCGAGCTGAAAATGCATTTTCAGCACTAAAAAAACAAACTTTTATAACAGCTAAACTAAACGTTTCCAATGTAAATTTCCACCTTTATATAGTGTAAAAAGACATCCTGAAGCCTGGGCAGTCATTAATTTGATTGTCCAATATTTCCCTTATGAGATAATGCCTCTCATAGCAAATGTGTACAGCGCGAGCTGAAAATGCATTTACAGCACTAAAAAAACAAACTTTTATAACAGCTAAACTAAACGTTTCCAATGTAAATTTCCACCTTTATATAGTGTAAAAAGACACCCTGAAGCCTGGGAAGTCATTAATTTGATTGTCCAGTATTTCCCTTATGAGATAATGCCTCTCATAGCAAATGTGTACAGCGCGAGCTGAAAATGCATTTACAGCACTAAAAACCCAAACTTTTATAACAGCTAAACCAAACGTTTCCAATGTAAATTTCCACCTTTATATAGTGTAGAAAGGCATCCTGAAGCCTGGAAAGTCATTAATTTGATTGTCCAGTATTTCCTTCATGAGATATTGCAACACTTAGAAAAAGTGTACAGCGCCAGCAGACAATGAATTTTCAGCACTAAAAAAACGAAACTTCATTAACAGCTGAACTAAACGTTTCCAATGTAAATGTCCACCTTTATATAGTGTAAAAAGACATCCTGAAGCCTGGGCAGTCATTAATTTGATTGTCCAATATTTCCCTTATGAGATAATGCCTCTCATAGCAAATGTGTACAGCGCGAGCTGAAAATGCATTTACAGCACTAAAAAACCAAACTTTTATAACAGCTAAACCAAACGTTTCCAATGTAAATTTCCACCTTTATATAGTGTAGAAAGGCATCCTGAAGCCTGGAAAGTCATTAATTTGATTGTCCAGTATTTCCTTCATGAGATATTGCAACACTTAGAAAAAGTGTACAGCGCCAGCAGACAATGAATTTTCAGCACTAAAAAAAACGAAACTTCATTAACAGCTAAACCAAACGTTTCCAATGTAAATTTCCACCTTTATATAGTGTAGAAAGGCATCCTGAAGCCTGGAAAGTCATTAATTTGATTGTCCAGTATTTCCTTCATGAGATATTGCAACACTTAGAAAAAGTGTACTTCGCCAGCAGACAATGAATTTTCAGCACTAAAAAAACGAAACTTCATTAACAGCTAAACCAAACGTTTCCAATGTAAATTTCCACATTTATAGAGTGTAAAAAGGCATCCTGAAGCCTGGGAAGTCATTAATTTGATTGTCCAGTATTTCCCTTATGAGATAATGCCTCACATAGCAAATGTGTACAGTGCGAGCTGAAAATGCATTTTCAGCACTAAAAAACCAAACTTTTATAACAGCTAAACCAAACGTTTCCAATGTAAATTTCCACCTTTATATAGTGTAAAAAGACATCCTGAAGCCTGGGCAGTCATTAATTTGATTGTCCAATATTTCCCTTATGAGATAATGCCTCTCATAGCAAATGTGTACAGCGCGAGCTGAAAATGCATTTACAGCACTAAAAAACCAAACTTTTATAACAGCTAAACCAAACGTTTCAATTGTAAATTTCCACCTTTATATAGTGTAGAAAGGCATCCTGAAGCCTGGAAAGTCATTAATTTGATTGTCCAGTATTTCCTTCATGAGATATTGCAACACTTAGAAAAAGTGTACAGCGCCAGCAGACAATGAATTTTCAGCACTAAAAAAACGAAACTTCATTAACAGCTAAACCAAACGTTTCCAATGTAAATTTCCACATTTATAGAGTGTAAAAAGGCATCCTGAAGCCTGGGCAGTCATTAATTTGATTGTCCAGTATTTCCCTTATGAGATAATGCCTCACATAGCAAATGTGTACAGTGCGAGCTGAAAATGCATTTTCAGCACTAAAAAACCAAACTTTTATAACAGCTAAACCAAACGTTTCCAATGTAAATTTCCACCTTTATATAGTGTAAAAAGACATCCTGAAGCCTGGGCAGTCATTAATTTGATTGTCCAGTATTTCCCTTATGAGATAATGCCTCACATAGCAAATGTGTACAGCGCCAGCAGACAATGAATTTTCAGCACTAAAAAAACGAAACTTCATTAACAGCTAAACTAAACGTTTCCAATGTAAATTTCCACCCTTATATAGTGTAAAAAGACATCCTGAAGCCTGGGCAGTCATTAATTTGATTGTCCAATATTTCCCTTATGAGATAATGCCTCTCATAGCAAATGTGTACAGTGCGAGCTGAAAATGCATTTACAGCACTAAAAAAACAAACTTTTATAACAGCTAAACCAAACGTTTCCAATGTAAATTTCCACCTTTATATAGTGTAAAAAGACATCCTGAAGCCTGGGCAGTCATTAATTTGATTGTCCAATATTTCCCTTATGAGATAATGCCTCTCATAGCAAATGTGTACAGCGCGAGCTGAAAATGCATTTACAGCACTAAAAAACCAAACTTTTATAACAGCTAAACCAAACGTTTCCAATGTAAATTTCCACCTTTATATAGTGTAGAAAGGCATCCTGAAGCCTGGAAAGTCATTAATTTGATTGTCCAGTATTTCCTTCATGAGATATTGCAACACTTAGAAAAAGTGTACAGCGCCAGCAGACAATGAATTTTCAGCACTAAAAAAACGAAACTTCATTAACAGCTAAACCAAACGTTTCCAATGTAAATTTCCACATTTATAGAGTGTAAAAAGGCATCCTGAAGCCTGGGAAGTCATTAATTTGATTGTCCAGTATTTCCCTTATGAGATAATGCCTCACATAGCAAATGTGTACAGTGCGAGCTGAAAATGCATTTACAGCACTAAAAAAACAAACTTTTATAACAGCTAAACCAAACGTTTCCAATGTAAATTTCCACCTTTATATAGTGTAGAAAGGCATCCTGAAGCCTGGAAAGTCATTAATTTCATTGTCCAGTATTTCCTTCATGAGATATTGCAACACTTAGAAAAAGTGTACAGCGCCAGCAGACAATGAATTTTCAGCACTAAATAAACGAAACTTCATTAACAGCTAAAGTAAACGTTTCCAATGTAAATTTCCACCTTTATATAGTGTAAAAAGACATCCTGAAGCCTGGGCAGTCATTAATTTGATTGTCCAATATTTCCCTTATGAGATAATGCCTCTCATAGCAAATGTGTACAGTGCGAGCTGAAAATGCATTTACAGCACTAAAAAAACAAACTTTTATAACAGCTAAACCAAACGTTTCCAATGTAAATTTCCACCTTTATATAGTGTAAAAAGACATCCTGAAGCCTGGGCAGTCATTAATTTGATTGTCCAATATTTCCCTTATGAGATAATGCCTCTCATAGCAAATGTGTACAGCGCGAGCTGAAAATGCATTTACAGCACTAAAAAACCAAACTTTTATAACAGCTAAACCAAACGTTTCCAATGTAAATTTCCACCTTTATATAGTGTAGAAAGGCATCCTGAAGCCTGGAAAGTCATTAATTTGATTGTCCAGTATTTCCTTCATGAGATATTGCAACACTTAGAAAAAGTGTACAGCGCCAGCAGACAACGAATTTTCAACACTAAAAAAAACGAAACTTCATTAACAGCTAAACCAAACGTTTCCAATGTAAATTTCCACATTTATAGAGTGTAAAAAGGCATCCTGAAGCCTGGGAAGTCATTAATTTGATTGTCCAGTATTTCCCTTATGAGATAATGCCTCTCATTGCAAATGTGTACAGCGCGAGCTGAAAATGCATTTTCAGCACTAAAAAAACAAACTTTTATAACACCTAAACCAAACGTTTCCAATGTAAATTTCCTCCTTTATATAGTGTAAAAAGACATCCTGAAGCCTGGGCAGTCATTAATTTGATTGTCCAATATTTCCCTTATGAGATAATGCCTCTCATAGCAAATGTGTACAGCGCGAGCTGAAAATGCATTTACAGCACTAAAAAACCAAACTTTTATAACAGCTAAACCAAACGTTTCCAATGTAAATTTCCACCTTTATATAGTGTAGAAAGGCATCCTGAAGCCTGGAAAGTCATTAATTTGATTGTCCAGTATTTCCTTCATGAGATATTGCAACACTTAGAAAAAGTGTACAGCGCCAGCAGACAATGAATTTTCAGCACTAAAAAAACGAAACTTCATTAACAGCTAAACTAAATGTTTCCAATGTAAATTTCCACCTTTATATAGTGTAAAAAGACATCCTGAAGCCTGGGCAGTCATTAATTTGATTGTCCAATATTTCCCTTATGAGATAATGCCTCTCATAGCAAATGTGTACAGCGCGAGCTGAAAATGCATTTACAGCACTAAAAAACCAAACTTTTATAACAGCTAAACCAAACGTTTCCAATGTAAATTTCCACCTTTATATAGTGTAAAAAGGCATCCTGAAGCCTGGAAAGTCTTTAATTTGATTGTCCAGTATTTCCTTCATGAGATATTGCAACACTTAGAAAAAGTGTACAGCGCCAGCAGACAATGAATTTTCAGCACTAAAAAACCGAAACTTCATTAACAGCTAAACTAAACGTTTCCAATGTAAATTTCCACCTTTATATAGTGTAAAAAGACATCCTGAAGCCTGGGCAGCCATTAATTTGATTGTCCAATATTTCCCTTATGAGATAATGCCTCTCATAGCAAATGTGTACAGCGCGAGCTGAAAATGCATTTACAGCACTAAAAAACCAAACTTTTATAACAGCTAAACCAAACGTTTCCAATGTAAATTTCCACCTTTATAGAGTGTAAAAAGACATCCTGAAGCCTGGGCAGTCATTAATTTGATTGTCCAATATTTCCCTTATGAGATAATGCCTCTCATAGCAAATGTGTACAGCGCGAGCTGAAAATGCATTTACAGCACTAAAAAACCAAACTTTTATAACAGCTAAACCAAACGTTTCCAATGTAAATTTCTACCTTTATATAGTGTAGAAAGGCATCCTGAAGCCTGGAAAGTCATTAATTTGATTGTCCAGTATTTCCTTCATGAGATATTGCAACACTTAGAAAAAGTGTACAGCGCCAGCAGACAATGTTTTTTCAGCACTAAAAAAACGAAACTTCATTAACAGCTAAACCAAACGTTTCCAATGTAAATTTCCACATTTATAGAGTGTAAAAAGGCATCCTGAAGCCTGGGAAGTCATTAATTTGATTGTCCAGTATTTCCCTTATGATATAATGCCTCACATAGCAAATGTGTACAGCGCGAGCTGAAAATGCATTTACAGCACTAAAAAACCAAACTTTTATAACAGCTAAACCAAACGTTTCCAATGTAAATTTCCACCTTTATATAGTGTAGAAAGGCATCCTGAAGCCTGGAAAGTGATTAATTTGATTGTCCAGTATTTCCTTCATGAGATATTGCAACACTTAGAAAAAGTGTACAGCGCCAGCAGACAATGAATTTTCAGCACTAAAAAACCGAAACTTCATTAACAGCTAAACTAAACGTTTCCAATGTAAATTTCCACCTTTATATAGTGTAAAAAGACATCCTGAAGCCTGGGCAGTCATTAATTTGATTGTCCAATATTTCCCTTATGAGATAATGCCTCTCATAGCAAATGTGTACAGCGCGAGCTGAAAATGCATTTACAGCACTAAAAAACCAAACTTTTATAACAGCTAAACCAAACGTTTCCAATGTAAATTTCCACCTTTATATAGTGTAGAAAGGCATCCTGAAGCCTGGAAAGTCATTAATTTGATTGTCCAGTATTTCCTTCATGAGATATTGCAACACTTAGAAAAAGTGTACAGCGCCAGCAGACAATGAATTTCCAGCATTAAAAAAACGAAACTTCATTAACAGCTAAACTAAACGTTTCCAATGTAAATTTCCACCTTTATATAGTGTAAAAAGACATCCTGAAGCCTGGGCAGTCATTAATTTGATTGTCCAATATTTCCCTTATGAGATAATGCCTCTCATAGCAAATGTGTACAGCGCGAGCTGAAAATGCATTTACAGCACTAAAAAAACAAACTTTTATAACAGCTAAACCAAACGTTTCCAATGTAAATTTCCACCTTTATATAGTGTAGAAAGGCATCCTGAAGCCTGGAAAGTCATTAATTTGATTGTCCAGTATTTCCTTCATGAGATATTGCAACACTTAGAAAAAGTGTACAGCGCCAGCAGACAATGAATTTTCAGCACTAAAAAAACGAAACTTCATTAACAGCTAAACCAAACGTTTCCAATGTAAATTTCCACATTTATAGAGTGTAAAAAGGCATCCTGAAGCCTGGGAAGTCATTAATTTGATTGTCCAGTATTTCCCTTATGAGATAATGCCTCACATAGCAAATGTGTACAGTGCGAGCTGAAAATGCATTTTCAGCACTAAAAAAACAAACTTTTATAACAGCTAAACCAAACGTTTCCAATGTAAATTTCCACCTTTATATAGTGTAAAAAGACATCCTGAAGCCTGGGCAGTCATTAATTTGATTGTCCAGTATTTCCCTTATGAGATAATGCCTCACATAGCAAATGTGTACAGCGCGAGCTGAAAATGCATTTACAGCACTAAAAAAACAAACTTTTATAACAGCTAAACCAAACGTTTCCAATGTAAATTTCCACATTTATAGAGTGTAAAAATGCATCCTGAAGCCTGGGAAGTCATTAATTTGATTGTCCAGTATTTCCCTTATGAGATAATGCCTCACATAGCAAATGTGTACAGTGCGAGCTGAAAATGCATTTTCAGCACTAAAAAACCAAACTTTTATAACAGCTAAACCAAACGTTTCCAATGTAAATTTCCACCTTTATATAGTGTAAAAAGACATCCTGAAGCCTGGGCAGTCATTAATTTGATTGTCCAATATTTCCCTTATGAGATAATGCCTCTCATAGCAAATGTGTACAGCGCGAGCTGAAAATGCATTTACAGCACTAAAAAACCAAACTTTTATAACAGCTAAACCAAACGTTTCCAATGTAAATTTCCACCTTTATATAGTGTAGAAAGGCATCCTGAAGCCTGGAAAGTCATTAATTTGATTGTCCAGTATTTCCTTCATGAGATATTGCAACACTTAGAAAAAGTGTACAGCGCCAGTAGACAATGAATTTTCAGCACTAAAAAAACGATACTTCATTAACAGCTAAACTAAACGTTTCCAATGTAAATTTCCACCTTTATATAGTGTAAAAAGACATCCTGAAGCCTGGGCAGTCATTAATTTGATTGTCCAATATTTCCCTTATGAGATAATGCCTCTCATAGCAAATGTGTACAGCGCGAGCTGAAAATGCATTTACAGCACTAAAAAACCAAACTTTTATAACAGCTAAACCAAACGTTTCCAATGTAAATTTCCACCTTTATATAGTGTAGAAAGGCATCCTGGAGCCTGGAAAGTCATTAATTTGATTGTCCAGTATTTCCTTCATGAGATATTGCAACACTTAGAAAAAGTGTACAGCGCCAGCAGACAATGAATTTTCAGCACTAAAAAAACCAAACTTTTATAACAGCTAAACCAAACGTTTCCAATGTAAATTTCCACCTTTATATAGTGTAAAAAGACATCCTGAAGCCTGGGCAGTCATTAATTTGATTGTCCAGTATTTCCCTTATGAGATAATGCCTCACATAGCAAATGTGTACAGCGCGAGCTGAAAATGCATTTACAGCACTAAAAAAACAAACTTTTATAACAGCTAAACCAAACGTTTCCAATGTAAATTTCCACCTTTATATAGTGTAGAAAGGCATCCTGAAGCCTGGAAAGTCATTAATTTGATTGTCCAGTATTTCCTACATGAGATATTGCAAAACTTAGAAAAAGTGTACAGCGCGAGCAGACAATGAATTTTCAGCACTAAAAAAACGAAACTTCATTAACAGCTAAACCAAACGTTTCCAATGTAAATTTCCACATTTATAGAGTGTAAAAAGGCATCCTGAAGCCTGGGAAGTCATTAATTTGATTGTCCAGTATTTCCCTTATGAGATAATGCCTCACATAGCAAATGTGTACAGTGCGAGCTGAAAATGCATTTTCAGCACTAAAAAAACAAACTTATATAACACCTAAACCAAACGTTTCCAATGTAAATTTCCACCTTTATATAGTGTAAAAAGACATCCTGAAGCCTGGGCAGTCATTAATTTGATTGTCCAATATTTCCCTTATGAGATAATGCCTCTCATAGCAAATGTGTACAGCGCGAGCTGAAAATGCATTTACAGCACTAAAAAACCAAACTTTTATAACAGCTAAACCAAACGTTTCCAATGTAAATTTCCACCTTTATATAGTGTAAAAAGACATCCTGAAGCCTGGGCAGTCATTAATTTGATTGTCCAATATTTCCCTTATGAGATAATGCCTCTCATAGCAAATGTGTACAGCGCGAGCTGAAAATGCATTTTCAGCACTAAAAAACCAAACTTTTATAACAGCTAAACCAAACGTTTCAAATGTAAATTTCCACCTTTATATAGTGTAAAAAGACATCCTGAAGCCTGGGCAGTCATTAATTTGATTGTCCAATATTTCCCTTATGAGATAATGCCTCTCATAGCAAATGTGTACAGTGTGAGCTGAAAATGCATTTACAGCACTAAAAAAAAAAACTTTTATAACAGCTAAACCAAACGTTTCCAATGTAAATTTCCACCTTTATATAGTGTAAAAAGACATCCTGAAGCCTGGGCAGTCATTAATTTGATTGTCCAATATTTCCCTTATGAGATAATGCCTCTCATAGCAAATGTGTACAGTGCGAGCTGAAAATGCATTTACAGCACTAAAAAAACAAACTTTTATAACAGCTAAACCAAACGTTTCCAATGTAAATTTCCACCTTTATATAGTGTAGAAAGGCATCCTGAAGCCTGGAAAGTCATTAATTTGATTGTCCAGTATTTCCTTCATGAGATATTGCAACATTTAGAAAAAGTGTACAGCGCCAGCAGACAATGAATTTTCAGCACTAAAAAAACGAAACTTCATTAACAGCTAAACTAAACGTTTCCAATGTAAATTTCCACCTTTATATAGTGTAAAAAGACATCCTGAAGCCCGGGCAGCCATTAATTTGATTGTCCAATATTTCCCTTATGAGATAATGCCTCTCATAGCAAATGTGTACAGCGCGAGCTGAAAATGCATTTACAGCACTAAAAAACCAAACTTTTATAACAGCTAAACCAAACGTTTCCAATGTAAATTTCCACCTTTATATAGTGTAAAAAGACATCCTGAAGCCTGGGCAGTCATTAATTTGATTGTCCAATATTTCCCTTATGAGATAATGCCTCTCATAGCAAATGTGTACAGCGCGAGCTGAAAATGCATTTACAGCACTAAAAAAACAAACTTTTATAACAGCTAAACCAAACGTTTCCAATGTAAATTTCCACCTTTATATAGTGTAGAAAGGCATCCTGAAGCCTGGAAAGTCATTAATTTGATTGTCCAGTATTTCCTTCATGAGATATTGCAACACTTAGAAAAAGTGTACAGCGCCAGCAGACAATGAATTTTCAGCACTAAAAAAACGAAACTTCATTAACAGCTAAACTAAATGTTTCCAATGTAAATTTCCACCTTTATATAGTGTAAAAAGACATCCTGAAGCCTGGGCAGTCATTAATTTGATTGTCCAATATTTCCCTTATGAGATTATGCCTCTCATAGCAAATGTGTACAGCGCGAGCTGAAAATGCATTTACAGCACTAAAAAACCAAACTTTTATAACAGCTAAACCAAACGTTTCCAATGTAAATTTCCACCTTTATATAGTGTAGAAAGGCATCCTGAAGCCTGGAAAGTCATTAATTTGATTGTCCAGTATTTCCTTCATGAGATATTGCAACACTTAGAAAAAGTGTACAGCGCCAGCAGACAATGAATTTTCAGCACTAAAAAAACGAAACTTCATTAACAGCTAAACCAAACGTTTCCAATGTAAATTTCCACATTTATAGAGTGTAAAAAGGCATCCTGAAGCCTGGGAAGTCATTAATTTGATTGTCCAATATTTCCCTTATGAGATAATGCCTCTCATAGCAAATGTGTACAGCGCGAGCTGAAAATGCATTTACAGCACTAAAAAACCAAACTTTTATAACAGCTAAACCAAACGTTTCCAATGTAAATTTCCACCTTTATATAGTGTAGAAAGGCATCCTGAAGCCTGGAAAGTCATTAATTTGATTGTCCAGTATTTCCTTCATGAGATATTGCAACATTTAGAAAAAGTGTACAGCGCCAGCAGACAATGAATTTTCAGCACTAAAAAAACGAAACTTCATTAACAGCTAAACTAAACGTTTCCAATGTAAATTTCCACCTTTATATAGTGTAGAAAGGCATCCTGGAGCCTGGAAAGTCATTAATTTGATTGTCCAGTATTTCCTTCATGAGATATTGCAACACTTAGAAAAAGTGTACAGCGCCAGCAGACAATGAATTTTCAGCACTAAAAAAACCAAACTTTTATAACAGCTAAACCAAACGTTTCCAATGTAAATTTCCATCTTTATATAGTGTAAAAAGACATCCTGAAGCCTGGGCAGTCATTAATTTGATTGTCCAGTATTTCCTTCATGAGATATTGCAACACTTAGAAAAAGTGTACAGCGCCAGCAGACAATGAATTTTCAGCACTAAAAAAACGAAACTTCATTAACAGCTAAACCAAACGTTTCCAATGTAAATTTCCACATTTATAGAGTGTAAAAAGGCATCCTGAAGCCTGGGAAGTCATTAATTTGATTGTCCAGTATTTCCCTTATGAGATAATGCCTCACATAGCAAATGTGTACAGTGCGAGCTGAAAATGCATTTTCAGCACTAAAAAAACAAACTTATATAACACCTAAACCAAACGTTTCCAATGTAAATTTCCACCTTTATATAGTGTAAAAAGACATCCTGAAGCCTGGGCAGTCATTAATTTGATTGTCCAATATTTCCCTTATGAGATAATGCCTCTCATAGCAAATGTGTACAGCGCGAGCTGAAAATGCATTTACAGCACTAAAAAACCAAACTTTTATAACAGCTAAACCAAACGTTTCCAATGTAAATTTCCACCTTTATATAGTGTAAAAAGACATCCTGAAGCCTGGGCAGTCATTAATTTGATTGTCTAATATTTCCCTTATGAGATAATGCCTCTCATAGCAAATGTGTACAGCGCGAGCTGAAAATGCATTTTCAGCACTAAAAAACCAAACTTTTATAACAGCTAAACCAAACGTTTCAAATGTAAATTTCCACCTTTATATAGTGTAAAAAGACATCCTGAAGCCTGGGCAGTCATTAATTTGATTGTCCAATATTTCCCTTATGAGATAATGCCTCTCATAGCAAATGTGTACAGTGCGAGCTGAAAATGCATTTACAGCACTAAAAAAACAAACTTTTATAACAGCTAAACCAAACGTTTCCAATGTAAATTTCCACCTTTATATAGTGTAAAAAGACATCCTGAAGCCTGGGCAGTCATTAATTTGATTGTCCAATATTTCCCTTATGAGATAATGCCTCTCATAGCAAATGTGTACAGTGCGAGCTGAAAATGCATTTACAGCACTAAAAAAACAAACGTTTATAACAGCTAAACAAAACGTTTCCAATGTAAATTTCCACCTTTATATAGTGTAAAAAGACATCCTGAAGCCTGGGCAGTCATTAATTTGATTGTCCAATATTTCCCTTATGAGATAATGCCTCTCATAGCAAATGTGTACAGCGCGAGCTGAAAATGCATTTACAGCACTAAAAAACCAAACTTTTATAACAGCTAAACCAAACGTTTCCAATGTAAATTTCCACCTTTATATAGTGTAGAAAGGCATCCTGAAGCCTGGAAAGTCATTAATTTGATTGTCCAGTATTTCCTTCATGAGATATTGCAACACTTAGAAAAAGTGTACAGCGCCAGCAGACAATGAATTTTCAGCACTAAAAAAACGAAACTTCATTAACAGCTAAACCAAACGTTTCCAATGTAAATTTCCACATTTATAGAGTGTAAAAAGGCATCCTGAAGCCTGGGAAGTCATTAATTTGATTGTCCAGTATTTCCCTTATGAGATAATGCCTCACATAGCAAATGTGTACAGTGCGAGCTGAAAATGCATTTACAGCACTAAAAAAACAAACTTTTATAACAGCTAAACCAAACGTTTCCAATGTAAATTTCCACCTTTATATAGTGTAGAAAGGCATCCTGAAGCCTGGAAAGTCATTAATTTGATTGTCCAGTATTTCCTTCATGAGATATTGCAACACTTAGAAAAAGTGTACAGCGCCAGCAGACAATGAATTTTCAGCACTAAATAAACGAAACTTCATTAACAGCTAAAGTAAACGTTTCCAATGTAAATTTCCACCTTTATATAGTGTAAAAAGACATCCTGAAGCCTGGGCAGTCATTAATTTGATTGTCCAATATTTCCCTTATGAGATAATGCCTCTCATAGCAAATGTGTACAGTGCGAGCTGAAAATGCATTTACAGCACTAAAAAAACAAACTTTTATAACAGCTAAACCAAACGTTTCCAATGTAAATTTCCACCTTTATATAGTGTAAAAAGACATCCTGAAGCCTGGGCAGTCATTAATTTGATTGTCCAATATTTCCCTTATGAGATAATGCCTCTCATAGCAAATGTGTACAGCGCGAGCTGAAAATGCATTTACAGCACTAAAAAACCAAACTTTTATAACAGCTAAACCAAACGTTTCCAATGTAAATTTCCACCTTTATATAGTGTAGAAAGGCATCCTGAAGCCTGGAAAGTCATTAATTTGATTGTCCAGTATTTCCTTCATGAGATATTGCAACACTTAGAAAAAGTGTACAGCGCCAGCAGACAATGAATTTTCAGCACTAAAAAAAACGAAACTTCATTAACAGCTAAACCAAACGTTTCCAATGTAAATTTCCACATTTATAGAGTGTAAAAAGGCATCCTGAAGCCTGGGAAGTCATTAATTTGATTGTCCAGTATTTCCCTTATGAGATAATGCCTCACATAGCAAATGTGTACAGTGCGAGCTGAAAATGCATTTACAGCACTAAAAAAACAAACTTTTATAACAGCTAAACCAAACGTTTCCAATGTAAATTTCCATCTTTATATAGTGTAGAAAGGCATCCTGAAGCCTGGAAAGTCATTAATTTGATTGTCCAGTATTTCCTTCATGAGATATTGCAACACTTAGAAAAAGTGTACAGCGCCAGCAGACAATGAATTTTCAGCACTAAATAAACGAAACTTCATTAACAGCTAAAGTAAACGTTTCCAATGTAAATTTCAACCTTTATATAGTGTAAAAAGACATCCTGAAGCCTGGGCAGTCATTAATTTGATTGTCCAATATTTCCCTTATGAGATAATGCCTCTCATAGCAAATGTGTACAGTGCGAGCTGAAAATGCATTTACAGCACTAAAAAAACAAACTTTTATAACAGCTAAACCAAACGTTTCCAATGTAAATTTCCACCTTTATATAGTGTAAAAAGACATCCTGAAGCCTGGGCAGTCATTAATTTGATTGTCCAATATTTCCCTTATGAGATAATGCCTCTCATAGCAAATGTGTACAGCGCGAGCTGAAAATGCATTTACAGCACTAAAAAACCAAACTTTTATAACAGCTAAACCAAACGTTTCCAATGTAAATTTCCACCTTTATATAGTGTAGAAAGGCATCCTGAAGCCTGGAAAGTCATTAATTTGATTGTCCAGTATTTCCTTCATGAGATATTGCAACACTTAGAAAAAGTGTACAGCGCCAGCAGACAATGAATTTTCAGCACTAAAAAAAACGAAACTTCATTAACAGCTAAACCAAACGTTTCCAATGTAAATTTCCACATTTATAGAGTGTAAAAAGGCATCCTGAAGCCTGGGAAGTCATTAATTTGATTGTCCAGTATTTCCCTTATGAGATAATGCCTCTCATTGCAAATGTGTGCAGCGCGAGCTGAAAATGCATTTTCAGCACTAAAAAACCAAACTTTTATAACACCTAAACCAAACGTTTCCAATGTAAATTTCCTCCTTTATATAGTGTAAAAAGACATCCTGAAGCCTGGGCAGTCATTAATTTGATTGTCCAATATTTCCCTTATGAGATAATGCCTCTCATAGCAAATGTGTACAGCGCGAGCTGAAAATGCATTTACAGCACTAAAAAACCAAACTTTTATAACAGCTAAACCAAACGTTTCCAATGTAAATTTCCACCTTTATATAGTGTAGAAAGGCATCCTGAAGCCTGGAAAGTCATTAATTTGATTGTCCAGTATTTCCTTCATGAGATATTGCAACATTTAGAAAAAGTGTACAGCGCCAGCAGACAATGAATTTTCAGCACTAAAAAAACGAAACTTCATTAACAGCTAAACTAAACGTTTCCAATGTAAATTTCCTCCTTTATATAGTGTAAAAAGACATCCTGAAGCCTGGGCAGTCATTAATTTGATTGTCCAATATTTCCCTTATGAGATAATGCCTCTCATAGCAAATGTGTACAGCGCGAGCTGAAAATGCATTTACAGCACTAAAAAACCAAACTTTTATAACAGCTAAACCAAACGTTTCCAATGTAAATTTCCACCTTTATATAGTGTAGAAAGGCATCCTGAAGCCTGGAAAGTCATTAATTTGATTGTCCAGTATTTCCTTCATGAGATATTGCAACATTTAGAAAAAGTGTACAGCGCCAGCAGACAATGAATTTTCAGCACTAAAAAAACGAAACTTCATTAACAGCTAAACTAAACGTTTCCAATGTAAATTTCCACCTTTATATAGTGTAAAAAGACATCCTGAAGCCCGGGCAGCCATTAATTTGATTGTCCAATATTTCCCTTATGAGATAATGCCTCTCATAGCAAATGTGTACAGCGCGAGCTGAAAATGCATTTACAGCACTAAAAAACCAAACTTTTATAACAGCTAAACCAAACGTTTCCAATGTAAATTTCCACCTTTATATAGTGTAAAAAGACATCCTGAAGCCTGGGCAGTCATTAATTTGATTGTCCAATATTTCCCTTATGAGATAATGCCTCTCATAGCAAATGTGTACAGCGCGAGCTGAAAATGCATTTACAGCACTAAAAAAACAAACTTTTATAACAGCTAAACCAAACGTTTCCAATGTAAATTTCCACCTTTATATAGTGTAGAAAGGCATCCTGAAGCCTGGAAAGTCATTAATTTGATTGTCCAGTATTTCCTTCATGAGATATTGCAACACTTAGAAAAAGTGTACAGCGCCAGCAGACAATGAATTTTCAGCACTAAAAAAACGAAACTTCATTAACAGCTAAACTAAATGTTTCCAATGTAAATTTCCACCTTTATATAGTGTAAAAAGACATCCTGAAGCCTGGGCAGTCATTAATTTGATTGTCCAATATTTCCCTTATGAGATAATGCCTCTCATAGCAAATGTGTACAGCGCGAGCTGAAAATGCATTTACAGCACTAAAAAACCAAACTTTTATAACAGCTAAACCAAACGTTTCCAATGTAAATTTCCACCTTTATATAGTGTAAAAAGGCATCCTGAAGCCTGGAAAGTCTTTAATTTGATTGTCCAGTATTTCCTTCATGAGATATTGCAACACTTAGAAAAAGTGTACAGCGCCAGCAGACAATGAATTTCCAGCACTAAAAAAACGAAACTTCATTAACAGCTAAACTAAACGTTTCCAATGTAAATTTCCACCTTTATATAGTGTAAAAAGACATCCTGAAGCCTGGGCAGTCATTAATTTGATTGTCCAATATTTCCCTTATGAGATAATGCCTCTCATAGCAAATGTGTACAGCGCGAGCTGAAAATGCATTTACAGCACTAAAAAACCAAACTTTTATAACAGCTAAACCAAACGTTTCCAATGTAAATTTCCACCTTTATATAGTGTAGAAAGGCATCCTGAAGCCTGGAAAGTCATTAATTTGATTGTCCAGTATTTCCTTCATGAGATATTGCAACACTTAGAAAAAGTGTACAGCGCCAGCAGACAATGAATTTTCAGCACTAAAAAAACGAAACTTCATTAACAGCTAAACCAAACGTTTCCAATGTAAATTTCCACATTTATAGAGTGTAAAAAGGCATCCTGAAGCCTGGGAAGTCATTAATTTGATTGTCCAGTATTTCCCTTATGAGATAATGCCTCACATAGCAAATGTGTACAGTGCGAGCTGAAAATGCATTTTCAGCACTAAAAAACCAAACTTTTATAACAGCTAAACCAAACGTTTCCAATGTAAATTTCCACCTTTATATAGTGTAAAAAGACATCCTGAAGCCTGGGCAGTCATTAATTTGATTGTCCAGTATTTCCCTTATGAGATAATGCCTCACATAGCAAATGTGTACAGCGCGAGCTGAAAATGCATTTACAGCACTAAAAAAACAAACTTTTATAACAGCTAAACCAAACGTTTCCAATGTAAATTTCCACATTTATAGAGTGTAAAAATGCATCCTGAAGCCTGGGAAGTCATTAATTTGATTGTCCAGTATTTCCCTTTTGAGATAATGCCTCACATAGCAAATGTGTACAGTGCGAGCTGAAAATGCATTTTCAGCACTAAAAAAACAAACTTTTATAACAGCTAAACTAAACGTTTCCAATGTAAATTTCCACCTTTATATAGTGTAGAAAGGCATCCTGAAGCCTGGAAAGTCATTAATTTGATTGTCCAGTATTTCCTTCATGAGATATTGCAACACTTAGAAAAAGTGTACAGCGCCAGCAGACAATGAATTTTCAGCACAAAAAAAACGAAACTTCATTAACAGCTAAACTAAACGTTTCCAATGTAAATTTCCACCTTTATATAGTGTAAAAAGACATTCTGAAGCCTGGGCAGTCATTAATTTGATTGTCCAATATTTCCCTTATGAGATAATGCCTCTCATAGCAAATGTGTACAGCGCGAGCTGAAAATGCATTTACAGCACTAATACCAAACTTTTATAACAGCTAAACCAAACGTTTCCAATGTAAATTTCCACCTTTATATAGTGTAGAAAGGCATCCTGAAGCCTGGAAAGTCATTAATTTGATTGTCCAGTATTTCCTTCATGAGATATTGCAACACTTAGAAAAAGTGTACAGCGCCAGCAGACAATGAATTTTCAGCACTAAAAAAACCAAACTTCATTAACAGCTAAACCAAACGTTTCCAATGTAAATTTCCACATTTATAGAGTGTAAAAAGGCATCCTGAAGCCTGGGAAGTCATTAATTTGATTGTCCAGTATTTCCCTTATGAGATAATGCCTCACATAGCAAATGTGTACAGCGCGAGCTGAAAATGCATTTACAGCACTAAAAAAACAAACTTTTATAACAGCTAAACCAAACGTTTCCAATGTAAATTTCCACATTTATAGAGTGTAAAAATGCATCCTGAAGCCTGGGAAGTCATTAATTTGATTGTCCAGTATTTCCCTTTTGAGATAATGCCTCACATAGCAAATGTGTACAGTGCGAGCTGAAAATGCATTTTCAGCACTAAAAAACCAAACTTTTATAACAGCTAAACCAAACGTTTCCAATGTAAATTTCCACCTTTATATAGTGTAAAAAGACATCCTGAAGCCTGGGCAGTCATTAATTTGATTGTCCAATATTTCCCTTATGAGATAATGCCTCTCATAGCAAATGTGTACAGCGCGAGCTGAAAATGCATTTACAGCACTAAAAAACCAAACTTTTATAACAGCTAAACCAAACGTTTCCAATGTAAATTTCCACCTTTATATAGTGTAGAAAGGCATCCTGAAGCCTGGAAAGTCATTAATTTGATTGTCCAGTATTTCCTTCATGAGATATTGCAACACTTAGAAAAAGTGTACAGCGCCAGTAGACAATGAATTTTCAGCACTAAAAAAACGAAACTTCATTAACAGCTAAACTAAACGTTTCCAATGTAAATTTCCACCTTTATATAGTGTAAAAAGACATCCTGAAGCCTGGGCAGTCAATAATTTGATTGTCCAATATTTCCCTTATGAGATAATGCCTCTCATAGAAAATGTGTACAGCGCGAGCTGAAAATGCATTTACAGCACTAAAAAACCAAACTTTTATAACAGCTAAACCAAACGTTTCCAATGTAAATTTCCACCTTTATATAGTGTAAAAAGACATCCTGAAGCCTGGGCAGTCATTAATTTGATTGTCCAATATTTCCCTTATGAGATAATGCCTCTCATAGCAAATGTGTACAGCGCGAGCTGAAAATGCATTTTCAGCACTAAAAAACCAAACTTTTATAACAGCTAAACCAAACGTTTCCAATGTAAATTTCCACCTTTATATAGTGTAAAAAGACATCCTGAAGCCTGGGCAGTCATTAATTTGATTGTCCAATATTTCCCTTATGAGATAATGCCTCTCATAGCAAATGTGTACAGTGCGAGCTGAAAATGCATTTACAGCACTAAAAAAACAAACTTTTATAACAGCTAAACCAAACGTTTCCAATGTAAATTTCCACCTTTATATAGTGTAAAAAGACATCCTGAAGCCTGGGCAGTCATTAATTTGATTGTCCAATATTTCCCTTATGAGATAATGCCTCTCATAGCAAATGTGTACAGCGCGAGCTGAAAATGCATTTACAGCACTAAAAAACCAAACTTTTATAACAGCTAAACCAAACGTTTCCAATGTAAATTTCCACCTTTATATAGTGTAGAAAGGCATCCTGAAGCCTGGAAAGTCATTAATTTGATTGTCCAGTATTTCCTTCATGAGATATTGCAACACTTAGAAAAAGTGTACAGCGCCAGCAGACAATGAATTTTCAGCACTAAAAAAACGAAACTTCATTAACAGCTAAACCAAACGTTTCCAATGTAAATTTCCACATTTATAGAGTGTAAAAAGGCATCCTGAAGCCTGGGAAGTCATTAATTTGATTGTCCAGTATTTCCCTTATGAGATAATGCCTCACATTGCAAATGTGTACAGTGCGAGCTGAAAATGCATTTACAGCACTAAAAAAACAAACTTTTATAACAGCTAAACCAAACGTTTCCAATGTAAATTTCCACCTTTATATAGTGTAGAAAGGCATCCTGAAGCCTGGAAAGTCATTAATTTGATTGTCCAGTATTTCCTTCATGAGATATTGCAACACTTAGAAAAAGTGTACAGCGCCAGCAGACAATGAATTTTCAGCACTAAATAAACGAAACTTCATTAACAGCTAAAGTAAACGTTTCCAATGTAAATTTCCACCTTTATATAGTGTAAAAAGACATCCTGAAGCCTGGGCAGTCATTAATTTGATTGTCCAATATTTCCCTTATGAGATAATGCCTCTCATAGCAAATGTGTACAGTGCGAGCTGAAAATGCATTTACAGCACTAAAAAAACAAACTTTTATAACAGCTAAACCAAACGTTTCCAATGTAAATTTCCACCTTTATATAGTGTAAAAAGACATCCTGAAGCCTGGGCAGTCATTAATTTGATTGTCCAATATTTCCCTTATGAGATAATGCCTCTCATAGCAAATGTGTACAGCGCGAGCTGAAAATGCATTTACAGCACTAAAAAACCAAACTTTTATAACAGCTAAACCAAACGTTTCCAATGTAAATTTCCACCTTTATATAGTGTAGAAAGGCATCCTGAAGCCTGGAAAGTCATTAATTTGATTGTCCAGTATTTCCTTCATGAGATATTGCAACACTTAGAAAAAGTGTACAGCGCCAGCAGACAATGAATTTTCAGCACAAAAAAAACGAAACTTCATTAACAGCTAAACTAAACGTTTCCAATGTAAATTTCCACCTTTATATAGTGTAAAAAGACATTCTGAAGCCTGGGCAGTCATTAATTTGATTGTCCAATATTTCCCTTATGAGATAATGCCTCTCATAGCAAATGTGTACAGCGCGAGCTGAAAATGCATTTACAGCACTAATACCAAACTTTTATAACAGCTAAACCAAACGTTTCCAATGTAAATTTCCACCTTTATATAATGTAGAAAGGCATCCTGAAGCCTGGAAAGTCATTAATTTGATTGTCCAGTATTTCCTTCATGAGATATTGCAACACTTAGAAAAAGTGTACAGCGCCAGCAGACAATGAATTTTCAGCACTAAAAAAACGAAACTTCATTAACAGCTAAACCAAACGTTTCCAATGTAAATTTCCACATTTATAGAGTGTAAAAAGGCATCCTGAAGCCTGGGAAGTCATTAATTTGATTGTCCAGTATTTCCCTTCTGAGATAATGCCTCACATAGCAAATGTGTACAGTGCGAGCTGAAAATGCATATTCAGCACTAAAAAAACAAACTTTTATAACAGCTAAACTAAACGTTTCCAATGTAAATTTCCACCTTTATATAGTGTAAAAAGACATCCTGAAGCCTGGGCAGTCATTAATTTGATTGTGCAGTATTTCCCTTATGAGATAATGCCTCACATAGCAAATGTGTACAGTGCGAGCTGAAAATGCATTTTCAGCACTAAAAAACCAAACTTTTATAACAGCTAAACCAAACGTTTCCAATGTAAATTTCCACCTTTATATAGTGTAGAAAGGCATCCTGGAGCCTGGAAAGTCATTAATTTGATTGTCCAGTATTTCCTTCATGAGATATTGCAACACTTAGAAAAAGTGTACAGCGCCAGCAGACAATGAATTTTCAGCACTAAAAAAACGAAACTTCATTAACAGCTAAACCAAACGTTTCCAATGTAAATTTCCACATTTATAGAGTGTAAAAATGCATTCTGAAGCCTGGGAAGTCATTAATTTGATTGTGCAGTATTTCCCTTATGAGATAATGCCTCACATAGCAAATGTGTACAGTGCGAGCTGAAAATGCATTTTCAGCACTAAAAAACCAAACTTTTATAACAGCTAAACCAAACGTTTCCAATGTAAATTTCCACCTTTATATAGTGTAAAAAGGCATCCTGAAGCCTGGAAAGTCATTAATTTGATTGTCCAGTATTTCCTTCATGAGATATTGCAACACTTAGAAAAAGTGTACAGCGCCAGTAGACAATGAATTTTCAGCACTAAAAAAACGAAACTTCATTAACAGCTAAACTAAACGTTTCCAATGTAAATTTCCACCTTTATATAGTGTAAAAAGACATCCTGAAGCCTGGGCAGTCATTAATTTGATTGTCCAATATTTCCCTTATGAGATAATGCCTCTCATAGCAAATGTGTACAGCGCGAGCTGAAAATGCATTTACAGCACTAAAAAACCAAACTTTTATAACAGCTAAACCAAACGTTTCCAATGTAAATTTCCACCTTTATATAGTGTAGAAAGGCATCCTGGAGCCTGGAAAGTCATTAATTTGATTGTCCAGTATTTCCTTCATGAGATATTGCAACACTTAGAAAAAGTGTACAGCGCCAGCAGACAATGAATTTTCAGCACTAAAAAAACCAAACTTTTATAACAGCTAAACCAAACGTTTCCAATGTAAATTTCCACCTTTATATAGTGTAAAAAGACATCCTGAAGCCTGGGCAGTCATTAATTTGATTGTCCAGTATTTCCCTTATGAGATAATGCCTCACATAGCAAATGTGTACAGCGCGAGCTGAAAATGCATTTACAGCACTAAAAAACCAAACTTTTATAACAGCTAAACCAAACGTTTCCAATGTAAATTTCCACCTTTATATAGTGTAGAAAGGCATCCTGAAGCCTGGAAAGTCATTAATTTGATTGTCCAGTATTTCCTACATGAGATATTGCAAAACTTAGAAAAAGTGTACAGCGCCAGCAGACAATGTTTTTTCAGCACTAAAAAAACGAAACTTCATTAACAGCTAAACCAAACGTTTCCAATGTAAATTTCCACATTTATAGAGTGTAAAAAGGCATCCTGAAGCCTGGGAAGTCATTAATTTGATTGTCCAGTATTTCCCTTATGAGATAATGCCTCACATAGCAAATGTGTACAGCGCGAGCTGAAAATGCATTTACAGCACTAAAAAACCAAACTTTTATAACAGCTAAACCAAACGTTTCCAATGTAAATTTCCACCTTTATATAGTGTAGAAAGGCATCCTGAAGCCTGGAAAGTCATTAATTTGATTGTCCAGTATTTCCTTCATGAGATATTGCAACACTTAGAAAAAGTGTACAGCGCCAGCAGACAATGAATTTTCAGCACTAAAAAAACGAAACTTCATTAACAGCTAAACCAAACGTTTCCAATGTAAATTTCCACATTTATAGAGTGTAAAAAGGCATCCTGAAGCCTGGGAAGTCATTAATTTGATTGTCCAGTATTTCCCTGATGAGATAATGCCTCACATAGCAAATGTGTACAGTGCGAGCTGAAAATGCATTTTCAGCACTAAAAAACCAAACTTTTATAACACCTAAACCAAACGTTTCCAATGTAAATTTCCACCTTTATATAGTGTAGAAAGGCATCCTGAAGCCTGGAAAGTCATTAATTTGATTGTCCAGTATTTCCTTCATGAGATATTGCAACACTTAGAAAAAGTGTACAGCGCCAGCAGACAATGAATTTTCAGCACTAAAAAAACGAAACTTCATTAACAGCTAAACCAAACGTTTCCAATGTAAATTTCCACATTTATAGAGTGTAAAAAGGCATCCTGAAGCCTGGGAAGTCATTAATTTGATTGTCCAGTATTTCCCTTATGAGATAATGCCTCACATAGCAAATGTGTACAGTGCGAGCTGAAAATGCATTTTCAGCACTAAAAAACCAAACTTTTATAACAGCTAAACCAAACGTTTCCAATGTAAATTTCCACCTTTATATAGTGTAAAAAGACATCCTGAAGCCTGCGCAGTCATTAATTTGATTGTCCAATATTTCCCTTATGAGATAATGCCTCTCATAGCAAATGTGTACAGCGCGAGCTGAAAATGCATTTACAGCACTAAAAAACCAAACTTTTATAACAGCTAAACCAAACGTTTCCAATGTAAATTTCTACCTTTATATAGTGTAGAAAGGCATCCTGAAGCCTGGAAAGTCATTAATTTGATTGTCCAGTATTTCCTTCATGAGATATTGCAACACTTAGAAAAAGTGTACAGCGCCAGCAGACAATGAATTTTCAGCACTAAAAAAACGAAACTTCATTAACAGCTAAACTAAACGTTTCCAATGTAAATTTCCACCTTTATATAGTGTAAAAAGACATTCTGAAGCCTGGGCAGTCATTAATTTGATTGTCCAATATTTCCCTTATGAGATAATGCCTCTCATAGCAAATGTGTACAGCGCGAGCTAAAAATGCATTTACAGCACTAAAAAACCAAACTTTTATAACAGCTAAACCAAACGTTTCCAATGTAAATTTCCACCTTTATATAGTGTAGAAAGGCATCCTGAAGCCTGGAAAGTCATTAATTTGATTGTCCAGTATTTCCTTCATGAGATATTGCAACACTTAGAAAAAGTGTACAGCGCCAGCAGACAATGAATTTTCAGCACTAAAAAAACGAAACTTCATTAACAGCTAAACCAAACGTTTCCAATGTAAATTTCCACATTTATAGAGTGTAAAAAGGCATCCTGAAGCCTGGGAAGTCATTAATTTGATTGTCCAGTATTTCCCTTATGAGATAATGCCTCACATAGCAAATGTGTACAGTGCGAGCTGAAAATGCATTTTCAGCACTAAAAAAACAAACTTTTATAACAGCTAAACTAAACGTTTCCAATGTAAATTTCCACCTTTATATAGTGTAAAAAGACATCCTGAAGCCTGGGCAGTCATTAATTTGATTGTCCAATATTTCCCTTATGAGATAATGCCTCTCATAGCAAATGTGTACAGCGCGAGCTGAAAATGCATTTTACAGCACTAAAAAAACAAACTTTTATAACAGCTAAACTAAACGTTTCCAATGTAAATTTCCACCTTTATATAGTGTAAAAAGACATCCTGAAGCCTGGGCAGTCATTAATTTGATTGTCCAATATTTCCCTTATGCGATAATGCCTCTCATAGCAAATGTGTACAGCGCGAGCTGAAAATGCATTTACAGCACTAAAAACCCAAACTTTTAGAACAGCTAAACCAAACGTTTCCAATGTAAATTTCCACCTTTATATAGTGTAGAAAGGCATCCTGAAGCCTGGAAAGTCATTAATTTGATTGTCCAGTATTTCCTTCATGAGATATTGCAACACTTAGAAAAGGTGTACAGCGCCAGCAGACAATGAATTTTCAGCACTAAAAAAACGAAACTTCATTAACAGCTAAACCAAACGTTTCCAATGTAAATTTCCACATTTATAGAGTGTAAAAATGCATCCTGAAGCCTGGGAAGTCATTAATTTGATTGTCCAGTATTTCCCTTATGAGATAATGCCTCACATAGCAAATGTGTACAGTGCGAGCTGAAAATGCATTTTCAGCACTAAAAAACCAAACTTTTATAACAGCTAAACCAAACGTTTCCAATGTAAATTTCCACCTTTATATAGTGTAAAAAGACATTCTGAAGCCTGGGCAGTCATTAATTTGATTGTCCAATATTTCCCTTATGAGATAATGCCTCTCATAGCAAATGTGTACAGCGCGAGCTGAAAATGCATTTACAGCACTAAAAAACCAAACTTTTATAACAGCTAAACCAAACGTTTCCAATGTAAATTTCCACCTTTATATAGTGTAGAAAGGCATCCTGGAGCCTGGAAAGTCATTAATTTGATTGTCCAGTATTTCCTTCATGAGATATTGCAACACTTAGAAAAAGTGTACAGCGCCAGCAGACAATGAATTTTCAGCACTAAAAAAACGAAACTTCATTAACAGCTAAACTAAACGTTTCCAATGTAAATTTCCACCTTTATATAGTGTAAAAAGACATCCTGAAGCCTGGGCAGTCATTAATTTGATTGTCCAATATTTCCCTTATGAGATAATGCCTCTCATAGCAAATGTGTACAGCGCGAGCTGAAAATGCATTTACAGCACTAAAAAACCAAACTTTTATAACAGCTAAACCAAACGTTTCCAATGTAAATTTCCACCTTTATATAGTGTAGAAAGGCATCCTGGAGCCTGGAAAGTCATTAATTTGATTGTCCAGTATTTCCTTCATGAGATATTGCAACACTTAGAAAAAGTGTACAGCGCCAGCAGACAATGAATTTTCAGCACTAAAAAAACGAAACTTCATTAACAGCTAAACTAAACGTTTCCAATGTAAATTTCCACCTTTATATAGTGTAAAAAGACATCCTGAAGCCTGGGCAGTCATTAATTTGATTGTCCAATATTTCCCTTATGAGATAATGCCTCTCATAGCAAATGTGTACAGCGCGAGCTGAAAATGCATTTACAGCACTAAAAAACCAAACTTTTATAACAGCTAAACCAAACGTTTCCAATGTAAATTTCCACCTTTATATAGTGTAGAAAGGCATCCTGGAGCCTGGAAAGTCATTAATTTGATTGTCCAGTATTTCCTTCATGAGATATTGCAACACTTAGAAAAAGTGTACAGCGCCAGCAGACAATGAATTTTCAGCACTAAAAAAACCAAACTTTTATAACAGCTAAACCAAACGTTTCCAATGTAAATTTCCACCTTTATATAGTGTAAAAAGACATCCTGAAGCCTGGGCAGTCATTAATTTGATTGTCCAGTATTTCCCTTATGAGATAATGCCTCACATAGCAAATGTGTACAGCGCGAGCTGAAAATGCATTTACAGCACTAAAAAAACAAACTTTTATAACAGCTAAACCAAACGTTTCCAATGTAAATTTCCACCTTTATATAGTGTAGAAAGGCATCCTGAAGCCTGGAAAGTGATTAATTTGATTGTCCAGTATTTCCTTCATGAGATATTGCAACACTTAGAAAAAGTGTACAGCGCCAGCAGACAATGAATTTTCAGCACTAAAAAAACCAAACTTTTATAACAGCTAAACCAAACGTTTCCAATGTAAATTTCCACCTTTATATAGTGTAAAAAGACATCCTGAAGCCTGGGCAGTCATTAATTTGATTGTCCAGTATTTCCCTTATGAGATAATGCCTCACATAGCAAATGTGTACAGCGCGAGCTGAAAATGCATTTACAGCACTAAAAAAACAAACTTTTATAACAGCTAAACCAAACGTTTCCAATGTAAATTTCCACCTTTATATAGTGTAGAAAGGCATCCTGAAGCCTGGAAAGTCATTAATTTGATTGTCCAGTATTTCCTACATGAGATATTGCAAAACTTAGAAAAAGTGTACAGCGCCAGCAGACAATGTTTTTTCAGCACTAAAAAAACGAAACTTCATTAACAGCTAAACCAAACGTTTCCAATGTAAATTTCCACATTTATAGAGTGTAAAAAGGCATCCTGAAGCCTGGGAAGTCATTAATTTGATTGTCCAGTATTTCCCTTATGAGATAATGCCTCACATAGCAAATGTGTACAGCGCGAGCTGAAAATGCATTTACAGCACTAAAAAACCAAACTTTTATAACAGCTAAACCAAACGTTTCCAATGTAAATTTCCACCTTTATATAGTGTAGAAAGGCATCCTGAAGCCTGGAAAGTGATTAATTTGATTGTCCAGTATTTCCTTCATGAGATATTGCAACACTTAGAAAAAGTGTACAGCGCCAGCAGACAATGAATTTTCAGCACTAAAAAACCGAAACTTAATTAACAGCTAAACTAAACGTTTCCAATGTAAATTTCCACCTTTATATAGTGTAAAAAGACATCCTGAAGCCTGGGCAGTCATTAATTTGATTGTCCAATATTTCCCTTATGAGATAATGCCTCTCATAGCAAATGTGTACAGCGCGAGCTGAAAATGCATTTACAGCACTAAAAAACCAAACTTTTATAACAGCTAAACCAAACGTTTCCAATGTAAATTTCCACCTTTATATAGTGTAGAAAGGCATCCTGAAGCCTGGAAAGTCATTAATTTGATTGTCCAGTATTTCCTTCATGAGATATTGCAACACTTAGAAAAAGTGTACAGCGCCAGCAGACAATGAATTTCCAGCACTAAAAAAACGAAACTTCATTAACAGCTAAACTAAACGTTTCCAATGTAAATTTCCACCTTTATATAGTGTAAAAAGACATCCTGAAGCCTGGGCAGTCATTAATTTGATTGTCCAATATTTCCCTTATGAGATAATGTGTAACGGTTCAGGGAACCGTGAGAAAGGAAAACTGGACCCAAGAGCAAGCGAGGATGGTTGAGGAGGATTTATTGAAGGGTTCGGGGGGAGAGGAACGGGTTCCGGTAGCAGGGCAGGAGGACAGGTGGAGGAGCGGCGAGTCAGCGCCGGGGTGCTCGCCGGGGTGGCGAGATGTGCGCTCGCGGAGGTGCAGCGGAGACGGCGCGCTGAGTGTGCACCGGTGCTGTGGCGGGAGGAACGCGGGCGCGGAGAGCGGCGTGGAGGCGAAGGCGGCGGCGAGCCGGCGGAGGCTGAGAAGGGCAGGCAGGCGGCGTACGGGCGTACGAGGTGCGATCGACGCTCCGGGGCTCGGCGGCTGGCGGCGGAGGATCGGGCTCGGGCTGGCGCTGGGCGGCTGGAGGGAGAGCGAGGAAAGACAATGGTTAACTCGGGTTGCATAACACAAAGCGCGGACGTGCACGAGGCGAACGTCGACGTGGACCGGGTACCGAGGTAGGTCACGGAATAATCCGGCGTCTGGCTCCTGGCAGCGCTGAGCTTTAAACCCCCGCGGTGATTGCTGATGATGGGCAGCAGGTGCGCAGGAGCCGACGCCCTCTCCGGTCGGAGGCGTGCCTGGCGGAAAACAGCCGGAACCTAGGGAAAAGGGAAAAAGCTTGGCAGGCCCCCTAACCCGAACCCCCACAGTACCCCCCCCTCAACGGACGCCTCCTGGCGTCCTTCCTGGTTTGTCCGGGTGTGTGGCGTAAAACTCCCGGATCGGGGAGTCGTCAATGAAGAGCTTGCGGGAGATCCAAGAACGTTCCTCCGGACCGTACCCCTCCCAGTCCACGAGGAACTGAAACCCCCTCCCCCGACGTCTAACGTCCAACACTTTGGAGACCGTGAAGGCTGGGTGGTCGTCGATCATCAGGGGGGGTGGAGGGGAGATGGTCGGAGGGCTTAGGACGCTGGAAGAGACCGGCTTGAGGAGAGAAACGTGGAAGGTGGGGTGGATCTTGAGGGAATCGGGGAGCTTTAGTCTGACAGAACAGGGGTTAATGATCTTGGTGATGGGAAAGGGACCAATGTAGCGCGGAGACAGCTTACGTGAATCGGTCTGGAGGGGAAGGTCGCGGGTCGAGAGCCAGACCTGCTGACCGGGCTGGTAGTCGGGAGCTGGGGTTCGACGACGGTCCGCCAGGCGCTTGTTGCGTTGCGCCGAGCGGGTGAGGGAGGCCTTGACCTCTGCCCAGACGGCCTTGGCAAGACTGATGTGTTCCTCCACCGAGGGAACCGCCACTGCATGCTCCTGCTCCGTAAAAAGGGGAGGTTGGTAGCCAAGACAGGCCATGAACGGCGACATACCTGTCGAGGCGCAGGAGAGGGAGTTGTGGGCGTACTCGATCCATGCGAGAGCCTCGCTCCATGTCTCGGGGTTCCGGGCCACCACGCACCGCAGCGCTGCCTCCAGGTGTTGATTGGCCCGCTCGGTCTGCCCGTTGGTCTGCGGGTGGTAACCGGAGGAAAGGCTGGCTGTGGCGCCCACTGCCTTACAGAACTCCCTCCAGACCTGGGAAGAGAACTGGGGGCCCCGGTCGGAGACGATGTCTTGCGGGAGGCCGTGGAGCCGGAAAACGTGCTGGGTCAGGAGTGTGGCTGTCTCCAAGGCGGTGGGTAGCTTGGGAAGGGGAACGAAGTGGACGCTCTTGGAGAAGCGGTCGATAATGGTGAGGATAACTGTGTGTCCTTTGGACGAAGGAAGACCCGTGACGAAGTCCACAGCGATGTGGGACCAGGGGCGGCTCGGGATAGGCAGAGGGTGGAGAAGACCGGCCGGAGCCGAGTGTGAGGCCTTTCCGCGGGCGCAAACCGAGCATGCCAGCACGAATTCTCGCGTGTCTCTTGTCATACTGGGCCACCAGAAGTGCGCTTGGAGGAAGCGAAGGGTGCGCGTGACGCCAGGGTGGCAGGTGAGCGAGGAGGAGTGCCCCCACTGGAGGACCTGGGAGCGTGCGGCATCGGGGACGAAGAGGAGGTCCGAGGGGTCAGGTCGGGGATCGGGTTGGGTTTTCTGCGCCTCGCGAACCGTGCGCTCGATCTCCCAGGAGGCCGCCCCCAGGAGACAGGAGGACGGGAGAATGGTCTGTGTGGTCTCTGGACTGGCAGGCGGAGCGAACATCCGGGAGAGGGCGTCCGCCTTGCCGTTGTTCGACCCGGGACGGAAGGAAAGGGTGAAGTTGAATCGGCTCAAGAAGAGGTGCCAACGGGCTTGACGGGGGTTCATCCGCTTGGCTGACTGCAGGTAGGCCAGATTTTTGTGGTCGGTCCAGACGAGGAAGGGGACGGCGGTGCCCTCCAGCCAGTGCCGCCACTCCTGGAGAGCCCAGACGACTGCCAGCAACTCCCGATTGCCGACGTCATAGTTCTTCTCGGCGGGGGACAGGCGTCGGGAGAAGAAGGCGCATGGATGAGTCTTCTGGGTGTCGGGGTCCCGTTGGGAGAGCACCGCTCCCGCCCCCGTGTCGGAAGCATCCACCTCCACCACGAACTGGAGTGCGGGATCGGGGTGTCTGAGGACCGGAGCGCTGGTGAAGGCTTCCTTTAGATGCCCGAAAGCTTGAGCCGCTCCCGGAGTCCACTGAAAGGGGGTGAGGGTGGAGGTGAGGGCCGTGAGAGGACTAGCAACCTTGCTGTAATTGCGGATGAATCGCCGGTAGAAATTAGCGAACCCCAGGAAGCGTTGGAGTTCCTTGCGAGTAGTGGGAGTAGGCCACTCCACCACCGCCTGGATCTTGGCGGGATCCGGCTGGAGTTGACCCCGGGCGATGACGTAGCCCAGGAAATGGATCGATGGGACGTGGAACTCGCATTTCTCCGGTTTCACGAACAGGCGGTTCTCCAGCAGGCGCTGGAGGACTGATCGGACGTGGCGGCGGTGGTCCTCGAGGGATCGGGAGAAGATGAGGATGTCATCCAGGTAAATAAAGACGAAACGGTTGAGCATATCCCGGAGAATGTCGGTCATGAGAGCTTGAAAAACGGCGGGGGCGTTGGTGAGGCCGAAGGGCATGACGAGATACTCAAAATGTCCAAGGGGGGTATTGAAGGCCGTCTTCCATTCATCGCCCTCGCGGATGCGGACCAAATGGTAGGCGTTCCGGAGATCGAGCTTGGAGAAGACTTGGGCTTCGCAGAGGGGCTCGAACGAGGGGTCTATGAGGGGCAGAGAGGTCTTATTTTTGACTGTGATGCCGTTGAGAGCCTTGAAGTCAATGCAAGGGCGAAGGGAGGAGTCTTTCTTCTTGACAAAAAAGAAACCCGCTCCCAGGGGCGAGGAAGAGGGCCGAATCAGACCGGCCGCCAGGGAGTCGCGGATGTAGGTCTCGAGGGCCTCCTTCTCGGGACGGGAGATGTTGTACAGCCGGGAGCTGGGCAGCGGAGCTCCGGGAAAGAGGTCTATGGCGCAGTCATAGGGCCGATGGGGAGGAAGGGTGCGGGCGAGGTCTTTGCAAAAAACCTGGGCCAGGTCATGGTAGTCCGTGGGGACGGACGCCAGGTCGGGTGGAGCCGGGGAGCAAGGAACCGAGCGGGGAGCGGGGTCGGCGGACAGAAGGCACTGTGAGTGGCAAAGCTCGCTCCACCCGGTGATTGCACATCTCCTCCAGTCTATCGCGGGGTTGTGTAGCTGGAGCCACGGGAAACCCAGGACCAGGGGGACTTGTGGCGAGTGGATTAGGAGGAGCTGGATGGTCTCCCGGTGGTTACCGGAAACAATAAGGGTTAGGGGTCCCGTTTGATGGAAGACCTGGGAGATGAGGCGTCCATCCAGAGCCACCACGCGCCGTGGGGAAGGGAGAGGCTCCAGGGGGACACCCAGCCGGCGAGCCAGAGCCAGGTCCAGGAAGTTCCCATCCGCTCCGGAGTCCACCAGTACGGCGACCGAGAGGGATTGGGTCTGCCAGAGGAGGCGGGCTGGGATGGACATGCGTGAAGAGGAGCCCGTAGCTGACACGTTATGGCTCGCCGCGGGACTCCTGATCAGCGGCGAGCCCCCCTCTTTTGGCTTCACGTGGCAAGCGGCGATGTAGTGACCGGGGTTGCCACAATAGAGGCATAGCTGGCTCGAGAGGCGCCTCTGGCGTTCCTGAGGATCCAGGCGGGTTCTCCCCAGCTGCATGGGCTCCTCCTGTCCGACGGGAGGCGTAACCGGTAGTCGCGGAGGGAAGTCGACGGGAAGTGCGGGAGCGCGTGCCGCCGGACGGGGCGACCTACGCGTCCGCTCGGACTGCCGCTCCCGCAACCGGTTGTCTACCTTAATAGCCAGGGCAATGAGGTCTTCGAGAGAGGCGGTCTCATCCCGAACGGCCAGCTCATCCTTGAGCTGGTCCGTCAGCCCGTTGAGGAACACTCCCCGAAGGGCGGGCTCGTTCCACCCGCACTCGTGGGCGAGAATGCGGAACTCCACCGAAAAGTCGGCGGCGGAGCGGGAACCCTGCCGGAGTGCGAGCAATCGGCGGGTGGCCTCGCGTCCCTTGACGGGATGGTCGAATACCCGCCGCAACTCTTGGCAGAAGTGGGAGTAGGAGGCCATCGCCGGGGCCGATGCCTCCCACAAGGCGGTGGCCCATTTCGCGGCGCGGCCGCGGAGCAGGTTCACCATGTAGGCGATGCGAGCTCGATCGGTCGGGTAACTTTGGGGTTGGAGATCGAACACCAACGAGGTGCTCAATATGAACTGGCTACAAGAGCCCAGATCACCGGAAAACGGCTCGGGAGTGGGGACATGGGGTTCCCTGCCGCTCGAAGAGAACACGGCGGGCGGAGGAGGGGGAGAAGGGACCGGGGAGGTGCCCTCCGGGAGGCCGGAAGCAGAGGGAAGAGAGCTGACCTGCTTCGAAAGGAGCGCGAGTTGGTGGTGGAGAGCCTGGACGGAGTCCATGAACTCCTGCATCATCCTCTCGTGTCTTCCCAGCTGTCTGCCTTGGTGGGAGAGGGCCTCTTGGAGGGAATCCGAGCTCGCTGGGTCCATTGGGGCCGGATTATTCTGTAACGGTTCAGGGAACCGTGAGAAAGGAAAACTGGACCCAAGAGCAAGCGAGGATGGTTGAGGAGGATTTATTGAAGGGTTCGGGGGGAGAGGAACGGGTTCCGGTAGCAGGGCAGGAGGACAGGTGGAGGAGCGGCGAGTCAGCGCCGGGGTGCTCGCCGGGGTGGCGAGATGTGCGCTCGCGGAGGTGCAGCGGAGACGGCGCGCTGAGTGTGCACCGGTGCTGTGGCGGGAGGAACGCGGGCGCGGAGAGCGGCGTGGAGGCGAAGGCGGCGGCGAGCCGGCGGAGGCTGAGAAGGGCAGGCAGGCGGCGTACGGGCGTACGAGGTGCGATCGACGCTCCGGGGCTCGGCGGCTGGCGGCGGAGGATCGGGCTCGGGCTGGCGCTGGGCGGCTGGAGGGAGAGCGAGGAAAGACAATGGTTAACTCGGGTTGCATAACACAAAGCGCGGACGTGCACGAGGCGAACGTCGACGTGGACCGGGTACCGAGGTAGGTCACGGAATAATCCGGCGTCTGGCTCCTGGCAGCGCTGAGCTTTAAACCCCCGCGGTGATTGCTGATGATGGGCAGCAGGTGCGCAGGAGCCGACGCCCTCTCCGGTCGGAGGCGTGCCTGGCGGAAAACAGCCGGAACCTAGGGAAAAGGGAAAAAGCTTGGCAGGCCCCCTAACCCGAACCCCCACATAATGCCTCTCATAGCAAATGTGTACAGCGCGAGCTGAAAATGCATTTACAGCACTAAAAAACCAAACTTTTATAACAGCTAAACCAAACGTTTCCAATGTAAATTTCCACCTTTATATAGTGTAGAAAGGCATCCTGAAGCCTGGAAAGTCATTAATTTGATTGTCCAGTATTCCCTTCATGAGATATTGCAACACTTAGAAAAAGTGTACAGCGCCAGCAGACAATGAATTTTCAGCACTAAAAAAACGAAACTTCATTAACAGCTAAACCAAACGTTTCCAATGTAAATTTCCACATTTATAGAGTGTAAAAAGGCATCCTGAAGCCTGGGAAGTCATTAATTTGATTGTCCAGTATTTCCCTTATGAGATAATGCCTCACATAGCAAATGTGTACAGTGCGAGCTGAAAATGCATTTTCAGCACTAAAAAACCAAACTTTTATAACAGCTAAACCAAACGTTTCCAATGTAAATTTCCACCTTTATATAGTGTAAAAAGACATCCTGAAGCCTGGGCAGTCATTAATTTGATTGTCCAGTATTTCCCTTATGAGATAATGCCTCACATAGCAAATGTGTACAGCGCGAGCTGAAAATGCATTTACAGCACTAAAAAAACAAACTTTTATAACAGCTAAACTAAACGTTTCCAATGTAAATTTCCACCTTTATATAGTGTAAAAAGACATCCTGAAGCCTGGGCAGTCATTAATTTGATTGTCCAATATTTCCCTTATGAGATAATGCCTCTCATAGCAAATGTGTACAGCGCGAGCTGAAAATGCATTTACAGCACTAAAAAACCAAACTTTTATAACAGCTAAACCAAACGTTTCCAATGTAAATTTCCACCTTTATATAGTGTAGAAAGGCATCCTGAAGCCTGGAAAGTCATTAATTTGATTGTCCAGTATTTCCTTCATGAGATATTGCAACACTTAGAAAAAGTGTACAGCGCCAGCAGACAATGAATTTTCAGCACTAAAAAAACGAAACTTCATTAACAGCTAAACCAAACGTTTCCAATGTAAATTTCCACATTTATAGAGTGTAAAAAGGCATCCTGAAGCCTGGGAAGTCATTAATTTGATTGTCCAGTATTTCCCTTATGAGATAATGCCTCACATAGCAAATGTGTACAGTGCGAGCTGAAAATGCATTTTCAGCACTAAAAAAACAAACTTTTATAACAGCTAAACTAAACGTTTCCAATGTAAATTTCCACCTTTATATAGTGTAAAAAGACATCCTGAAGCCTGGGCAGTCATTAATTTGATTGTCCAATATTTCCCTTATGAGATAATGCCTCTCATAGCAAATGTGTACAGCGCGAGCTGAAAATGCATTTACAGCACTAAAAAAACAAACTTTTATAACAGCTAAACTAAACGTTTCCAATGTAAATTTCCACCTTTATATAGTGTAAAAAGACATCCTGAAGCCTGGGCAGTCATTAATTTGATTGTCCAATATTTCCCTTATGAGATAATGCCTCTCATAGCAAATGTGTACAGCGCGAGCATAAAATGCATTTACAGCACTAAAAAACCAAACTTTTATAACAGCTAAACCAAACGTTTCCAATGTAAATTTCCACCTTTATATACTGTAGAAAGGCATCCTGAAGCCTGGAAAGTCATTAATTTGATTGTCCAGTATTTCCTTCATGAGATATTGCAACACTTAGAAAAAGTGTACAGCGCCAGCAGACAATGAATTTTCAGCACTAAAAAAACGAAACTTCATTAACAGCTAAACTAAACGTTTCCAATGTAAATTTCCACGTTTATATAGTGTAAAAAGACATCCTGAAGCCTGGGCAGTCATTAATTTGATTGTCCAATATTTCCCTTATGAGATAATGCCTCTCATAGCAAATGTGTACAGCGCGAGCTGAAAATGCATTTACAGCACTAAAAAAACCAAACTTTTATAACAGCTAAACCAAACGTTTCCAATGTAAATTTCCACCTTTATATAGTGTAAAAAGACATCCTGAAGCCTGGGCAGTCATTAATTTGATTGTCCAGTATTTCCCTTATGAGATAATGCCTCACATAGCAAATGTGTACAGCGCGAGCTGAAAATGCATTTACAGCACTAAAAAAACAAACTTTTATAACAGCTAAACTAAACGTTTCCAATGTAAATTTCCACCTTTATATAGTGTAAAAAGACATCCTGAAGCCTGGGCAGTCATTAATTTGATTGTCCAATATTTCCCTTATGAGATAATGCCTCTCATAGCAAATGTGTACAGCGCGAGCTGAAAATGCATTTACAGCACTAAAAAACCAAACTTTTATAACAGCTAAACCAAACGTTTCCAATGTAAATTTCCACCTTTATATAGTGTAGAAAGGCATCCTGAAGCCTGGAAAGTCATTAATTTGATTGTCCAGTATTTCCTTCATGAGATATTGCAACACTTAGAAAAAGTGTACAGCGCCAGCAGACAATGAATTTTCAGCACTAAAAAAACGAAACTTCATTAACAGCTAAACCAAACGTTTCCAATGTAAATTTCCACATTTATAGAGTGTAAAAATGCATCCTGAAGCCTGGGAAGTCATTAATTTGATTGTCCAGTATTTCCCTTATGAGATAATGCCTCACATAGCAAATGTGTACAGTGCGAGCTGAAAATGCATTTTCAGCACTAAAAAAACAAACTTTTATAACAGCTAAACTAAACGTTTCCAATGTAAATTTCCACCTTTATATAGTGTAAAAAGACATCCTGAAGCCTGGGCAGTCATTAATTTGATTGTCCAATATTTCCCTTATGAGATAATGCCTCTCATAGCAAATGTGTACAGCGCGAGCATAAAATGCATTTACAGCACTAAAAAACCAAACTTTTATAACAGCTAAACCAAACGTTTCCAATGTAAATTTCCACCTTTATATAGTGTAGAAAGGCATCCTGAAGCCTGGAAAGTCATTAATTTGATTGTCCAGTATTTCCTTCATGAGATATTGCAACACTTAGAAAAGGTGTACAGCGCCAGCAGACAATGAATTTTCAGCACTAAAAAAACGAAACTTCATTAACAGCTAAACCAAACGTTTCCAATGTAAATTTCCACATTTATAGAGTGTAAAAATGCATCCTGAAGCCTGGGAAGTCATTAATTTGATTGTCCAGTATTTCCCTTATGAGATAATGCCTCACATAGCAAATGTGTACAGTGCGAGCTGAAAATGCATTTTCAGCACTAAAAAACCAAACTTTTATAACAGCTAAACCAAACGTTTCCAATGTAAATTTCCACCTTTATATAGTGTAGAAAGGCATCCTGAAGCCTGGAAAGTAGGGCTGGGCGATATGACCTAAAATCAATATCGCGATAAATTGGGCAATTTTACCTCGATAACGATAAATGCACGATAAATTCCCCCTGAGGACCAAAATCAAAATAAATGCAGAAAATGCATATTAACTGCTTTTTTTTATTGACCAACTGGTACACATTACTTTCAATGAAAAATAGAAGTACAAAAATCATTTGAATAAACATTCAAAATAGCTTGCTTTGCATGACTTGAACAATGTCACAAAGAACAGGAAAAAAAAGGGTACCTCTCACAAAATCTTTTCCTGCAAATAGATTGTGCCGAGATGGTGTAATGCCATTTGCAAATGCTTAGATTTGTGTAAAGGTATCTTGTAAACAATATAAATAATGCCATGTGCAAAGGCACTAGTCGCCTGTAAACAAAATGCTAAATAAAATGAAAAAAAAAAAATCAATGGAATGCCAGTGCCAAACAAACGCGTGTGCTTCATCAGTAAAATGTGCCGTCTCGAGTACTCCGGTGCGCAGTCGCCACTTCTCGTCTATGTACTGCACATTTCAGGCTCAAACAGGGATCCATGTTGCGACTCGACCACAAGTCGGATGTGGATGCAAAATGCTCGACATGTCTCCGCTCCCGTCCCGATGTTGTCCATATCGGGAAGTGCTGTTTGCGGCAAATATTTTCGTACCTCTTGTCGGCTACGTTCCTGAGGCGTTTAAATCCTGTGCGCTCCACTGTAACTTCAGGAGCTCTATCTTTAGCTATGTGCTAGGCTATCGCGTCCACCACTGAGACGTTCTCTCGTATGGTTTCGCCTCCGTTAGTGGGCTGTTGTCACTTGTCCAACCTTGCTTCTCACTTTGAACTTTTAGCACAAGCTCCAAGTCAACAGCATGGTTGTGTTGTGGGTGGTGAAAAAGAAAAGGTTGGACGCGCTGTTTCAAGTGCTTACGACGCACTTTGTAGTTCATGTTCTTTTGCGCAAACATCGTCTTTATGGAACCCAAAACATTTCCAAACGACAGATGTCGAATTTCTTTTTGGGACAAGCGCGACAAGACCAATTTCAACTAACGTTACTTCGTCTTTAGCCGTGTCAGCCTCTTCTGAATTTGAATCGCCAGCTACGAACGCGTCTTGTTGACATTCTTCTACAGCGCCTGAGTCACGTGACTACATGCGCTGGAGCAGACTTAAAGAGGCATGAACATTGCCGCAGACAGAAAAGACTTTCCTTTTTCTTTTTTTTTTTTAGACACCGAATTTACCGACATGGGCAAAATGATGTCGGTCATTCTAATAAATTTCGGTAACGGTAAATTTTCGGTTAATCGCCCAGCCCTACTGGAAAGTCATTAATTTGATTGTCCAGTATTTCCTTCATGAGATATTGCAACACTTAGAAAAAGTGTACAGCGCCAGCAGACAATGAATTTCCAGCACTAAAAAAACGAAACTTCATTAACAGCTAAACTAAACGTTTCCAATGTAAATTTCCACCTTTATATAGTGTAAAAAGACATCCTGAAGCCTGGGCAGTCATTAATTTGATTGTCCAATATTTCCCTTATGAGATAATGCCTCTCATAGCAAATGTGTACAGCGCGAGCTGAAAATGCATTTACAGCACTAAAAAACCAAACTTTTATAACAGCTAAACCAAACGTTTCCAATGTAAATTTCCACCTTTATATAGTGTAGAAAGGCATCCTGAAGCCTGGAAAGTCATTAATTTGATTGTCCAGTATTTCCTTCATGAGATATTGCAACACTTAGAAAAAGTGTACAGCGCCAGCAGACAATGAATTTTCAGCACTAAAAAAACGAAACTTCATTAACAGCTAAACCAAACGTTTCCAATGTAAATTTCCACATTTATAGAGTGTAAAAAGGCATCCTGAAGCCTGGGAAGTAATTAATTTGATTGTCCAGTATTTCCCTTATGAGATAATGCCTCACATAGCAAATGTGTACAGTGCGAGCTGAAAATGCATTTTCAGCACTAAAAAACCAAACTTTTATAACAGCTAAACCAAACGTTTCCAATGTAAATTTCCACCTTTATATAGTGTAAAAAGACATCCTGAAGCCTGGGCAGTCATTAATTTGATTGTCCAGTATTTCCCTTATGAGATAATGCCTCACATAGCAAATGTGTACAGCGCGAGCTGAAAATGCATTTACAGCACTAAAAACCCAAACTTTTATAACAGCTAAACCAAACGTTTCCAATGTAAATTTCCACCTTTATATAGTGTAGAAAGGCATCCTGAAGCCTGGAAGGTCATTAATTTGATTGTCCAGTATTTCCTTCATGAGATATTGCAACACTTAGAAAAGGTGTACAGCGCCAGCAGACAATGAATTTTCAGCACTAAAAAATCGAAACTTCATTAACAGCTAAACCAAACGTTTCCAATGTAAATTTCCACCTTTATATAGTGTAGAAAGGCATCCTGAAGCCTGGAAAGTCATTAATTTGATTGTCCAGTATTTCCTTCATGAGATATTGCAACACTTAGAAAAGGTGTACAGCGCCAGCAGACAATGAATTTTCAGCACTAAAAAAACGAAACTTCATTAACAGCTAAACCAAACGTTTCCAATGTAAATTTCCACATTTATAGAGTGTAAAAAGGCATCCTGAAGCCTGGGAAGTCATTAATTTGATTGTCCAGTATTTCCCTTATGAGATAATGCCTCACATAGCAAATGTGTACAGTTCGAGCTGAAAATGCATTTACAGCACTAAAAAAACAAACTTTTATAACAGCTAAACCAAACGTTTCCAATGTAAATTTCCACCTTTATATAGTGTAGAAAGGCATCCTGAAGCCTGGAAAGTCATTGATTTGATTGTCCAGTATTTCCTTCATGAGATATTGCAACACTTAGAAAAAGTGTACAGCGCCAGCAGACAATGAATTTTCAGCACTAAAAAAACGAAACTTCATTAACAGCTAAACTAAACGTTTCCAATGTAAATTTCCACCTTTATATAGAGTAAAAAGACATCCTGAAGCCTGGGCAGCCATTAATTTGATTGTCCAATATTTCCCTTATGAGATAATGCCTCTCATAGCAAATGTGTACAGCGCGAGCTGAAAATGCATTTACAGCACTAAAAAACCAAACTTTTATAACAGCTAAACCAAACGTTTCCAATGTAAATTTCCACATTTATAGAGTGTAAAAATTCATCCTGAAGCCTGGGAAGTCATTAATTTGATTGTCCAGTATTTCCCTTATGAGATAATGCCTCACATAGCAAATGTGTACAGCGCGAGCTGAAAATGCATTTACAGCACTAAAAAACCAAACTTTTATAACAGCTAAACCAAACGTTTCCAATGTAAATTTCCACCTTTATATAGTGTAGAAAGGCATCCTGAAGCCTGGAAAGTGATTAATTTGATTGTCCAGTATTTCCTTCATGAGATATTGCAACACTTAGAAAAAGTGTACAGCGCCAGCAGACAATGAATTTTCAGCACTAAAAAACCGAAACTTCATTAACAGCTAAACTAAACGTTTCCAATGTAAATTTCCACCTTTATATAGTGTAAAAAGACATCCTGAAGCCTGGGCAGTCATTAATTTGATTGTCCAATATTTCCCTTATGAGATAATGCCTCTCATAGCAAATGTGTACAGCGCGAGCTGAAAATGCATTTTCAGCACTAAAAAATCGAAACTTCATTAACAGCTAAACCAAACGTTTCCAATGTAAATTTCCACCTTTATATAGTGTAGAAAGGCATCCTGAAGCCTGGAAAGTCATTAATTTGATTGTCCAGTATTTCCTTCATGAGATATTGCAACACTTAGAAAAGGTGTACAGCGCCAGCAGACAATGAATTTTCAGCACTAAAAAAACGAAACTTCATTAACAGCTAAACCAAACGTTTCCAATGTAAATTTCCACATTTATAGAGTGTAAAAAGGCATCCTGAAGCCTGGGAAGTCATTAATTTGATTGTCCAGTATTTCCCTTATGAGATAATGCCTCACATAGCAAATGTGTACAGTTCGAGCTGAAAATGCATTTACAGCACTAAAAAAACAAACTTTTATAACAGCTAAACCAAACGTTTCCAATGTAAATTTCCACCTTTATATAGTGTAGAAAGGCATCCTGAAGCCTGGAAAGTCATTGATTTGATTGTCCAGTATTTCCTTCATGAGATATTGCAACACTTAGAAAAAGTGTACAGCGCCAGCAGACAATGAATTTTCAGCACTAAAAAAACGAAACTTCATTAACAGCTAAACTAAACGTTTCCAATGTAAATTTCCACCTTTATATAGAGTAAAAAGACATCCTGAAGCCTGGGCAGCCATTAATTTGATTGTCCAATATTTCCCTTATGAGATAATGCCTCTCATAGCAAATGTGTACAGCGCGAGCTGAAAATGCATTTACAGCACTAAAAAACCAAACTTTTATAACAGCTAAACCAAACGTTTCCAATGTAAATTTCCACATTTATAGAGTGTAAAAATTCATCCTGAAGCCTGGGAAGTCATTAATTTGATTGTCCAGTATTTCCCTTATGAGATAATGCCTCACATAGCAAATGTGTACAGCGCGAGCTGAAAATGCATTTACAGCACTAAAAAACCAAACTTTTATAACAGCTAAACCAAACGTTTCCAATGTAAATTTCCACCTTTATATAGTGTAGAAAGGCATCCTGAAGCCTGGAAAGTGATTAATTTGATTGTCCAGTATTTCCTTCATGAGATATTGCAACACTTAGAAAAAGTGTACAGCGCCAGCAGACAATGAATTTTCAGCACTAAAAAACCGAAACTTCATTAACAGCTAAACTAAACGTTTCCAATGTAAATTTCCACCTTTATATAGTGTAAAAAGACATCCTGAAGCCTGGGCAGTCATTAATTTGATTGTCCAATATTTCCCTTATGAGATAATGCCTCTCATAGCAAATGTGTACAGCGCGAGCTGAAAATGCATTTACAGCACTAAAAAACCAAACTTTTATAACAGCTAAACCAAACGTTTCCAATGTAAATTTCCACCTTTATATAGTGTAGAAAGGCATCCTGAAGCCTGGAAAGTCATTAATTTGATTGTCCAGTATTTCCTTCATGAGATATTGCAACACTTAGAAAAAGTGTACAGCGCCAGCAGACAATGAATTTCCAGCACTAAAAAAACGAAACTTCATTAACAGCTAAACTAAACGTTTCCAATGTAAATTTCCACCTTTATATAGTGTAAAAAGACATCCTGAAGCCTGGGCAGTCATTAATTTGATTGTCCAGTATTTCCCTTATGAGATAATGCCTCACATAGCAAATGTGTACAGCGCGAGCTGAAAATGCATTTACAGCACTAAAAAAACAAACTTTTATAACAGCTAAACCAAACGTTTCCAATGTAAATTTCCACCTTTATATAGTGTAGAAAGGCATCCTGAAGCCTGGAAAGTCATTAATTTGATTGTCCAGTATTTCCTACATGAGATATTGCAAAACTTAGAAAAAGTGTACAGCGCCAGCAGACAATGAATTTTCAGCACTAAAAAAACGAAACTTCATTAACAGCTAAACCAAACGTTTCCAATGTAAATTTCCACATTTATAGAGTGTAAAAAGGCATCCTGAAGCCTGGGAAGTCATTAATTTGATTGTCCAGTATTTCCCTTATGAGATAATGCCTCACATAGCAAATGTGTACAGCGCGAGCTGAAAATGCATTTACAGCACTAAAAAACCAAACTTTTATAACAGCTAAACCAAACGTTTCCAATGTAAATTTCCACCTTTATATAGTGTAGAAAGGCATCCTGAAGCCTGGAAAGTGATTAATTTGATTGTCCAGTATTTCCTTCATGAGATATTGCAACACTTAGAAAAAGTGTACAGCGCCAGCAGACAATGAATTTTCAGCACTAAAAAACCGAAACTTCATTAACAGCTAAACTAAACGTTTCCAATGTAAATTTCCACCTTTATATAGTGTAAAAAGACATCCTGAAGCCTGGGCAGTCATTAATTTGATTGTCCAATATTTCCCTTATGAGATAATGCCTCTCATAGCAAATGTGTACAGCGCGAGCTGAAAATGCATTTACAGCACTAAAAAACCAAACTTTTATAACAGCTAAACCAAACGTTTCCAATGTAAATTTCCACCTTTATATAGTGTAGAAAGGCATCCTGAAGCCTGGAAAGTCATTAATTTGATTGTCCAGTATTTCCTTCATGAGATATTGCAACACTTAGAAAAAGTGTACAGCGCCAGCAGACAATGAATTTCCAGCACTAAAAAAACGAAACTTCATTAACAGCTAAACTAAACGTTTCCAATGTAAATTTCCACCTTTATATAGTGTAAAAAGACATCCTGAAGCCTGGGCAGTCATTAATTTGATTGTCCAATATTTCCCTTATGAGATAATGCCTCTCATAGCAAATGTGTACAGCGCGACCTGAAAATGCATTTACAGCACTAAAAAACCAAACTTGTATAACAGCTAAACTAAACGTTTCCAATGTAAATTTCCACCTTTATATAGTGTAGAAAGGCATCCTGAAGCCTGGAAAGTCATTAATTTGATTGTCCAGTATTTCCTTCATGAGATATTGCAACACTTAGAAAAAGTGTACAGCGCCAGCAGACAATGAATTTTCAGCACTAAAAAAACGAAACTTCATTAACAGCTAAACCAAACGTTTCCAATGTAAATTTCCACATTTATAGAGTGTAAAAAGGCATCCTGAAGCCTGGGAAGTCATTAATTTGATTGTCCAGTATTTCCCTTATGAGATAATGCCTCACATAGCAAATGTGTACAGTGCGAGCTGAAAATGCATTTTCAGCACTAAAAAACCAAACTTTTATAACAGCTAAACCAAACGTTTCCAATGTAAATTTCCACCTTTATATAGTGTAAAAAGACATCCTGAAGCCTGGGCAGTCATTAATTTGATTGTCCAGTATTTCCCTTATGAGATAATGCCTCACATAGCAAATGTGTACAGCGCGAGCTGAAAATGCATTTACAGCACTAAAAAAACAAACTTTTATAACAGCTAAACTAAACGTTTCCAATGTAAATTTCCACCTTTATATAGTGTAAAAAGACATCCTGAAGCCTGGGCAGTCATTAATTTGATTGTCCAATATTTCCCTTATGAGATAATGCCTCTCATAGCAAATGTGTACAGCGCGAGCTGAAAATGCATTTACAGCACTAAAAACCCAAACTTTTATAACAGCTAAACCAAACGTTTCCAATGTAAATTTCCACCTTTATATAGTGTAGAAAGGCATCCTGAAGCCTGGAAAGTCATTAATTTGATTGTCCAGTATTTCCTTCATGAGATATTGCAACACTTAGAAAAGGTGTACAGCGCCAGCAGACAATGAATTTTCAGCACTAAAAAATCGAAACTTCATTAACAGCTAAACCAAACGTTTCCAATGTAAATTTCCACCTTTATATAGTGTAGAAAGGCATCCTGAAGCCTGGAAAGTCATTAATTTGATTGTCCAGTATTTCCTTCATGAGATATTGCAACACTTAGAAAAGGTGTACAGCGCCAGCAGACAATGAATTTTCAGCACTAAAAAAACGAAACTTCATTAACAGCTAAACCAAACGTTTCCAATGTAAATTTCCACATTTATAGAGTGTAAAAAGGCATCCTGAAGCCTGGGAAGTCATTAATTTGATTGTCCAGTATTTCCCTTATGAGATAATGCCTCACATAGCAAATGTGTACAGTTCGAGCTGAAAATGCATTTACAGCACTAAAAAACCAAACTTTTATAACAGCTAAACCAAACGTTTCCAATGTAAATTTCCACCTTTATATAGTGTAGAAAGGCATCCTGAAGCCTGGAAAGTCATTGATTTGATTGTCCAGTATTTCCTTCATGAGATATTGCAACACTTAGAAAAGGTGTACAGCGCCAGCAGACAATGAATTTTCAGCACTAAAAAAACGAAACTTCATTAACAGCTAAACTAAACGTTTCCAATGTAAATTTCCACCTTTATATAGAGTAAAAAGACATCCTGAAGCCTGGGCAGCCATTTATTTGATTGTCCAATATTTCCCTTATGAGATAATGCCTCTCATAGCAAATGTGTACAGCGCGAGCTGAAAATGCATTTACAGCACTAAAAAAACAAACTTTTATAACAGCTAAACCAAACGTTTCCAATGTAAATTTCCACCTTTATATAGTGTAAAAAGACATCCTGAAGCCTGGGCAGTCATTAATTTGATTGTCCAATATTTCCCTTATGAGATAATGCCTCTCATAGCAAATGTGTACAGCGCGAGCTGAAAATGCATTTACAGCACTAAAAAAAACAAACTTTTATAACAGCTAAACCAAACGTTTCCAATGTAAATTTCCACCTTTATATAGTGTAGAAAGGCACCCTGAAGCCTGGAAAGTCATTAATTTGATTGTCCAGTATTTCCTTCATGAGATATTGCAACACTTAGAAAAAGTGTACAGCGCCAGCAGACAATGAATTTTCAGCACTAAAAAAACGAAACTTCATTAACAGCTAAACCAAACGTTTCCAATGTAAATTTCCACATTTATAGAGTGTAAAAAGGCATCCTGAAGCCTGGGAAGTCATTAATTTGATTGTCCAGTATTTCCCTTATGAGATAATGCCTCACATAGCAAATGTGTACAGTTCGAGCTGAAAATGCATTTTCAGCACTAAAAAACCAAACTTTTATAACAGCTAAACCAAACGTTTCCAATGTAAATTTCCACCTTTATATAGTGTAAAAAGACATCCTGAAGCCTGGGCAGTCATTAATTCGATTGTCCAATATTTCCTTTATGAGATAATGCCTCTCATCGGCAAATGTGTACAGCGCGAGCTGAAAATGCATTTACAGCACTAAAAAACCAAACTTTTATAACAGCTAAACCAAACTTTCCAATGTAAATTTCCACCTTTATATAGTGTACAAAGGCATCCTGAAGCCTGGGAAGTCATTAATTTGATTGTCCAGTATTTCCCTTATGAGATAATGCCTCACATAGCAAATGTGTACAGTGCGAGCTGAAAATGCATTTTCAGCACTAAAAAAACGAAACTTCATTAACAGCTAAACCAAACGTTTCCAATGCAAATTTCCACATTTATAGAGTGTAAAAAGGCATCCCGAAGCCTGGGAAGTCATTAATTTGATTGTCCAGTATTTCCCTTATGAGATAATGCCTCACATAGCAAATGTGTACAGTGCGAGCTGAAAATGCATTTTCAGCACTAAAAAACCAAACTTTTATAACAGCGAAACCAAACGTTTCCAATGTAAATTTCCACCTTTATATAGTGTAAAAAGACATCCTGAAGCCTGGGCAGTCATTAATTTGATTGTCCAAAATTTCCCTTATGAGATAATGCCTCTCATAGCAAATGTGTACAGCGCGAGCTGAAAATGCATTTACAGCACTAAAAAACCAAACTTTTATAACAGCTAAACCAAACGTTTCCAATGTAAATTTCTACCTTTATATAGTGTAGAAAGGCATCCTGAAGCCTGGAAAGTCATTAATTTGATTGTCCAGTATTTCCTTCATGAGATATTGCAACACTTAGAAAAAGTGTACAGCGCCAGCAGACAATGAATTTTCAGCACTAAAAAAACGAAACTTCATTAACAGCTAAACTAAACGTTTCCAATGTAAATTTCCACCTTTATATAGTGTAAAAAGACATCCTGAAGCCTGGGCAGTCATTAATTTGATTGTCCAATATTTCCCTTATGAGATAATGCCTCTCATAGCAAATGTGTACAGCGCGAGCTGAAAATGCATTTACAGCACTAAAAAACCAAACTTTTATAACAGCTAAACCAAACGTTTCCAATGTAAATTTCCACCTTTATATAGTGTAGAAAGGCATCCTGAAGCCTGGAAAGTCATTAATTTGATTGTCCAGTATTTCCTTCATGAGATATTGCAACACTTAGAAAAAGTGTACAGCGCCAGCAGACAATGAATTTTCAGCACTAAAAAAACGAAACTTCATTAACAGCTAAACCAAACGTTTCCAATGTAAATTTCCACATTTATAGAGTGTAAAAAGGCATCCTGAAGCCTGGGAAGTCATTAATTTGATTGTCCAGTATTTCCCTTATGAGATAATGCCTCACATAGCAAATGTGTACAGTGCGAGCTGAAAATGCATTTTCAGCACTAAAAAACCAAACTTTTATAACAGCTAAACCAAACGTTTCCAATGTAAATTTCCACCTTTATATAGTGTAAAAAGACATCCTGAAGCCTGGGCAGTCATTAATTTGATTGTCCAGTATTTCCCTTATGAGATAATGCCTCACATAGCAAATGTGTACAGCGCGAGCTGAAAATGCATTTACAGCACTAAAAAAACAAACTTTTATAACAGCTAAACTAAACGTTTCCAATGTAAATTTCCACCTTTATATAGTGTAAAAAGACATCCTGAAGCCTGGGCAGTCATTAATTTGATTGTCCAATATTTCCCTTATGAGATAATGCCTCTCATAGCAAATGTGTACAGCGCGAGCTGAAAATGCATTTACGGGACTAAAAACCCAAACTTTTATAACAGCTAAACCAAACGTTTCCAATGTAAATTTCCACCTTTATATAGTGTAGAAAGGCATCTTGAAGCCTGGAAAGTCATTAATTTGATTGTCCAGTATTTCCTTCATGAGATATTGCAACACTTAGAAAAGGTGTACAGCGCCAGCAGACAATGAATTTTCAGCACTAAAAAACGAAACTTCATTAACAGCTAAACCAAACGTTTCCAATGTAAATTTCCACATTTATAGAGTGTAAAAAGGCATCCTGAAGCCTGGGAAGTCATTAATTTGATTGTCCAGTATTTCCCTTATGAGATAATGCCTCACATAGCAAATGTGTACAGTGCGAGCTGAAAATGCATTTTCAGCACTAAAAAACCAAACTTTTATAACAGCTAAACCAAACGTTTCCAATGTAAATTCCCACCTATATATAGTGTAAAAAGACATCCTGAAGCCTGGGCAGTCATTAATTCGATTGTCCAATATTTCCTTTATGAGATAATGCCTCTCATAGCAAATGTGTACAGCGCGAGCTGAAAATGCATTAACAGCACTAAAAAACCAAACTTTTATAACAGCTAAACCAAACGTTTCCAATGTAAATTTTCACCTTTATATAGTGTAAAAAGGCATCCTGAAGCCTGGAAAGTCATTAATTTGATTGTCCAGTATTTCCTTCATGAGATAATGCCTCACATAGCAAATGTGTACAGTGCGAGCTGAAAATGCATTTTCAGCACTAAAAAACCAAACTTTTATAACAGCTAAACCAAACGTTTCCAATGTAAATTCCACCTTTATATAGTGTAAAAAGACATCCTGAAGCCTGGGCAGTCATTAATTTGATTGTCCAATATTTCCCTTATGAGATAATGCCTCTCATAGCAAATGTGTACAGCGCGAGCTGAAAATGCATTTACAGCACTAAAAAACCAAACTTTTATAACAGCTAAACCAAACGTTTCCAATGTAAATTTCCACCTTTATATAGTGTAGAAAGGCATCCTGAAGCCTGGAAAGTCATTAATTTGATTGTCCAGTATTTCCTTCATAAGATATTGCAACACTTAGAAAAAGTGTACAGCGCCAGGAGACAATGAATTTTCAGCACTAAAAAACCGAAACTTCATTAACAGCTAAACTAAACGTTTCCAATGTAAATTTCCACCTTTATATAGTGTAAAAAGACATCCTGAAGCCTGGGCAGCCATTAATTTGATTGTCCAATATTTCCCTTATGAGATAATGCCTCTCATAGCAAATGTGTACAGCGCGAGCTGAAAATGCATTTACAGCACTAAAAAACCAAACTTTTATAACAGCTAAACCAAACGTTTCCAATGTAAATTTCCACCTTTATATAGTGTAAAAAGACATCCTGAAGCCTGGGCAGTCATTAATTTGATTGTCCAGTATTTCCCTTATGAGATAATGCCTCACATAGCAAATGTGTACAGCGCGAGCTGAAAATGCATTTACAGCACTAAAAAAACAAACTTTTATAACAGCTAAACTAAACGTTTCCAATGTAAATTTCCACCTTTATATAGTGTAAAAAGACATCCTGAAGCCTGGGCAGCCATTAATTTGATTGTCCAATATTTCCCTTATGAGATAATGCCTCTCATAGCAAATGTGTACAGCGCGAGCTGAAAATGCATTTACAGCACTAAAAAAACAAACTTTTATAACAGCTAAACCAAACGTTTCCAATGTAAATTTCCACCTTTATATAGTGTAGAAAGGCATCCTGAAGCCTGGAAAGTCATTAATTTGATTGTCCAGTATTTCCTTCATGAGATATTGCAACACTTAGAAAAAGTGTACAGCGCCAGCAGACAATGAATTTTCAGCACTAAAAAAACGAAACTTCATTAACAGCTAAACCAAACGTTTCCAATGTAAATTTCCACATTTATAGAGTGTAAAAAGGCATCCTGAAGCCTGGGAAGTCATTAATTTGATTGTCCAGTATTTCCCTTATGAGATAATGCCTCACATAGCAAATGTGTACAGTGCGAGCTGAAAATGCATTTTCAGCACTAAAAAACCAAACTTTTATAACAGCTAAACCAAACGTTTCCAATGTAAATTTCCACCTTTATATAGTGTAAAAAGACATCCTGAAGCCTGGGCAGTCATTAATTTGATTGTCCAGTATTTCCCTTATGAGATAATGCCTCACATAGCAAATGTGTACAGTGCGAGCTGAAAATGCATTTTCAGCACGAAAAAAACCAAACTTTTATAACAACTAAACCAAACGTTTCCAATGTAAATTTCCACCTTTATATAGTGTAAAAAGACATCCTGGAGCCTGGGCAGTCATTAATTTGATTGTCCAATATTTCCCTTATGAGATAATGCCTCTCATAGCAAATGTGTACAGCGCGAGCTGAAAATGCATTTACAGCACTAAAAAAACAAACTTTTATAACAGCTAAACCAAACGTTTCCAATGTACATTTCCACCTTTATATAGTGTAGAAAGGCATCTTGAAGCCTGGAAAGTCATTAATTTGATTGTCCAGTATTTCCTTCATGAGATATTGCAACACTTAGAAAAAGTGTACAGCGCCAGCAGACAATGAATTTTCAGCACTAAAAAAACCAAACTTCATTAACAGCTAAACTAAACGTTTCCAATGTAAATTTCCACCTTTATATAGTGTAAAAAGACATCCTGAAGCCTGGGCAGTCATTAATTTGATTGTCCAATATTTCCCTTATGAGATAATGCCTCTCATAGCAAATGTGTACAGCGCGAGCTGAAAATGCATTTACAGCACTAAAAAACCAAACTTTTATAACAGCTAAACCAAACGTTTCCAATGTAAATTTCCACCTTTATATAGTGTAGAAAGGCATCCTGAAGCCTGGAAAGTCATTAATTTGATTGTCCAGTATTTCCTTCATGAGATATTGCAACACTTAGAAAAAGTGTACAGCGCCAGCAGACAATGAATTTTCAGCACTAAAAAAACGAAACTTCATTAACAGCTAAACCAAACGTTTCCAATGTAAATTTCCACATTTATAGAGTGTAAAAAGGCATCCTGAAGCCTGGGAAGTCATTAATTTGATTGTCCAGTATTTCCCTTATGAGATAATGCCTCACATAGCAAATGTGTACAGTGCGAGCTGAAAATGCATTTTCAGCACTAAAAAACCAAACTTTTATAACAGCTGAACCAAACGTTTCCAATGTAAATTTCCACCTTTATATAGTGTAAAAAGACATCCTGAAGCCTGGGCAGTCATTAATTTGATTGTCCAGTATTTCCCTTATGAGATAATGCCTCACATAGCAAATGTGTACAGCGCGAGCTGAAAATGCATTTACAGCACTAAAAAAACAAACTTTTATAACAGCTAAACTAAACGTTTCCAATGTAAATTTCCACCTTTATATAGTGTAAAAAGACATCCTGAAGCCTGGGCAGTCATTAATTTGATTGTCCAATATTTCGCTTATGAGATAATGCCTCTCATAGCAAATGTGTACAGCGCGAGCTGAAAATGCATTTACAGGACTAAAAACCCAAACTTTTATAACAGCTAAACCAAACGTTTCCAATGTAAATTTCCACCTTTATATAGTGTAGAAAGGCATCTTGAAGCCTGGAAAGTCATTAATTTGATTGTCCAGTATTTCCTTCATGAGATATTGCAACACTTAGAAAAGGTGTACAGCGCCAGCAGACAATGAATTTTCAGCACTAAAAAAACGAAACTTCATTAACAGCTAAACCAAACGTTTCCAATGTAAATTTCCACATTTATAGAGTGTAAAAAGGCATCCTGAAAGCCTGGGAAGTCATTAATTTGATTGTCCAGTATTTCCCTTATGAGATAATGCCTCTCATTGCAAATGTGTACAGTGCGAGCTGAAAATGCATTTTCAGCACTAAAAAACCAAACTTTTATAACAGCTAAACCAAACGTTTCCAATGTAAATTTCCACCTTTATATAGTGTAAAAAGACATCCTGAAGCCTGGGCAGTCATTAATTCGATTGTCCAATATTTCCTTTATGAGATAATGCCTCTCATTGCAAATGTGTACAGCGCGAGCTGAAAATGCATTTACAGCACTAAAAAACCAAACTTTTATAACAGCTAAACCAAACGTTTCCAATGTAAATTTCCACCTTTATATAGTGTAAAAAGGCATCCTGAAGCCTGGAAAGTCATTAATTTGATTGTCCAGTATTTCCTTCATGAGATAATGCCTCACATAGCAAATGTGTACAGTGCGAGCTGAAAATGCATTTTCAGCACTAAAAAACCAAACTTTTATAACAGCTAAACCAAACGTTTCCAATGTAAATTCCACCTTTATATAGTGTAAAAAGACATCCTGAAGCCTGGGCAGTCATTAATTTGATTGTCCAATATTTCCCTTTTGAGATAATGCCTCTCATAGCAAATGTGTACAGCGCGAGCTGAAAATGCATTTACAGCACTAAAAAACCAAACTTTTATAACAGCTAAACCAAACGTTTCCAATGTAAATTTCCACCTTTATATAGTGTAGAAAGGCATCCTGAAGCCTGGAAAGTCATTAATTTGATTGTCCAGTATTTCCTTCATGAGATATTGCAACACTTAGAAAAAGTGTACAGCGCCAGGAGACAATGAATTTTCAGCACTAAAAAACCGAAACTTCATTAACAGCTAAACTAAACGTTTCCAATGTAAATTTCCACCTTTATATAGTGTAAAAAGACATCCTGAAGCCTGGGCAGCCATTAATTTGATTGTCCAATATTTCCCTTATGAGATAATGCCTCTCATAGCAAATGTGTACAGCGCGAGCTGAAAATGCATTTACAGCACTAAAAAACCAAACTTTTATAACAGCTAAACCAAACGTTTCCAATGTAAATTTCCACCTTTATATAGTGTAAAAAGACATCCTGAAGCCTGGGCAGTCATTAATTTGATTGTCCAATATTTCCCTTATGAGATAATGCCTCTCATAGCAAATGTGTACAGCGCGAGCTGAAAATGCATTTACAGCACTAAAAAACCAAACTTTTATAACAGCTAAACCAAACGTTTCCAATGTAAATTTCTACCTTTATATAGTGTAGAAAGGCATCCTGAAGCCTGGAAAGTCATTAATTTGATTGTCCAGTATTTCCTTCATGAGATATTGCAACACTTAGAAAAAGTGTACAGGCCAGCAGACAATGAATTTTCAGCACTAAAAAAACGAAACTTCATTAACAGCTAAACTAAACGTTTCCAATGTAAATTTCCACCTTTATATAGTGTAAAAAGACATCCTGAAGCCTGGGCAGTCATTAATTTGATTGTCCAATATTTCCCTTACGAGATAATGCCTCTCATAGCAAATGTGTACAGCGCGAGCTGAAAATGCATTTACAGCACTAAAAAACCAAACTTTTATAACAGCTAAACCAAACGTTTCCAATGTAAATTTCCACCTTTATATAGTGTAAAAAGACATCCTGAAGCCTGGGCAGTCATTAATTTGATTGTCCAATATTTCCCTTATGAGATAATGCCTCTCATAGCAAATGTGTACAGCGCGAGCTGAAAATGCATTTACAGCACTAAAAAACCAAACTTTTATAACAGCTAAACCAAACGTTTCCAATGTAAATTTCCACCTTTATATAGTGTAGAAAGGCATCCTGAAGCCTGGAAAGTCATTAATTTGATTGTCCAGTATTTCCTTCATGAGATATTGCAACACTTAGAAAAAGTGTACAGCGCCAGCAGACAATGAATTTTCAGCACTAAAAAAACGAAACTTCATTAACAGCTAAACCAAACGTTTCCAATGTAAATTTCCACATTTATAGAGTGTAAAAAGGCATCCTGAAGCCTGGGAAGTAATTAATTTGATTGTCCAGTATTTCCCTTATGAGATAATGCCTCTCATAGCAAATGTGTACAGCGCGAGCTGAAAATGCATTTACAGCACTAAAAAACCAAACTTTTATAACAGCTAAACCAAACGTTTCCAATGTAAATTTCCACCTTTATATAGTGTAAAAAGACATCCTGAAGCCTGGGCAGTCATTAATTTGATTGTCCAATATTTCCCTTATGAGATAATGCCTCTCATAGCAAATGTGTACAGCGCGAGCTGAAAATGCATTTTCAGCACTAAAAAACCAAACTTTTATAACAGCTAAACCAAACGTTTCCAATGTAAATTTCTACCTTTATATAGTGTAGAAAGGCATCCTGAAGCCTGGAAAGTCATTAATTTGATTGTCCAGTATTTCCTTCATGAGATATTGCAACACTTAGAAAAAGTGTACAGGCCAGCAGACAATGAATTTTCAGCACTAAAAAAACGAAACTTCATTAACAGCTAAACTAAACGTTTCCAATGTAAATTTCCACCTTTATATAGTGTAAAAAGACATCCTGAAGCCTGGGCAGTCATTAATTTGATTGTCCAATATTTCCCTTATGAGATAATGCCTCTCATAGCAAATGTGTACAGCGCGAGCTGAAAATGCATTTACAGCACTAAAAAACCAAACTTTTATAACAGCTAAACCAAACGTTTCCAATGTAAATTTCCACCTTTATATAGTGTAAAAAGACATCCTGAAGCCTGGGCAGTCATTAATTTGATTGTCCAATATTTCCCTTATGAGATAATGCCTCTCATAGCAAATGTGTACAGCGCGAGCTGAAAATGCATTTACAGCACTAAAAAACCAAACTTTTATAACAGCTAAACCAAACGTTTCCAATGTAAATTTCCACCTTTATATAGTGTAGAAAGGCATCCTGAAGCCTGGAAAGTCATTAATTTGATTGTCCAGTATTTCCTTCATGAGATATTGCAACACTTAGAAAAAGTGTACAGCGCCAGCAGACAATGAATTTTCAGCACTAAAAAAACGAAACTTCATTAACAGCTAAACCAAACGTTTCCAATGTAAATTTCCACATTTATAGAGTGTAAAAAGGCATCCTGAAGCCTGGGAAGTAATTAATTTGATTGTCCAGTATTTCCCTTATGAGATAATGCCTCACATAGCAAATGTGTCCAGTGCGAGCTGAAAATGCATTTTCAGCACTAAAAAACCAAACTTTTATAACAGCTAAACCAAACGTTTCCAATGTAAATTTCCACCTTTATATAGTGTAAAAAGACATCCTGAAGCCTGGGCAGTCATTAATTTGATTGTCCAGTATTTCCCTTATGAGATAATGCCTCACATAGCAAATGTGTACAGCGCGAGCTGAAAATGCATTTACAGCACTAAAAAAACAAACTTTTATAACAGCTAAACTAAACGTTTCCAATGTAAATTTCCACCTTTATATAGTGTAAAAAGACATCCTGAAGCCTGGGCAGTCATTAATTTGATTGTCCAATATTTCGCTTATGAGATAATGCCTCTCATAGCAAATGTGTACAGCGCGAGCTGAAAATGCATTTACAGGACTAAAAACCCAAACTTTTATAACAGCTAAACCAAACGTTTCCAATGTAAATTTCCACCTTTATATAGTGTAGAAAGGCATCTTGAAGCCTGGAAAGTCATTAATTTGATTGTCCAGTATTTCCTTCATGAGATATTGCAACACTTAGAAAAGGTGTACAGCGCCAGCAGACAATGAATTTTCAGCACTAAAAAAACGAAACTTCATTAACAGCTAAACCAAACGTTTCCAATGTAAATTTCCACATTTATAGAGTGTAAAAAGGCATCCTGAAAGCCTGGGAAGTCATTAATTTGATTGTCCAGTATTTCCCTTATGAGATAATGCCTCACATAGCAAATGTGTACAGTGCGAGCTGAAAATGCATTTTCAGCACTAAAAAACCAAACTTTTATAACAGCTAAACCAAACGTTTCCAATGTAAATTTCCACCTTTATATAGTGTAAAAAGACATCCTGAAGCCTGGGCAGTCATTAATTCGATTGTCCAATATTTCCTTTATGAGATAATGCCTCTCATAGCAAATGTGTACAGCGCGAGCTGAAAATGCATTTACAGCACTAAAAAACCAAACTTTTATAACAGCTAAACCAAACGTTTCCAATGTAAATTTCCACCTTTATATAGTGTAAAAAGGCATCCTGAAGCCTGGAAAGTCATTAATTTGATTGTCCAGTATTTCCTTCATGAGATAATGCCTCACATAGCAAATGTGTACAGTGCGAGCTGAAAATGCATTTTCAGCACTAAAAAACCAAACTTTTATAACAGCTAAACCAAACGTTTCCAATGTAAATTCCACCTTTATATAGTGTAAAAAGACATCCTGAAGCCTGGGCAGTCATTAATTTGATTGTCCAATATTTCCCTTTTGAGATAATGCCTCTCATAGCAAATGTGTACAGCGCGAGCTGAAAATGCATTTACAGCACTAAAAAACCAAACTTTTATAACAGCTAAACCAAACGTTTCCAATGTAAATTTCCACCTTTATATAGTGTAAAAAGGCATCCTGAAGCCTGGAAAGTCATTAATTTGATTGTCCAGTATTTCCTTCATGAGATAATGCCTCACATAGCAAATGTGTACAGTGCGATCTGAAAATGCATTTTCAGCACAAAAAACCAAACTTTTATAACAGCTAAACCAAACGTTTCCAATGTAAATTCCACCTTTATATAGTGTAAAAAGACATCCTGAAGCCTGGGCAGTCATTAATTTGATTGTCCAGTATTTCCCTTATGAGATAATGCCTCACATAGCAAATGTGTACAGTGCGAGCTGAAAATGCATTTTCAGCACTAAAAAAACCAAACTTTTATAACAGCTAAACCAAACGTTTCCAATGTAAATTTCCACCTTTATATAGTGTAAAAAGACATCCTGAAGCCTGGGCAGTCATTAATTTGATTGTCCAATATTTCCCTTATGAGATAATGCCTCTCATAGCAAATGTGTACAGCGCGAGCTGAAAATGCATTTACAGCACTAAAAAACCAAACTTTTATAACAGCTAAACCAAACGTTTCCAATGTAAATTTCCACCTTTATATAGTGTAGAAAGGCATCCTGAAGCCTGGAAAGTCATTAATTTGATTGTCCAGTATTTCCTTCATGAGATATTGCAACACTTAGAAAAAGTGTACAGCGCCAGGAGACAATGAATTTTCAGCACTAAAAAAAACGAAACTTCATTAACAGCTAAACTAAACGTTTCCAATGTAAATTTCCACCTTTATATAGTGTAAAAAGACATCCTGATGCCTGGGCAGTCATTAATTTGATTGTCCAATATTTCCCTTATGAGATAATGCCTCTCATAGCAAATGTGTACAGCGCGAGCTGAAAATGCATTTACAGCACTAAAAAACCAAACTTTTATAACAGCTAAACCAAAACTGGGTTTAGCTAGTCAGTAAAACACTCTTTATAGTGTAGCAACGTTAGTAACGCTAAATTCTTACCTAGTTTATGAGACGAGTGCTATACTTGACTATTTTTTGTAATTTATTATTTTTTTTTTTTTTTAATGCTTTATAGAGCAAATTGCACCTATGACAGTTGTTATTACCACAGAAGCCATCTCAAATGGTTGCAAACTCTGAGGGTGACTTTGAACCGGAAGTCCCGCCTCAATCGTCATCTGATTGACAGCGGAATCCTGGAGCCAGAGAAGAGAAAAGAATCAGACACGAAGTTGAAGAAGCGAAAAAAAATAAACATCGAATCTTAAAGTTCTCGCAACGAGGGTGACTGTTGGGGTCTGGAGAAGTGACCGGGAGATGGGGAGCCCCGTATTTTGGTCTTGGTAAGAGGGTAACTCACTTGATGTTGACGAGGGAACCTATGCCGCTATGCTATATACCGGCGTGAGAAAACTACGGCCTGGGGGCCACATGCGGCCCGTTAAACGTTTTAATCCGGCCCGCCGAATTTGAAAAAAAAAAAAATAAACCTTGTTAATGTTTTATTTTCAAAATAGTGTGGTTTTTCAAAGACAAGCTTTTGTTCACTTTCATTTAAAATTAAATGTATTTTTTTTCTCAGATGAGATGAGGTTACCAAAACACTCCATCCATCTGCTCCTGGTCCAGCCCCTCTGTCAAATTTTAGAACCCATTGTGGCCCGCCAATAAAAAAGTTTTCCCACCCCTGCTATATACTATAAGCTATGTTAATGTCGTCAGGCCATTATAGAGTATTTCTTCTGACATTTTGAAGGAGAAATAATACTCAACGTTTTATTTTTTTATGATGTTTGAGGCATTCTGACTGAAATACAGTTAAATTGAGGTTACCAGTAGTCATTTCCATTACCTGTAAATGTAAATTAGAATGTAACTTACTACAGTGAACCCTCGGTTATCGCGGTTAATGGGGACCGAGACCACCCGCGAAAACTGAAAATCCGCGAAGTAGCGGCGCACCTTCAAAAATGCTTAAAAAAAAAAAGTGCGAAGTAGCGGCGCACCTTCAAAAATGCTTAAAAAAAAAAAGTGCGAAGTAGCGGCGCACCTTCAAAAATGCTTAAAAAAATAAATAAATAAAATAATATATATATATATATATATATATATATATATATACGGGTAGAGAGAGAGAGGGTGAAATTCATGTTATAACAAAAAAAAAAATTATTAAAACATTTTTTTATTCCCCAGCCATTATTTTTGTATTTATTCAATTACTTCTTTTTGTATTTATTTAATTACTTCGACTTTTACCTGCTGGTACGCCGTCCGGTGTGCCCTGGCATTCTTCATTTATTTATTCATTTATTCATTCATAACTGACAGCCTCGCGCTCCGCTCATGCCCGGGCGGAAGGTGTTCCTCTTCGGCTTAACAACCACGCACGCCGGCCGGTCTCCTCCGGAGCTCTCGCACGGTCCCGAACGGAGCGAAATGTCGCCCCGCTAGTGCCCGGGCGGAAGTTGTTCCTCTTCGGCTTAACTGCCACGCACGCTGGCCGGAGCTCTGGTACGGTCCGAACCGCGCGAAACGTCGCCCCAAATCGTGCCCGGGGGAACGTGCTCTTCTTTGTCCACTCTCCTCTTCGCCCACGTTCTTCTTCGGCGCACGCCGGCCGTCTAACCACTCCAGCGCCCCGTCGTGCCGCTCGGCGAAACTACAATGCCCCCGAATATTTTTTAGACCCGCGAAGCACTGAACCCGCGAAAGGTGAACCGCGAAGTAGCGAGGGTTCACTGTATTGCAGCCAGATACCTATAAAATGTCATTTAATTTGCACTGTTTTGATCGCCACTGTTTTGCTCATTGAACAACAAATGAAAAGATGAATCATACACAGTGTTTGTAAAGATAATTGTCAATGTTTTATTAAATGAAATTCCAATGTAAAATTGTGTAATATTGTGTTATATAATGGGTCTACAACATACATTTCTCACAGACAAGTAGAGCTTTTTCTCATGAAATGTGTTGAAAAAAAACTAACATTTGAACATTGTTTTGCGTTACAACATCCGTGTTTACTGGTCATAAATTATTAACTTAAGTTTAATATACACTACACGAGCTGGGTAGCCACCACGCCTCAACCACCATAACAAGTTCGCTAACCCTTTAAGTCGAACGAGGTAGCTAACATATCGGGTTCAATTTGTACCAAAAATATGCTGTTGTGCCTTGTGTCTCTGTATATGTCGTCATGACGTGTCATTTGACAAAGCCTTGTGTCGATGTTAGTTGTCGATGTAACAGTCTTTGTTAGATGTCAATGTATGTCTATGTTAGATCTCAATGTGTCGATGTTAGATGTCAATCTATGTGTCTATATTAGATGTGTTTATGTTAGATGTCTATGTAAATGTTTGTTAGATGTCGATGTGTGTAAGATGTCTATGTAAAGGTTGGTTAGATGTCGATGTCTATGTAAATGTTTATGATGGATGTCGATGTGTCTGTTAGATGTCCGTGTTTGTTAGATGTGATTGTAATGGTTTATGTTATAGACGTCAATGTAAGTGTCAATGTTAGATGCCCATGCATGTTTGTTAGATGTCGATATATGTGTCATTGTTACATTTCAACGTAAATGTTGTTCGTGCAAGTTTCCAGTCCTCCAGCCACGTGACATCATGCGCGTCAAAGTGATAACTCGTACATTTCACGGAGGGAAAAAAAACAGACACCATTGGTAGTTTTGACCGGGAAAAAAAAATCATTTATTTTTTTCGAACACCTCATGTCTCTTTCAGCGTAAGAATAAACATGACACGACCAAAATAAAATATACCAACACAGGCAAATATTTAAGGAGCACTCAAGAGATACACTTCAGCTCATTTAATCCCACCTATTTTTACTAACGCAAACCCTTCAATTCTAGCGCCCACAGAATAGTGTGCTATAATGCTATAAAAATATGGAGCCTTTACCTGACAGCGTTTGAATATAACTGAATTCCCATTGCTCACGAAAAACTGAGAAACTAAGAACAAACATTTCAAGCACAAGCTTGACTTGACTTCAACAGTTCTATTTTTTCTTTTGTGACAGCTCAGACATCAAAATAATGCTTTCCTTCTATAAAATAAAAACAGCATGACAAAAGGTGCTGAAATAAACTATATACGGAAGTGCGTGAGTGACAGTGTGTGCATGTGTTTTTGCAACGCATGTGTACACCCCGCCATACAAATTACACAATTCGTTGGGTATGTGGTATACACTTAAAAACAATTGCCTTGGAGCAAGTGAACACAACACGTCTCACACTGTATACATGCTGTAGAAGGGCTGGGCGATATGACCTCAAATCAATATCGCGAGAAATCGAGCAATTTTACCTCGATAACGATAAATGCACAATAAATTCCCACGTGGACTAAAATCAAAATAAATGCAGGAATTGCATATTGACTGTTTTTTTTATTGACCAACTGGTACACTTTACTTTCAATGAAAAATAAAAGTACAAAAATCATTTGTATGAACATTCCAAATAGCTTGCAGGGTTCGCGGTTAACTTTAAAAACTGCTTGCCCATAGGGCAAGTGCCACTAAAATTTGCCTTGCCCGAGTGGCCAAATTACTTGCCCGACTTGGGCAAGTGACAATTTTTTTTCTCTAAGAATAAAATGTTTATGGTTGTAAAATGTGCGCCACAAATGTAAATAAACATATAATCTGATAAGCATAAATTAATCTTGTTTTCATCGTCAACCATGAAACCCTACTCACAAGAGCAAATGTATCATCCTGTGCAGTTATTGAAAATGTTAATTGTAGTTTTAATAATTAACAAATCTGCATGTTAAATTGGGAAAATGATATTACAGCAATCCAGATGATCAATTTTAAGTCCAGGAGAGCGTATTAATTGAGGAATCACATGAGTAAATTATGAGTGTGGCAAATTTGTGTATTCCTTTAAGACCAGTGCCTGTGGTGCTGCCTCCATAAGTTTCATAGCATAAACAGAACACAGTCACTGACACTATGTCAGGTCACATCATGGAGCTAATGAATTAACAGCCAATAATCAAATATTACTCCCTTCCTTACTCACAACTGAATTGTCTACTTAAAAATATTCGAGCTATTTTAGTCATGTCAGAGGAATCCGAAATGTTCGGATTTGAACGAACTCGTCGCCAATTTTCGGCCAAAATATCGTAGGTTTTTGTTGTGTTTTTCAAACTTCAAATGAGGATGCTACGACAGCGAGTTCCAATACTGCGGGATTTATTGACGTCCACTTTAACTCGACATTCACTGAACTAACTGATCCCCGTAGCGCCCGCCCATTGCCCCCGATAAGGCCAATGGACCATACCAAAACATAAGGGGTTGTCTGGGTTAAACCATCACCATACAGTGCACACAAACAGATCACACCACCGTTTTCGTCAAAATTAAAGATATTTGGCTGCTTTAAAAAATGCTTGCCCGGTCGGGCAAGTTGCCCATAATTTTACCTTGCCCGTGGCCAAATTTCACTTGCCCCGGGCAATCGGGAAGCGGTTAACCGCGAACCCTGAGCTTGCTTTGCATGACTTGAACAATGTCACAAAGAAAAAGGGTACCTCTTGCGAAATCTTTTTCTGCAAATAGATTGCGCCAAGATGCTCTCATGATGTAAATAATGGCAAATAAAAAAACGCTAAATAAAATGAAAGAAAATGTCAATGCAAGCCAAATAAACAAGTGGGTATTATCGGGGAAAATGTGCCGTCTCGAGTACTCTGCTGCGCAGTCGCCACTTGTCATCTATGTAATGCACAGTTAGGCTCAATCAGGGATCCATGTTGCGACCCGACCACAAGTCGGATGTAGATGCAAAATGCTTGACATGTCTAAGCTCCCGGCCCGATGTAGTCCATATCGGGAAATACGGCTTTCATGAAGCGTTTAAATCCTGTGCGCGCCACGTAACTAGAGGAGCTTTATCTTTAGCTATGTGCTAAGCTATCGCGTCCACCTCTGAGACGTTCTCTCGTATGGTGTCGCCTCCGTTCATGGGCTGTTGTCACTTGTCGAACCTTGCTTCTCACTTTGAACTTTCAGCACAGCATGGTTGTGTTGTGGGTGGTGAGAAAGCTTCTGGATTTGAATCGCCAGCAACGAGAGCAACAGACGGGTGGAGTCACATGACTAGAGGCGCTGTAGCGGTCTTAAAGGGGCATGAACATTGCCGCAGACAAAAGGCTTTTCTTTTTTTATTCATCGAATTTACCGACATGGGCAAAATGATTTCGGTCATTGTAATAAATTTCGGTAACGGTAAATTTTCGGTTTATCGCCCAGCCCTATGCTGTAGCATGGCTTTTTTTGCCGTGGGTGTCAAATATTTTACTTTGTTTTCAGAGTGCTTACAGACCTCTTGGTTTTGCCTCAAAATAATTGTCTGCAAAGCAGTCTGTGCCATCCGCATCATTGATGTGCAGGAGTAGCTTGTTGGTAATAAATAGCTGCAAGAAGTCCGCTGTTTGCCGCAGCATCCAGTGGTCCAGCGCTCGCAGTGAAAGTCTTGTCTGGCAGCCCGAACCATCCCCAAACATTTCGAGATGCACGCCCACTAAATTCCAGAAATATAAACATGGACAAACTTGACATTCTTCCAGATTCTGTCTCTTTGCATTGTTTTGAAGTTACTCCTGCAACTTTTCCACTTCTTCGATCCTCCCCATTGTCTGAAAAAGAAGTGTATATTTTGATTTGAAATAATGACCTCAACATACCAATACATTTGTTTATCATCTGAACTGGATTATTTTGAAACAACATTTGGGTTGGACATCTGGGATTTGTTGTTGTGTATATTCAGAGTAATCCTTTTCTTGTATATAGCTAAAGCAATAGTCGCTGGCCTTGAAAATGGGTACAAGACTTGACCAAATTAAGATGCCATAAGGTCTAATTTGCCCCTTCTCTACCACAACTGATTTAGAGGCCATTAGTAACAGATTTGAGAAGACCACTTTTAAAGATATGAAGCCAGAGCTCGGCACCGGACCCATTTTAATTATTTATTATAATTTTAATGTATTATTGAGCAAATGACACAATATGTCAGTAGTGATTACCACAGAAGTCATGTCAAAATAGTGCAAATTCTGAGGTCGACTTCAAATCAGACAGGCGGAGACGAGCGCCAGAGAAGAGATGAGAATCAGAAGAGATGTTGAAGAAGCTAATAACAAAAAAAACAAAAAAACACATCAAATCTCCATGTAGTAGCAACGGGGATGGCTCATGGGGTCAGGAGAAGTGAGCGGGAGATGGGGAGTATGAGGTGCCGTTGGGGACAAAAGTCAGGAATCGCTTCACACTTCTGAAATGCACTCTTACACACCAGTGAAATTGTTGTTGCTCATGCATACTTATGAAACGCTATCATACATACGAGTGAAACGCTCTCATACACACTAGTGAAATAGTTGTTGCTCATACACTCGTCAAATGCGCTCATACACATAGGTGAAACATTCTCATACACACCAGTGAAAGGCGCTCAGGCACAATTGTGAAATTATTGTTATTCATAAATACAACTGAAACATGCTCATGCCCATACACGAGTGAAATGCTTTCATACAAACACCCACACTGTTGAAAATGCTGTCATGAACACAAGATCGCTTACAAATACTAAAATGTAAAAATTAATCATTTATTTAGCAGGGATGCATGGTGGGCGACTTGTTAGCACGATGGTCTCACAATGCAGAGGTCGCGGGATTGATTCCGGCTTTCCTGTTTGGAGTTTGCATGTTTCCCACACGCCTGCGTGGGTTCTCCGGTTTCCTCCCACATTCCAAACACATGCATGGCAGGTTGTTTGGACACCCTAAATTGGTGTGAGTGTGAGCGCGGATGGTTGTTTGTCTTTGTGTGACCTGCGATTGGCTGGCAACCAGTTTAGGGTGTACCCCACCTACTGCCCCAAGATAGCTGGGATATGCTCCAGCACCCCCCGCAACCCTTGTGAGGAGAAGCCGTACAGATAATGGATGGTGGGATGGCATTCATAATGGACGGCCGCCACGGTGGGCGACTTGTGAGCACGATGGTCTCACAATGCAGAGGTTGTGGGATCGATTCCGGCTCCGGCCTTCCTGTGTAGAGTTTGCATGTTCTCCCAAGCCTGCGTAGTTTTCTCTGAGTTCGCCGGTTTCCTCGCACATTGCAAAAACATGCATCCATTTACTCTGATGCCAATGTTTTCTGTACCTTATAGCAGATTTTTCTCTTTGCCGAAGACTATTAGCACTTGTAGAGCGAGGACCTGTGCCACAGTCGTCAACTGCACCCTAAAATCTGATCATTTTGTATTTTAGACATTACACACTACACAGTTAAAGATGGTCCAAAAAAGAAAAATGGATTAATGTATTTCAACTTACATAATACTCTTTAAAGAGCTGACCAGCTCATTCCCAGAGGTACGTATTGGGGCGTATTGGTCGTCTTTACAGAAGACTCCAGGAGGTAACTCAGGTTTGACCTTCAGCCACAACAGAGTGTTGGGTGTGAGTGCTTCCAAGTCGTTGAGGTCGGAAGATGTCCTTGTGATAGGCCTGCTGTTTATAACTGCTTCAGCCTCACCAAGCAAGGTATATTGACTTTCTTCACCCGAAATTTGTTCTTTTACAGTGACATTCAGGATTTTTCTCACAGACCAAATAAGTCGCTCACAGCTTCCTCCGTGGTGGGAACCTGCTGGGGGATTGCTATGCCACTGAATACCTTTTTGCAGCAAGTGTTTCTCGATTTACTTAGTGTTCCATTCTTTGATTGATTTCTTCATTTCACTGTCAGCTGATCTAAAGTTGGTTCCATTATCAGAATACATCTCTCTCACTTGTCCTCTTCTGACAAGAAATCTTCGGATTGCGTTGAGACAAGCATCTGTGTCACGTGAAGATGCAATTTCCAGATGTACGGCTCGTACAGCGAGACATGTAAAAATCACGCCGTATCTCTTTACTTGTCCTCTAACCCTACTTACTTAGAATGGACCAAAATAATCAACGCCAATTCTCTTGAAAGGCGGATCGTCAGGTAGCACTCTTCTGATGACTCTAGCAGCTCGAGGTATCCAAAACTGTTGATGCAGATTAGCCATCATGTGGTTCCTTCCAGCGTGAGCTGTAATCTCATGAATGTATCTCAGGACTAGCTTTGTGTTATGTGAATCCTTGGCAAGATGGCTTGCTGTTTTGCTGTTTCAGGCATGGCTGCGTGGCTCAACTGTCCACCAACCCTCATGACACCATCTTGAAGTACTATATTGAACTTGTAAAGTGGGCTACTTTTCTTCACCCTTTTTTGTTTTTCAAATATGGCTAAATCTTTTTTGAAACTTCGCCTTTGACAGTATTTCACAAGTTCTCTTTCTGCTTTATCCAAGTCGTCGCAGGTCAAATACTTTCCTTTGACAGTTCTCTTGAATAAATTCATCTTGCCTTCTTCACCTAATGTGATTAACTCCTTTCTATTTTCCTTTACTCTGTCAGTAAGTCTTTCAGCTTTAGAAACCAGGCTACGGCCTGCTTCAATGCTGTCCAAGACGAATAATGGTTCATCCACTGGCCCAGAGAATCTTTGGGCTACAGTGACTGAATTACATGCACTTGAGTCACTCATTTGACCTCCAGGTCATTAATTGGTAATTTGAAGTGGTTTTTGTGTTTAACTAAATTCCTGGACACTGCCTGATTTTTTTCAGAGCTGTACAACCACTAGAAAGGGTGGTTCCAGCAATGTGAGTTTTGCTCAGGTGGCCCAACAATGTCACAAAAACAAGTAGGGGTGTGTGTGTGTGTTTGTATAAGCTACATGTTGGGGACCAACATCGGACAGCACACCCACTGTAGGGGACCAAAATTTTTGTGGGGACCAAAAATCTGGGCCCCACAAAAAAGAGCATTGAATTCAGTGATAAGAAGCTCAGGGGGAGGTCCTGTCAAAGTTTCAGGGCTTCCCAGGAAGGTCACAAAAACAAGACGAGTGTGCTCGAAATGTGTGTGCGGAAAAATTACTCAGGATCGCTGTCTAGTGGTCGGTCCCGGTACTGCACTTACGCACACTTCACACACTCGGCTGGTCTGCGCATGTGCAGGACAGTCTGCTTTATGTCAGGCAGCCACCCTCCCCTCCCCCACAGCCCAACCCGAAAAATTGAGATGTTAGTTAAGTATTTATTCCTATTATTGAGTGAGATTACATATTTTTACTTGGCAGCTGGCACAACAGCTAAGCTTGGAGCACAGTTATTGCAAAATAAAATAAATAAACAGTAACAACAATAACGATTGTTAATATTGTTATACTTTATAGCGTAACCTATTTATACTAATTTTCTGTATGCAATTTCAAGTGCAACTAATATAGTTGTGCATATAGATAGCCACCAAACTCCATACATTAGATAAAAATAAGAGCCACGATGTTAACCAATTAACAGTTCAAGAAAAAAGCAGACATCCAAGAACTTGCTTTGTTACTTTTGCGTGGCCAGAACTACAAACCCCAAAGCAGAGCAAACCCAAAACATCAGAGAAAGTACAATACTTTTGTCAAGGAGTGGTGCTGCTGCTTTGCGATCGCTGCCACCATAGTGAACGCGCTCCCACATTCGTGCACACGCACGCATGCCACACACCTGTTTTCCACGTCCTGTCAGTCCACTCCGTCGGTCCGCATTTATTTCGTTGGTCAGCCATCACGGTTGGGTGCGCACTAGATCGCTGTTAAACCATCTTCTACGCCACAGTCCTCGTGTTCAACAAACATTTCTCCCGAATTCGCCTACCATGCACAACTCTCCACTTTCAAACCGAGCGCCGCTGTTACTTCCGGGTTTTTAGCGCCAAGCACTTGACGCTAGCGTGTGACGTCATGGCGAAATACTAGGTTTTAAAATAAAAATTTTCTTTTTTTTGTACAGTCTAAGTGCATGGGGTTATGATAGATCGAATGAGTATACCTTTATGTACTCACTAACATTTATGTTGATCATAAAATGTTGTTTTGATGAAGAAAACTGTTATTTTTTAGAATCAATTGGCTTAGGGCACTTGGGCAAACTACGGCCCGGGGGCCACTTGTGGCCCGTTAAACGTTTCAATCCAGCCCCCCAAACTTGAAAAAAATTAAATGAATAAGCCTTGTTAATGGTTTATTTTCTAAATACTGTGGTTTTTCAAAGACATATATATTGTTGTAACGCTTTTGTTCACTTTCGTTTAAAATTAAATGTATTTTAGGACTCATTGTGCCCCCCCCCTCCCAATCAAAAAGTTTGCCCATCCCTGGCATAGTGGATGGGCCGAGGAGTTTAAAAGGCACACATCATGCATTTTTCAGTCAGTTTTAGCCAGGGCTTGGTATGGGGAAGACCAGCTGGTTTACATGTAATCATTAAATTTTCCCAAGTTTTATTTAAGTTAATTGGACAAAACAAAAAAAACGCAATATTCTTCTGCCAGAGAGTATGTAATATTCTTCTGCCATTTTATTGTAGAGGGCCATTTTGAGCCCCTAACAATATTATTCAACCAAGAGATCATGAGTCGTCGCCCACTTACTTTCTGAAGTCAGCTGGGATGTCACGGCTGTGACCCTCGTGAGGATAAAGTGGTTCAGATGGAAAAGTAGGACTAAGGGCTTTTTCTCAGGTTTCCATGCGCAAATCCATGTATATTAGGTTAATTGGAGACTCTAAATTCTCTACTCATCAAATGACATTCGTGACCCTGATGGATAGATAAAATAGATTATTAATCTGCCATGGGAAGTCCAAGGTGTCTGGTAGAAAGAAATGCATTCATACACTCATTACACAGTCAACCAAGCAAAGACACAAAGCCTAGGGCAGGGGCGGGCAAACTTTTTGATTGGAGGACCACAATGGGTTCTAAAATATGACAGAGGGGCCGGACCAGGAGCAGATGGATGGAGTGTTTTGGAAACCTCACCTCATCTGAGAAAAAAAATACATTTAATTTTAAATGAAAGTGAATAAAAGCATTCCAACAATAATATTTGTCTTTGAAAACCACAGTGTTTAGAAAATAAAACATTAACAAGGTTTATTCATTAAATTTTTTTCAAGTTCGGCGGCCCGGATTAAAACTTAACGGGCCGCATGTGGCCCCCGGGCCGTAGTTTGCCCTCGCCTGGCCTAGGGCATAAACACATACATGTAATATCCAATCCGCTTATTCTCACAAGGATAGCGTGCTGGAGCCTACCCAGCTGTCAACGGACAGTAGGCGGGGCACACCCTGAAGTGGTTGCCAGCCAATCGCAGGGCACGCAAAGACGAACAACCATCTGCGCTCAAACTCACTCACAAATGCAACCTCCACACAGGAAAGCTGGGTCCCGGGATCGAACCCTGCACCTTGGGACTGCGAGCCGGATGTCCTAACCAGTCTTAACTCATTAAATACCAGCCATTTTCACTGGAGCAACCCGCTCAATCCCAGCGTTTTCCTGGGTTTTGACTAATATTGCAAGGCCCACAGAATATAGTATTCTAATGCTATATAGACATGGAGCACACCCGAAGAAAGATGAGACTCTCTTCTTTCAACAGAAAAAAATGTTTGTTCCTATCTTTTTCCATTCTTGAGCAATCGGCATTTGAAAATAGCTAAATTTCATGAAAACTCCAATCCCTGGGGAAAAAACTGAGAAAATGAGCTTTTTGTAAACTGATGCATTTTGACCATAATTTGAATTTTGACACTTATTTATGGCTTTTATGACACCTCTAACATCTAAATAATGCATGCCTTCTATAAAATAACAAAAAAAAGCACAAAAAATGTTTTTGATAAAATAAATTTATTTGCACATAACACTAAAGGACTGAACTGTTGAACTATGTACAAAAATGAAATACATCAGTGTCATACATACTTTTTTTTTGTGTGATATAAAATAAAACAGTTGCCTTGATGCAAGGGCACACAACATAGTTCACACCACATTCTTGTTTCACTCCGTTTGCCTTTGCACAAACAGACCCGACACTTTCGTTGTGGTCTGGCTTTGCTGGTCCGTGGAAAATAGGCGAGCTTGTGTTTGTCCACTGGGGTTTGTGTGAAAATAATTGTCTGGGAAGTGATTGCTGGCATCCGCGATGTGCTGCAGAAGCTCATCCGTGAGAAACAGCTGCAGGAAATCAGCTGGCTCCTCAGACTCCAAATGGGCAGCGGCATTCAGTGGTCCAGGGGTTGCTGTAAAGTCGATTTTCCTCGGTTGCCATCCAGTGTGACGCCATCCGGAACCACTGCTTCCTGATGCACAACCTGTAAATTACAGAAATACAAACAATTGGAAATATATATTTATTGCTGCATTTTATTGCTGGCGTGTGAAGTTTCATATTATAATTTACCTTTCTTTACACCAACAAGACGAGGAGGAACTTTCTTGCCGCGGGATGCACAATCTGTGAATTTTAGAAAGTATGCATGATTACCACACCATTCAGTATTGTTGTTTCCTCGTCGGGGAGGAGATGCGCTCGCGCGTAACTGCACATTTACGCGACATTTTCTGCCCGCAAGATGCATGATATGTACAATAAAAGCATGAGGGCTAAAACCACATGTTCAATGGTAACTTGCGAGCGTTTACTTCCTCGTCGGCGAGGACTTACGCTCGCGTGTAATTGTGCAATAGGCGCCCGGACGAGAAAGTCAGCGAGCAAGCTTGCGTCTAACTGCACATTTACGCGACATTTTCTGCCCGCAAGATGCATGATATGTACAATAAAAGCATGAGGGCTAAAACCACATGTTTAATGGTAACTTGCGAGCGTTTACTTCCTCGTCGGCGAGGACTTACGCTCGCGTGTAATTGTGCAATAGAGGCGGCCGGATGAGGAAGTCAGCGAGCAAGCTCGCGTCTAACTGCACATTTACGCGACATTTTCTGCCCGCAAGATGCATGATATGTACAATAAAAGCATGAGGGGTAAAACCACATGTTCAATGGTAACTTGCGAGCGCTTACCTCCTCGTTCGGGGGGATCTGGTGAGGACTCTCAGCTGCTTTGGCTATTGTCCGAAGGCAGGCGATGCAGGCCGCAAGGCACGCGCACCCTCTTTAGACGCCGTTTTGTTGTGACGACGACGAAGCGTCATCCTCTCAACCAAAGCGTCTCCATCGCCTTGATGCTTTTAGGAAGCTTTTTTTTAAAAAAAAAGCATTCCTCGATCGTCATTTGCTTGGAGGATTTCATTGCTAACGCTACTAATGCGACTGCTGCTAGTGCTGCCGATGCTGCTGCTACCCACGCTGCTCTCCACACTTATAAGTCTACCCCAGGATCCCGCCCCCCCATTTGTACCTCTGGCGCAGATTCAAGGCGGATCTTTTGCACCTCTGCCCCCTGCTGGGTGATTTTTACATGATTCACAATGCGGACAAGGCTGATTCTCAGTCAGAGGTTGCATCAGACCCTTATGTACACTATGACGTAAAAAAGACAGGAAACGTACTTATACGTCTTTGGTAGAGGGCGCCATTGCATTAAAAGACGTCTTTGTACGTCTAAGGGAGTAAATGAGTTGAACAAAGTACAGGGTCCTTCACCTGACTACAGATGATCTTCTGGGGACTTTATTTGGTTTTAATCACTTTTGGGGTCTGTATCTATGCACACTCCCTGGTTTTGCTACCTTCCCGGGTACCACATACACACTGCTTAGTTTCTCTGCCTTCGTGGGTACCACATACATATTGCTTGGTTTCTCTGCCTTCCTGGGTACGACATACACACTGCCTGGTTTTGCTACCTTCCTGGGTACCAGTCACACAAACGTCAGACGACTCAGCACATACCGACTGTCTCAGCACTACACACTTTCACTCCAAGGCAGTGCTGTGAACCAACTTACTGACAAGAGGTAGTATTTAGAATTTTAAAAAGTGCTTGAAAGGTTTTGTTCATGTAAAACCAACAGATTATGACATTATTATTATTATTTAAATCAGTATTAAACAGCATCAGCATAGGTTAAAGATATTATACAGACTATATACGATAAAAAAATACTAAACCACCCTTGCTTTTCCGTCATTTCTTGTATAAGTTAACACACAGATGTATAACATTTGTTTATACAAATATAACGATTAAAAAGTAGCTGATTAGAGTTTTAATTTTGTATTCATTAATCTGTAATAAAAATGGACATATTTTGGTTAATAAAATTAACAAGAAATAAAAGTAAAGGGTGTTCTAATACTTTTTTCAAGATTGTCCTAACATACATTTACTGTTTACAGTATATGTCTTCGGAAGAAGCGCAGCATTAGATTTTTTTTTTGTTCTCTCTCTTTGACTTCTGAATTTGAATTTCTGTCACAGATGTGCTTGAATTCTATTTTGGATGATTTGTGTTAAACTGCACAAATATTTGAAGAGCCATAGAATTCAAGAATCACACCAGTGCTGCTACTCCTCCGAACGGGTGAACGCCCTTGATTAACAACCTGCGTTGAGGTGGCTTTTGAGATTCGTGGTGTGGGAGAAAAATCTCTGAAGGCATTCTTAGACTTCAAGAGAGGGTCCACAATTTTCAAAGATTCACTTCCGTCTGAATCAGAGGCCTCACTTGTATCCGGAATATATTCATCTCCACCGTCATCTGAGTTGGAGTAATAATGCTTCTCCATTCCAAAGTCAGCCTGTTTTTTTAATCTAAAAAACAACAACAACAACGAAATATAAAGGATAGAAGGCAGGAGACCAATAAAATATATGCAATTTGCTTGTAAGATTCCCTGAAATCTATATGGGTTGTTTACCTGTATACTTTTGGTCCTCCGGAGCCTTGGGATAGTAATATGGTCTGGGTCTGAGGCACAAAGTTCAGGGGCAGGATTTGACAATGATTCGTCAGAATCTGTGTCGTTATTCCAAGGAAGATTCAGCCCATATTTTTTGTCCAAGGGAGGAGACTGGGTTGCATCAGAGTCCAAGAGAAAATTGAGAACCCATTAAATACTTAATCCCCAGAGGAATCTGCACAGAAAAAGGTCTTAATTCTATTTGAAAAAAAAAAAAAACTAAAATATTGATGAATGATATTATGACAAAATAATGTCATAAAATTAGAATGATTTTAGGAAATTATTTGCAAAACCAAAACATTGTGGTACGATAATAATGCATATAATTATTCTACGCAGCTATATTTAACAAAAACACTTAATTGACCGTAACAAAAAGCTCCCGGGAGGAAAACTACATTAAATGTTTTTTTAACAGGGCAGTGAAAATATTGGAAAATAAAAAAAATAATGAATAAAATAATACGAAAAAAGAATTCAATGTGTATCGATGGACCCATATGAAATACTTATATCGCTATGTACTTATCAGCCATATCGCCCAGCCCAATATGTAACTGCAACTTCAAAACCTCGGGCCATAACAGGATTGTAACATGGGATGCATATCTTCATTCCTAAATTTGTAGATCCTGAGGAGGCTGCTCAATGGTCCTGGTAATGTAAACCTCAACCAATTCGGTCACAGCCAATGTTCTCCATCCTTGTTAAGAAGTTTTGAAATGATTTAATAGATATACTATTGCAAACTATACCAGAATTTTATACATTTTAAACTTTTGATCACAATTTTACCTATTTTCTAAAAATCTGAAGAATCCACATGCCAAATCACCTGCTGTGGACACATAGGTTCTGTTCTGACAGATAATTCAGTTACAGGTTGTGTACTTAAAGCCAATAAGAGGGCAATGCAGCAGTCGACAGCCTGACGAAAGCTTAAGTCTCCCAATGAGAGAACTGTAGTGTCTGGTAGGTTCTTAGATTGTAACATAGTAAAGACATACACTACGCATAACTGTATATCATATGATGATGAGGGAAAATATTATTAGCTACGATTTATGTCCAGATATATTAGAAAACTTGTCCAACCAGCACAGGTCTATCTAACTGTAATTTTAACATCTCAAGACACGACAGGATGACCACATGATACGCATACCTCCTTTTCAGAGTCTGTCAAACCTTGAGAAGGCTGCTTCGATGTTCTGGTGGCATCAACCTCAGCCGATTCAGTCATTGTCGGTTGTCCTCCATCCTAATGAACAAGTTGAATATTAATTTAATGAATTCAAAAAAAGAAAATGGATCAGAATTTTACACATTTTAACGAACAAGTTCACGAATGAAACAAAACCAATTACTTTAGCGCATGACAATTAATCTTCAGTAGAGATATGTTGTGACTGATATTTCAGTCACAGGTTGTCTTTTGAACGCCACCAGGGCCGCAATGGAGCACAGGACAGCCAAAAGTCTTCTTGTCGGACAGCTGTAGTGGCTGGTAGGTTCTAAGATTATAACATAGTAAAGGCACATACAACTCCTAACTGTATTTCATATGATAATGAAGGAAAAGATGATTAGCTATGATTTATGTCAACAATAAAAATGGCTCTACGGGGGCCCCACGAACGCAAACCTGACAGTTGGGTGTCAGATGGCCAACATACCTGACTCGCAATTCAACTCAACTGGACCCCACAACACAAGAAAAAGCTGAGTGAGCCTCAAACCAGACATACACATTCACTGACAAATATCCTGTGACACCAGATATATTAGAAGTCTTGTCTAATCAGCACACGTCTATCTAACTGCAATTTTAACATCTCGAGACACGACAGGATGAGCACACGATACGCATACCTCCATTTCTGAGTCTGTAAAGCCTGGAGGAGGCTGCTTCGATGTTTTAGTAGCATCATAAATTTATTGAATTAATTATATTTGAGGTTGGATTAGATTTTTACACATTTTAAGCCTTAGCCACCCAAAACAAAACATAAGCTCATGAATGAAATAAAACTAATTAATTTCGCCCATGCCAATTAATCTTCTGTAGACACGTGTTGTGACCAGTGTTGTTTTTGGCAGGCATTTTAGATTTTGTCCAAGTCATTTGGACAAAGTGCTGATTTGTTTACATCACATTTAGTCATCCCAATTCGTTATAGTTTTAGTCCAGTTTTAGTCAACGAAAACTAAAAAAAGGGTTTTAGTCCAGTTTTAATCGACGGAAACGCAAAAAAAGTTTTACCCTAGTTTTCGTCAATTTATTCACAAAGGTTTTAGTCCAAGCGGCACGGTGGCCCAACTGGTTAGCATGATGGCCTCACAATATTGAGGTCGTAGGTACGATTCTGGCTCCGGCCTTCCTGCGTGGGTTTCCTCTGGGTAATCCGGTTTCCTCCCATATTCTTAAAACATGCATGGCAAGTTGCTTGGACACTCTAATTGCCCCGAGGCATGAGTGTGAGCGTGGATGGTTGTTCGTCTATGCATGTCCTGCGATTGGCTGGACACCAATTCAGGGTGTACCTCGCCTACTGCCGAAGACAGCTGGGATAGGCTCCAACACCCCCCGCGACCCTAGTGAGGAGAAGCGGTACAGATAACGGATGGATGGATGGATGGATGGGTTTAAGTCCATTTGAGTTAAAACAAGGCATTCAAGGTTTCCACCCAATAACAAAGACTTTTGGATGGACTACTAAGGATTCTTCATTACAAACAGAAAAAAGTGGCAACAGTGGAATCAATACTCACTACTCCAAAATAAGCAGAGAAGCAAAACATTTTGTTGGGCAACTGTTGTGGCTTTATTTCACTAAAAGCAACATAAAATAATTTATGAACCACATGCTAACAATTTTGTCTAGTCAACGAAAAAAATTCATGTACATCACGTCATGTTTTCGTCATAAAAGAACCTCGTATAGCTTGTCATCGTCATTAAAAAAGGGGCGTTAACGAAGTATTTTCGTCATAGTCATCAGTGACGAAAACAACACTGGTTGTGACTGATATTTCAGTCCCAGGTTGTCTCCTGAACACCACCAATTGGGCAAGGGAGCGCAGGAAAGCCTGGGGTCTTCTATTTTTACAGTATAGAAAGGCTAAATATCAAATTGAAACAGTGTTTTATATCATGAATATACAGGGTTGGTGCTGGTTCTGGTAGGGAAACCACAACATAAAGATGTCCTTAATTAGTCCCACAATGGGGATATTTGCAATATGGCATATGATGGCCTAACAGGGCCACCGCCCAGAAAGGAGTAACGCAGAACTTTGTAATACTGTCACTCCCTGACCAGTTCGTTGTTCCTGCAGAGCCAAACTTTGACTCAGACCCACAAATTTGAATTACAGATAGTGGACAATGGAGAACTCCCCCAGTCAGTCATCATGTTCAACTTCCATAGAAACTTCACATACATTTATTAGATTGCCAAACTAATTGGAAACTACATCACCAGAACACCACAAGTGGGCTCCGTTATTGTACTTAAAGATGCATCTTACAAACCTGTGTTCTCCAAGGCCAGCTGGTCCATAGTCTTAAGTTATTTCTTCGCCAACATCAATGTCTCGGAGCGCAAACAGACAGAGGTGTGGTCTGTCCTCTGTTGTCATCTTCTTCATTTTACAGTTGGGGTGCATGTGGTCATCATTAACCAGTCTTCCCAGACTGCCATCTTCTTGAGCTGCATCAACACTTAAAATAGATTAAAAAAAAAAAAAAACAATTATTCAATCAATGTCAGAAATTAATCTTTGAGACAATCTTGTGTACACAAAACATAAAAATAGGAAATCCACAATTTTTAAATCTAAATCAAATCATACAAGAAATTTCTATTGGAATCAGACCCTATTAACAGCTTGTCTTTGAGACTTCATGATCTATATTTTCATTTGTACAGATTCAACGCATGAATAAAAGTAATTATACATTTTTGCTTAGAGAATGATTTTTCCCCTAACACTTATGGGATGAGTATGTGTTTATTTTTTTAAATAAAAACAAAAATAAGATAACATCTCAATCTTTGCCTCACCTCCAAGTTTTTTCTTGCCGGCGGAAGTCAAACAAAAAGACAGTGCCTCTTCCATCCATCTTCCTGCGTTGAGATTCATCAGAATCTATCAATTTTCCTCTGTACTCCATAATAAAGAATAAAGTCGTCTTTCCTGAAAGGGGCCTTGGTAAATACTCCTCGACCTAGTTAACAGGGAAATCAAGTTAGCTTCGTCATATTTTTAAGCACACAAATAAGGAGTCATCATATTCATTTGGGCCACTATACTAATGTAGGGTGGTTTGAAACATTGCTTCTTGTGAGGGATAGAGCAGAGCCCTTCTTTATGATTTTAAAGGAACAGACTAGCCAAAATTCATTTTCCAGCATTGCATTAGCCAGTATGTATTAGGACTGAAAGTACAAATGTCAATTGCACCTGGTTACGTAAAAAAAAAACTTTAAGATTATTTAGTTTCAAAACAATGACATACACTGTACACAGTCATATTGGATCGCGTCACGTGATCTCTGTGACGTATTACGTGCTTTACACTAGACTATCAATATCGGACTTGTTCACCGGTCTATTGTGGTATAAAAATGCCGGAGGGCGTCATCAAGTACAGCCTTAATTTAGATAGAACTCCTACCATCAGGTTTCACACTCACTGAAATAACTTGAAACTGACAAAAGTGGCAAAAGAAAAGGTCAAGACACTCTTAATGTAAAATAACCACTTAAAAAACGATGTCAGCTTGGTTATCAGAAAACAATAATATATCTTAGCAAAAGCGTTAACATCATACCTTTAAATTAGTTTATATACTTCGCTTCTAACTCTGCAGTCTTGTCCAGACCCTTGACTGCATGTTCAATAGTATCCTGCTTTGGGGACTTCCTGCATCTCAGGGAAGGCATTGTTTATTCTATAAAGAAAAAAGACAGTATTGTGTTGAGAATTATTAATACTATGGGCTAAATGGAGTTTTAACAATATCAGTGTAAGAAAAATAAATTATAAATTAAAAAAATATCAATTCCTCCATCCCAATTAACGATTTCAACCATAATAGTTTATATTGAAGTTTAAACAACAGACACAGACAGATTTATGCAGTGCGACTACAAAAATCTTACCAAAATTGCATTCACAGTAACCTTTGCTTTAAGAATCATGTAATTAACCAGTGAACATCGTGTCTTACACAAAAATTAATGACAGAAATTATCATGGTACTTGCATTCTGTGGTTCTATAACAAAAGTGCAAGCTGTTAGCTCCGCAAAGCTAACGCAACAAGCTAGCGTCCCTCGTGCTCACATTCAATGCAAACCTGACCACCGGATGACAATACGCGTCGGTTTAGTTCTTTAAATGAGTAAAAGCACCATGACGTTTTATAATTATTCAATGCTTAACTGGAGCTCGTCAATTATGTCGATGTAGGAGCACATGTTTGCTAGGCCAGTGTTGTAGGCCCACATCCATGGTGCTACTTTGTATAGTGTTTTCCACACAACTATCTCTAACTATGAACAAATGCACTCGACGCATGTTTTGAAAAAAACCCAACGAAAAACACTTACCTCTCCGTTTCAACAGCAGTTCGAACTTCGAAGTGGTGATATTCTCCAGCGTTAAGCACCTGCTCGAACTGCGAATAGGTCAAATTCAACAGCGTCTTTTTTCTGTCTTAATAAGGACGCGATGAGAGGAGGAGCGCTTGCCTTTTCGTCAGCACGCCCCGCGCGGGTGGTGCTGCTTTATCACTCTCTATCTGTGCCCGCCCGCCGGCACGTCGATAGAAAAATAATATTCCTTCAAACATTACTTTCATCTTCTTAACGTTTTGTAGTGAATTTAACAGGTTCACCACTTTTTTCAAATACACCAATGGAAAACAGGTCTTAATTGAGGAAACATACAAAGAGCGTCTCACAAACACCTTATGATGAGCAATGTAATTTGATCACGTTTTTTGTCACTGCCTGGACGTTGGGTTCACTGGCCTGGTGGCAGTGGCTTGTAGACACTGTCACTGAGTGGGAACGGATCTCAAGGTGGGTCAAACTAACCCAAGCAGTGGATCGGTCCGTTTTTTAAATTTATTAATTTTTTTATTTTATGTATTTATTTATTATTTAATACAAGGGCTTCGGCTCACTACCAGTGGGCGGGACCAAAGAATTTGGGTTTCCTTTGAGCTAGGAGGCAGTCAAAGGCAGTCCAATCCCCGGCAACATAAAGCGCCTAGCTCTGGGGACATGGAATGTCATTTCTCTGGTAGGGAATGAACCCGAGCTGGTGTGTGACGAGACCAGTGGTTCTCAATTATTTCCTGTCATGCCCCCCCTACCAAGAAGAAAACAATTCACACCCCCCCCACCACAATTTTCTTTTACATTTCGTACTAATGTACATGTTCTTTGCATATTAATGTTAGATTGTCAATAAAATATCTTACCTTAACAAAGCTAAATTGATAAAAATAAAATATCATTTTGAGAACGACTATTGTGAGGATCTCGAAACTCAGTACTCTGTGGTGCTAATATTGATGAGATGATAAATATGTTGAAGCCACAGAACAAAAAGATTAGATATTGTTTGGAAATTAATGACGTACATAAAGGAATATCAGCCTTGATTGGAGTACATTACTGCATTTAAATTTTTAATAAAAATGAAACAATTATTGATGTTATGACCACTATGAAGAATTTAAAATATATAGGGATAATTATAGTTTTCATTTTGTTATGTGTAGTCTGTTCATGTTGCATTATTTTTATGACAAAGACGATGGTTAATCGTAGGTTTGTTGCCCAAATGTACCATTACAACCTGATTAATGTTGAGAATGCCGAACTCAAACTGGACACTGAAACGTAAAAACACATGGACTTCTTGCCCCTGTCCTCACACGTGCACACACACACACACCATACACGAAGATCCGGGAGGTAAGGACGGCTGTCCTACAGGATGCGGATGGAAGAACAACTGCAGCGGAACAATGCCAGGGATGTCTGGAGGGGCCTGAAGACCATCTCAGGCCACGGACAAGCAGGTAAGACCCAGAAGGGGGGGGGGCTTCAGTGGGCAAATGAGTTGAACCTATTTTTCAATAGGTTTGATCAAATGTCTGACCCCGCTCAGGCTTCCCTGATGCAGCCCCCACCCACCCCTCCTGCCACTGCGAACAAGACCCTCTCTCCCCCTCTCTCGCCCCTCTCTCTCTCCACAGGCTCCAGTTCCCAGCCTCATCAGACAACCACCACTTCCTCCTGCTCAGCCTTGTTCCTCACAACATCTCAGGTGAAGAACCAGCTGAGGAAGATGAAGGCGAGGAAGGCGGCAGGCCCAGATGGGACCAGCTCCCAGCTCCTCAAATCCTGCGCAGACCAGCTGTGTGGAATCGTCCAGCACATGTTCAACCTGAGCTTGAAGCTGGGCAGAGTCCCCCAGCTGTGGAAAACATCCTGCCTGGTTCCGGTTCCAAAGACACCCCATCCGAAGGAGCTCAACAACTTCAGACCAGTGGCGCTGACGTCTCATCTGATGAAGACCCTGGAGAGACTGGTCCTCGTCCATCTGCGCCCCCTGGTCAGCTCCTCAATGGACCCACTCCAATTTGCATACCAGCCTGGCATCAGTGTGGATGATGCCATCATCTACCTGCTCCACACTTCACTCTTCCACCTGGAGAAGGCGGGGGGCACGGTGAGGATCATGTTCTTTGATTTCTCAAGTGCTTTCAACACCATCCAGCCCGCCTTATTGGGAGACAAGCTGGAGCAGGCGGGAGTGGCCCACCACCTCATCACATGGATTCACAACTACCTCACAAACCGGCCACAGTACGTGAGAACACAGGACTGTGTGTCTGACGTGCTCCTCTGCAGCACGGGAGCGCCGCAGGGAACTGTGCTGGCTCCCTTCCTGTTCACCCTCTACACCTCGGACTACAAATACAATTCCACAACCTGTCACCTGCAGAAGTTCTCTGATGACTCTGCGATTGTCGGCCTCATCACTGACGATGACGATCGGGAGTACAGAGGGGTTACGCAGGGGTTCGTGGACTGGTGTCAGCAGAACCGCCTCCAAATCAACGCTGGGAAATCCAAAGAGCTGGTGGTGGATTTCCGCAAGCGTCGGCACTCTCCACCTGCACCAGTGAATATCCAGGGAACAGACGTTGAGAGGGTCTCAACTTACAAGTACCTGGGTGTTCATCTGAACAATAAACTGGACTGGAGCGACAACACAGACGCTCTCTATAGGAAGGGTCAGAGCAGACTCTTCCTACTCAGGCGGCTGAGGTCCTTTGGCGTTCGGGGAACACTCCTCAGGAACTTCTATGACTCGGTGGTTTCATCAGTCATCTTCTATGGAGTGGTCTCCTGGGCAGGAGGCATCTCGGGCCGAGACAAAAAGAGACTGGACAAACTGGTGAGGAGGGCCAGCTCTGTCCTGGGCTGCTCCCTGGACTCTGTGGACTCAGTGGGGGGCAGAAGGATGACGGCAAAACTGTCATCAATGCTGGACAAACCAGCCCACCCATTCAATGACACTCTGAGAACACTTTACAGCTCCTTCAGTGACAGACTTTTACACCCTCGCTGTACCAAAGAGAGATTTCGCCGCTCCTTCCTGCCAACTGCTGTCAGACTTTTTAACAAGAACATTGGGTCAGGCCTACAAACGGGAGGGCATTAGTGCAATTGTGCAGTCCTAGGATGCAATATTAACTACTACTGTACTTTCAGCCAAGGGTGTACTTAAATATTGACCAATGATGTATTTTGTTTACCATTACAGTATTCTTATTACAATACTTCTATCAATATGTCAGTAGTGATTACCACAGAAGTCATGTCAAAATAGTGCAAATTCTGAGGTCGACTTCAAATCAGACAGGCGGAGACGAGCGCCAGAGAAGAGATGAGAATCAGAAGAGATGTTGAAGAAGCTAATAACAAAAAAAACAAAAAAACACATCAAATCTCCATGTAGTAGCAACGGGGATGGCTCATGGGGTCAGGAGAAGTGAGCGGGAGATGGGGAGTATGAGGTGCCGTTGGGGACAAAAGTCAGGAATCGCTTCACACTTCTGAAATGCACTCTTACACACCAGTGAAATTGTTGTTGCTCATGCATACTTATGAAACGCTATCATACATACGAGTGAAACGCTCTCATACACACTAGTGAAATAGTTGTTGCTCATACACTCGTCAAATGCGCTCATACACATAGGTGAAACATTCTCATACACACCAGTGAAAGGCGCTCAGGCACAATTGTGAAATTATTGTTATTCATAAATACAACTGAAACATGCTCATGCCCATACACGAGTGAAATGCTTTCATACAAACACCCACACTGTTGAAAATGCTGTCATGAACACAAGATCGCTTACAAATACTAAAATGTAAAAATTAATCATTTATTTAGCAGGGATGCATGGTGGGCGACTTGTTAGCACGATGGTCTCACAATGCAGAGGTCGCGGGATTGATTCCGGCTTTCCTGTTTGGAGTTTGCATGTTTCCCACACGCCTGCGTGGGTTCTCCGGTTTCCTCCCACATTCCAAACACATGCATGGCAGGTTGTTTGGACACCCTAAATTGGTGTGAGTGTGAGCGCGGATGGTTGTTTGTCTTTGTGTGACCTGCGATTGGCTGGCAACCAGTTTAGGGTGTACCCCACCTACTGCCCCAAGATAGCTGGGATAGGCTCCAGCACCCCCCGCAACCCTTGTGAGGAGAAGCCGTACAGATAATGGATGGTGGGATGGCATTCATAATGGACGGCCGCCACGGTGGGCGACTTGTGAGCACGATGGTCTCACAATGCAGAGGTTGTGGGATCGATTCCGGCTCCGGCCTTCCTGTGTAGAGTTTGCATGTTCTCCCAAGCCTGCGTAGTTTTCTCTGAGTTCGCCAGTTTCCTCGCACATTGCAAAAACATGCATCCATTTACTCTGATGCCAATGTTTTCTGTACCTTATGGCAGATTTTTCTCTTTGCCGAAGACTATTAGCACTTGTAGAGCGAGGACCTGTGCCACAGTCGTCAACTGCACCCTAAAATCTGATCATTTTGTATTTTAGACATTACACACTACACAGTTAAAGATGGTCCAAAAAAGAAAAATGGATTAATGTATTTCAACTTACATAATACTCTTTAAAGAGCTGACCAGCTCATTCCCAGAGGTACGTATTGGGGCGTATTGGTCGTCTTTACAGAAGACTCCAGGAGGTAACTCAGGTTTGACCTTCAGCCACAACAGAGTGTTGGGTGTGAGTGCTTCCAAGTCGTTGAGGTCGGAAGATGTCCTTGTGATAGGCCTGCTGTTTATAACTGCTTCAGCCTCACCAAGCAAGGTATATTGACTTTCTTCACCCGAAATTTGTTCTTTTACAGTGACATTCAGGATTTTTCTCACAGACCAAATAAGTCGCTCACAGCTTCCTCCGTGGTGGGAACCTGCTGGGGGATTGCTATGCCACTGAATACCTTTTTGCAGCAAGTGTTTCTCGATTTACTTAGTGTTCCATTCTTTGATTGATTTCTTCATTTCACTGTCAGCTGATCTAAAGTTGGTTCCATTATCAGAATACATCTCTCTCACTTGTCCTCTTCTGACAAGAAATCTTCGGATTGCGTTGAGACAAGCATCTGTGTCACGTGAAGATGCAATTTCCAGATGTACGGCTCGTACAGCGAGACATGTAAAAATCACGCCGTATCTCTTTACTTGTCCTCTAACCCTACTTACTTAGAATGGACCAAAATAATCAACGCCAATTCTCTTGAAAGGCGGATCGTCAGGTAGCACTCTTCTGATGACTCTAGCAGCTCGAGGTATCCAAAACTGTTGATGCAGATTAGCCATCATGTGGTTCCTTCCAGCGTGAGCTGTAATCTCATGAATGTATCTCAGGACTAGCTTTGTGTTATGTGAATCCTTGGCAAGATGGCTTGCTGTTTTGCTGTTTCAGGCATGGCTGCGTGGCTCAACTGTCCACCAACCCTCATGACACCATCTTGAAGTACTATATTGAACTTGTAAAGTGGGCTACTTTTCTTCACCCTTTTTTGTTTTTCAAATATGGCTAAATCTTTTTTGAAACTTCGCCTTTGACAGTATTTCACAAGTTCTCTTTCTGCTTTATCCAAGTCGTCGCAGGTCAAATACTTTCCTTTGACAGTTCTCTTGAATAAATTCATCTTGCCTTCTTCACCTAATGTGATTAACTCCTTTCTATTTTCCTTTACTCTGTCAGTAAGTCTTTCAGCTTTAGAAACCAGGCTACGGCCTGCTTCAATGCTGTCCAAGACGAATAATGGTTCATCCACTGGCCCAGAGAATCTTTGGGCTACAGTGACTGAATTACATGCACTTGAGTCACTCATTTGACCTCCAGGTCATTAATTGGTAATTTGAAGTGGTTTTTGTGTTTAACTAAATTCCTGGACACTGCCTGATTTTTTTCAGAGCTGTACAACCACTAGAAAGGGTGGTTCCAGCAATGTGAGTTTTGCTCAGGTGGCCCAACAATGTCACAAAAACAAGTAGGGGTGTGTGTGTGTGTTTGTATAAGCTACATGTTGGGGACCAACATCGGACAGCACACCCACTGTAGGGGACCAAAATTTTTGTGGGGACCAAAAATTTGGGCCCCACAAAAAAGAGCATTGAATTCAGTGATAAGAAGCTCAGGGGGAGGTCCTGTCAAAGTTTCAGGGCTTCCCAGGAAGGTCACAAAAACAAGACGAGTGTGCTCGAAATGTGTGTGCGGAAAAATTACTCAGGATCGCTGTCTAGTGGTCGGTCCCGGTACTGCACTTACGCACACTTCACACACTCGGCTGGTCTGCGCATGTGCAGGACAGTCTGCTTTATGTCAGGCAGCCACCCTCCCCTCCCCCACAGCCCAACCCGAAAAATTGAGATGTTAGTTAAGTATTTATTCCTATTATTGAGTGAGATTACATATTTTTACTTGGCAGCTGGCACAACAGCTAAGCTTGGAGCACAGTTATTGCAAAATAAAATAAATAAACAGTAACAACAATAACGATTGTTAATATTGTTATACTTTATAGCGTAACCTATTTATACTAATTTTCTGTATGCAATTTCAAGTGCAACTAATATAGTTGTGCATATAGATAGCCACCAAACTCCATACATTAGATAAAAATAAGAGCCACGATGTTAACCAATTAACAGTTCAAGAAAAAAGCAGACATCCAAGAACTTGCTTTGTTACTTTTGCGTGGCCAGAACTACAAACCCCAAAGCAGAGCAAACCCAAAACATCAGAGAAAGTACAATACTTTTGTCAAGGAGTGGTGCTGCTGCTTTGCGATCGCTGCCACCATAGTGAACGCGCTCCCACATTCGTGCACACGCACACATGCCACACACCTGTTTTCCACGTCCTGTCAGTCCACTCCGTCGGTCCGCATTTATTTCGTTGGTCAGCCATCACGGTTGGGTGCGCACTAGATCGCTGTTAAACCATCTTCTACGCCACAGTCCTCGTGTTCAACAAACATTTCTCCCGAATTCGCCTACCATGCACAACTCTCCACTTTCAAACCGAGCGCCGCTGTTACTTCCGGGTTTTTAGCGCCAAGCACTTGACGCTAGCGTGTGACGTCATGGCGAAATACTAGGTTTTAAAATAAAAATTTTCTTTTTTTTGTACAGTCTAAGTGCATGGGGTTATGATAGATCGAATGAGTATACCTTTATGTACTCACTAACATTTATGTTGATCATAAAATGTTGTTTTGATGAAGAAAACTGTTATTTTTTAGAATCAATTGGCTTAGGGCACTTGGGCAAACTACGGCCCGGGGGCCACTTGTGGCCCGTTAAACGTTTCAATCCAGCCCCCCAAACTTGAAAAAAATTAAATGAATAAGCCTTGTTAATGGTTTATTTTCTAAATACTGTGGTTTTTCAAAGACATATATATTGTTGTAACGCTTTTGTTCACTTTCGTTTAAAATTAAATGTATTTTAGGACTCATTGTGCCCCCCCCCTCCCAATCAAAAAGTTTGCCCATCCCTGGCATAGTGGATGGGCCGAGGAGTTTAAAAGGCACACATCATGCATTTTTCAGTCAGTTTTAGCCAGGGCTTGGTATGGGGAAGACCAGCTGGTTTACATGTAATCATTAAATTTTCCCAAGTTTTATTTAAGTTAATTGGACAAAACAAAAAAAACGCAATATTCTTCTGCCAGAGAGTATGTAATATTCTTCTGCCATTTTATTGTAGAGGGCCATTTTGAGCCCCTAACAATATTATTCAACCAAGAGATCATGAGTCGTCGCCCACTTACTTTCTGAAGTCAGCTGGGATGTCACGGCTGTGACCCTCGTGAGGATAAAGTGGTTCAGATGGAAAAGTAGGACTAAGGGCTTTTTCTCAGGTTTCCATGCGCAAATCCATGTATATTAGGTTAATTGGAGACTCTAAATTCTCTACTCATCAAATGACATTCGTGACCCTGATGGATAGATAAAATAGATTATTAATCTGCCATGGGAAGTCCAAGGTGTCTGGTAGAAAGAAATGCATTCATACACTCATTACACAGTCAACCAAGCAAAGACACAAAGCCTAGGGCAGGGGCGGGCAAACTTTTTGATTGGAGGACCACAATGGGTTCTAAAATATGACAGAGGGGCCGGACCAGGAGCAGATGGATGGAGTGTTTTGGAAACCTCACCTCATCTGAGAAAAAAAATACATTTAATTTTAAATGAAAGTGAATAAAAGCATTCCAACAATAATATTTGTCTTTGAAAACCACAGTGTTTAGAAAATAAAACATTAACAAGGTTTATTCATTAAATTTTTTTCAAGTTCGGCGGCCCGGATTAAAACTTAACGGGCCACATGTGGCCCCCGGGCCGTAGTTTGCCCTCGCCTGGCCTAGGGCATAAACACATACATGTAATATCCAATCCGCTTATTCTCACAAGGATAGCGTGCTGGAGCCTACCCAGCTGTCAACGGACAGTAGGCGGGGCACACCCTGAAGTGGTTGCCAGCCAATCGCAGGGCACGCAAAGACGAACAACCATCTGCGCTCAAACTCACTCACAAATGCAACCTCCACACAGGAAAGCTGGGTCCCGGGATCGAACCCTGCACCTTGGGACTGCGAGCCGGATGTCCTAACCAGTCTTAACTCATTAAATACCAGCCATTTTCACTGGAGCAACCCGCTCAATCCCAGCGTTTTCCTGGGTTTTGACTAATATTGCAAGGCCCACAGAATATAGTATTCTAATGCTATATAGACATGGAGCACACCCGAAGAAAGATGAGACTCTCTTCTTTCAACAGAAAAAAATGTTTGTTCCTATCTTTTTCCATTCTTGAGCAATCGGCATTTGAAAATAGCTAAATTTCATGAAAACTCCAATCCCTGGGGAAAAAACTGAGAAAATGAGCTTTTTGTAAACTGATGCATTTTGACCATAATTTGAATTTTGACACTATTATTTATGGCTTTTATGACACCTCTAACATCTAAATAATGCATGCCTTCTATAAAATAACAAAAAAAAGCACAAAAAATGTTTTTGATAAAATAAATTTATTTGCACATAACACTAAACGACTGAACTGTTGAACTATGTACAAAAATGAAATACATCAGTGTCATACATACTTTTTTTTTGTGTGATATAAAATAAAACAGTTGCCTTGATGCAAGGGCACACAACATAGTTCACACCACATTCTTGTTTCACTCCGTTTGCCTTTGCACAAACAGACCCGACACTTTCGTTGTGGTCTGGCTTTGCTGGTCCGTGGAAAATAGGCGAGCTTGTGTTTGTCCACTGGGGTTTGTGTGAAAATAATTGTCTGGGAAGTGATTGCTGGCATCCGCGATGTGCTGCAGAAGCTCATCCGTGAGAAACAGCTGCAGGAAATCAGCTGGCTCCTCAGACTCCAAATGGGCAGCGGCATTCAGTGGTCCAGGGGTTGCTGTAAAGTCGATTTTCCTCGGTTGCCATCCAGTGTGACGCCATCCGGAACCACTGCTTCCTGATGCACAACCTGTAAATTACAGAAATACAAACAATTGGAAATATATATTTATTGCTGCATTTTATTGCTGGCGTGTGAAGTTTCATATTATAATTTACCTTTCTTTACACCAACAAGACGAGGAGGAACTTTCTTGCCGCGGGATGCACAATCTGTGAATTTTAGAAAGTATGCATGATTACCACACCATTCAGTATTGTTGTTTCCTCGTCGGGGAGGAGATGCGCTCGCGCGTAACTGCACATTTACGCGACATTTTCTGCCCGCAAGATGCATGATATGTACAATAAAAGCATGAGGGCTAAAACCACATGTTCAATGGTAACTTGCGAGCGTTTACTTCCTCGTCGGCGAGGACTTACGCTCGCGTGTAATTGTGCAATAGGCGCCCGGACGAGAAAGTCAGCGAGCAAGCTTGCGTCTAACTGCACATTTACGCGACATTTTCTGCCCCCAAGATGCATGATATGTACAATAAAAGCATGAGGGCTAAAACCACATGTTTAATGGTAACTTGCGAGCGTTTACTTCCTCGTCGGCGAGGACTTACGCTCGCGTGTAATTGTGCAATAGAGGCGGCCGGATGAGGAAGTCAGCGAGCAAGCTCGCGTCTAACTGCACATTTACGCGACATTTTCTGCCCGCAAGATGCATGATATGTACAATAAAAGCATGAGGGGTAAAACCACATGTTCAATGGTAACTTGCGAGCGCTTACCTCCTCGTTCGGGGGGATCTGGTGAGGACTCTCAGCTGCTTTGGCTATTGTCCGAAGGCAGGCGATGCAGGCCGCAAGGCACGCGCACCCTCTTTAGACGCCGTTTTGTTGTGACGACGACGAAGCGTCATCCTCTCAACCAAAGCGTCTCCATCGCCTTGATGCTTTTAGGAAGCTTTTTTTTAAAAAAAAAGCATTCCTCGATCGTCATTTGCTTGGAGGATTTCATTGCTAACGCTACTAATGCGACTGCTGCTAGTGCTGCCGATGCTGCTGCTACCCACGCTGCTCTCCACACTTATAAGTCTACCCCAGGATCCCGCCCCCCCATTTGTACCTCTGGCGCAGATTCAAGGCGGATCTTTTGCACCTCTGCCCCCTGCTGGGTGATTTTTACATGATTCACAATGCGGACAAGGCTGATTCTCAGTCAGAGGTTGCATCAGACCCTTATGTACACTATGACGTAAAAAAGACAGGAAACGTACTTATACGTCTTTGGTAGAGGGCGCCATTGCATTAAAAGACGTCTTTGTACGTCTAAGGGAGTAAATGAGTTGAACAAAGTACAGGGTCCTTCACCTGACTACAGATGATCTTCTGGGGACTTTATTTGGTTTTAATCACTTTTGGGGTCTGTATCTATGCACACTCCCTGGTTTTGCTACCTTCCCGGGTACCACATACACACTGCTTAGTTTCTCTGCCTTCGTGGGTACCACATACATATTGCTTGGTTTCTCTGCCTTCCTGGGTACGACATACACACTGCCTGGTTTTGCTACCTTCCTGGGTACCAGTCACACAAACGTCAGACGACTCAGCACATACCGACTGTCTCAGCACTACACACTTTCACTCCAAGGCAGTGCTGTGAACCAACTTACTGACAAGAGGTAGTATTTAGAATTTTAAAAAGTGCTTGAAAGGTTTTGTTCATGTAAAACCAACAGATTATGACATTATTATTATTATTTAAATCAGTATTAAACAGCATCAGCATAGGTTAAAGATATTATACAGACTATATACGATAAAAAAATACTAAACCACCCTTGCTTTTCCGTCATTTCTTGTATAAGTTAACACACAGATGTATAACATTTGTTTATACAAATATAACGATTAAAAAGTAGCTGATTAGAGTTTTAATTTTGTATTCATTAATCTGTAATAAAAATGGACATATTTTGGTTAATAAAATTAACAAGAAATAAAAGTAAAGGGTGTTCTAATACTTTTTTCAAGATTGTCCTAACATACATTTACTGTTTACAGTATATGTCTTCGGAAGAAGCGCAGCATTAGATTTTTTTTTTGTTCTCTCTCTTTGACTTCTGAATTTGAATTTCTGTCACAGATGTGCTTGAATTCTATTTTGGATGATTTGTGTTAAACTGCACAAATATTTGAAGAGCCATAGAATTCAAGAATCACACCAGTGCTGCTACTCCTCCGAACGGGTGAACGCCCTTGATTAACAACCTGCGTTGAGGTGGCTTTTGAGATTCGTGGTGTGGGAGAAAAATCTCTGAAGGCATTCTTAGACTTCAAGAGAGGGTCCACAATTTTCAAAGATTCACTTCCGTCTGAATCAGAGGCCTCACTTGTATCCGGAATATATTCATCTCCACCGTCATCTGAGTTGGAGTAATAATGCTTCTCCATTCCAAAGTCAGCCTGTTTTTTTAATCTAAAAAACAACAACAACAACGAAATATAAAGGATAGAAGGCAGGAGACCAATAAAATATATGCAATTTGCTTGTAAGATTCCCTGAAATCTATATGGGTTGTTTACCTGTATACTTTTGGTCCTCCGGAGCCTTGGGATAGTAATATGGTCTGGGTCTGAGGCACAAAGTTCAGGGGCAGGATTTGACAATGATTCGTCAGAATCTGTGTCGTTATTCCAAGGAAGATTCAGCCCATATTTTTTGTCCAAGGGAGGAGACTGGGTTGCATCAGAGTCCAAGAGAAAATTGAGAACCCATTAAATACTTAATCCCCAGAGGAATCTGCACAGAAAAAGGTCTTAATTCTATTTGAAAAAAAAAAAAAACTAAAATATTGATGAATGATATTATGACAAAATAATGTCATAAAATTAGAATGATTTTAGGAAATTATTTGCAAAACCAAAACATTGTGGTACGATAATAATGCATATAATTATTCTACGCAGCTATATTTAACAAAAACACTTAATTGACCGTAACAAAAAGCTCCCGGGAGGAAAACTACATTAAATGTTTTTTTAACAGGGCAGTGAAAATATTGGAAAATAAAAAAAATAATGAATAAAATAATACGAAAAAAGAATTCAATGTGTATCGATGGACCCATATGAAATACTTATATCGCTATGTACTTATCAGCCATATCGCCCAGCCCAATATGTAACTGCAACTTCAAAACCTCGGGCCATAACAGGATTGTAACATGGGATGCATATCTTCATTCCTAAATTTGTAGATCCTGAGGAGGCTGCTCAATGGTCCTGGTAATGTAAACCTCAACCAATTCGGTCACAGCCAATGTTCTCCATCCTTGTTAAGAAGTTTTGAAATGATTTAATAGATATACTATTGCAAACTATACCAGAATTTTATACATTTTAAACTTTTGATCACAATTTTACCTATTTTCTAAAAATCTGAAGAATCCACATGCCAAATCACCTGCTGTGGACACATAGGTTCTGTTCTGACAGATAATTCAGTTACAGGTTGTGTACTTAAAGCCAATAAGAGGGCAATGCAGCAGTCGACAGCCTGACGAAAGCTTAAGTCTCCCAATGAGAGAACTGTAGTGTCTGGTAGGTTCTTAGATTGTAACATAGTAAAGACATACACTACGCATAACTGTATATCATATGATGATGAGGGAAAATATTATTAGCTACGATTTATGTCCAGATATATTAGAAAACTTGTCCAACCAGCACAGGTCTATCTAACTGTAATTTTAACATCTCAAGACACGACAGGATGACCACATGATACGCATACCTCCTTTTCAGAGTCTGTCAAACCTTGAGAAGGCTGCTTCGATGTTCTGGTGGCATCAACCTCAGCCGATTCAGTCATTGTCGGTTGTCCTCCATCCTAATGAACAAGTTGAATATTAATTTAATGAATTCAAAAAAAGAAAATGGATCAGAATTTTACACATTTTAACGAACAAGTTCACGAATGAAACAAAACCAATTACTTTAGCGCATGACAATTAATCTTCAGTAGAGATATGTTGTGACTGATATTTCAGTCACAGGTTGTCTTTTGAACGCCACCAGGGCCGCAATGGAGCACAGGACAGCCAAAAGTCTTCTTGTCGGACAGCTGTAGTGGCTGGTAGGTTCTAAGATTATAACATAGTAAAGGCACATACAACTCCTAACTGTATTTCATATGATAATGAAGGAAAAGATGATTAGCTATGATTTATGTCAACAATAAAAATGGCTCTACGGGGGCCCCACGAACGCAAACCTGACAGTTGGGTGTCAGATGGCCAACATACCTGACTCGCAATTCAACTCAACTGGACCCCACAACACAAGAAAAAGCTGAGTGAGCCTCAAACCAGACATACACATTCACTGACAAATATCCTGTGACACCAGATATATTAGAAGTCTTGTCTAATCAGCACACGTCTATCTAACTGCAATTTTAACATCTCGAGACACGACAGGATGAGCACACGATACGCATACCTCCATTTCTGAGTCTGTAAAGCCTGGAGGAGGCTGCTTCGATGTTTTAGTAGCATCATAAATTTATTGAATTAATTATATTTGAGGTTGGATTAGATTTTTACACATTTTAAGCCTTAGCCACCCAAAACAAAACATAAGCTCATGAATGAAATAAAACTAATTAATTTCGCCCATGCCAATTAATCTTCTGTAGACACGTGTTGTGACCAGTGTTGTTTTTGGCAGGCATTTTAGATTTTGTCCAAGTCATTTGGACAAAGTGCTGATTTGTTTACATCACATTTAGTCATCCCAATTCGTTATAGTTTTAGTCCAGTTTTAGTCAACGAAAACTAAAAAAAGGGTTTTAGTCCAGTTTTAATCGACGGAAACGCAAAAAAAGTTTTACCCTAGTTTTCGTCAATTTATTCACAAAGGTTTTAGTCCAAGCGGCACGGTGGCCCAACTGGTTAGCATGATGGCCTCACAATATTGAGGTCGTAGGTACGATTCTGGCTCCGGCCTTCCTGCGTGGGTTTCCTCTGGGTAATCCGGTTTCCTCCCATATTCTTAAAACATGCATGGCAAGTTGCTTGGACACTCTAATTGCCCCGAGGCATGAGTGTGAGCGTGGATGGTTGTTCGTCTATGCATGTCCTGCGATTGGCTGGACACCAATTCAGGGTGTACCTCGCCTACTGCCGAAGACAGCTGGGATAGGCTCCAACACCCCCCGCGACCCTAGTGAGGAGAAGCGGTACAGATAACGGATGGATGGATGGATGGATGGGTTTAAGTCCATTTGAGTTAAAACAAGGCATTCAAGGTTTCCACCCAATAACAAAGACTTTTGGATGGACTACTAAGGATTCTTCATTACAAACAGAAAAAAGTGGCAACAGTGGAATCAATACTCACTACTCCAAAATAAGCAGAGAAGCAAAACATTTTGTTGGGCAACTGTTGTGGCTTTATTTCACTAAAAGCAACATAAAATAATTTATGAACCACATGCTAACAATTTTGTCTAGTCAACGAAAAAAATTCATGTACATCACGTCATGTTTTCGTCATAAAAGAACCTCGTATAGCTTGTCATCGTCATTAAAAAAGGGGCGTTAACGAAGTATTTTCGTCATAGTCATCAGTGACGAAAACAACACTGGTTGTGACTGATATTTCAGTCCCAGGTTGTCTCCTGAACACCACCAATTGGGCAAGGGAGCGCAGGAAAGCCTGGGGTCTTCTATTTTTACAGTATAGAAAGGCTAAATATCAAATTGAAACAGTGTTTTATATCATGAATATACAGGGTTGGTGCTGGTTCTGGTAGGGAAACCACAACATAAAGATGTCCTTAATTAGTCCCACAATGGGGATATTTGCAATATGGCATATGATGGCCTAACAGGGCCACCGCCCAGAAAGGAGTAACGCAGAACTTTGTAATACTGTCACTCCCTGACCAGTTCGTTGTTCCTGCAGAGCCAAACTTTGACTCAGACCCACAAATTTGAATTACAGATAGTGGACAATGGAGAACTCCCCCAGTCAGTCATCATGTTCAACTTCCATAGAAACTTCACATACATTTATTAGATTGCCAAACTAATTGGAAACTACATCACCAGAACACCACAAGTGGGCTCTGTTATTGTACTTAAAGATGCATCTTACAAACCTGTGTTCTCCAAGGCCAGCTGGTCCATAGTCTTAAGTTATTTCTTCGCCAACATCAATGTCTCGGAGCGCAAACAGACAGAGGTGTGGTCTGTCCTCTGTTGTCATCTTCTTCATTTTACAGTTGGGGTGCATGTGGTCATCATTAACCAGTCTTCCCAGACTGCCATCTTCTTGAGCTGCATCAACACTTAAAATAGATTAAAAAAAAAAAAAACAATTATTCAATCAATGTCAGAAATTAATCTTTGAGACAATCTTGTGTACACAAAACATAAAAATAGGAAATCCACAATTTTTAAATCTAAATCAAATCATACAAGAAATTTCTATTGGAATCAGACCCTATTAACAGCTTGTCTTTGAGACTTCATGATCTATATTTTCATTTGTACAGATTCAACGCATGAATAAAAGTAATTATACATTTTTGCTTAGAGAATGATTTTTCCCCTAACACTTATGGGATGAGTATGTGTTTATTTTTTTAAATAAAAACAAAAATAAGATAACATCTCAATCTTTGCCTCACCTCCAAGTTTTTTCTTGCCGGCGGAAGTCAAACAAAAAGACAGTGCCTCTTCCATCCATCTTCCTGCGTTGAGATTCATCAGAATCTATCAATTTTCCTCTGTACTCCATAATAAAGAATAAAGTCGTCTTTCCTGAAAGGGGCCTTGGTAAATACTCCTCGACCTAGTTAACAGGGAAATCAAGTTAGCTTCGTCATATTTTTAAGCACACAAATAAGGAGTCATCATATTCATTTGGGCCACTATACTAATGTAGGGTGGTTTGAAACATTGCTTCTTGTGAGGGATAGAGCAGAGCCCTTCTTTATGATTTTAAAGGAACAGACTAGCCAAAATTCATTTTCCAGCATTGCATTAGCCAGTATGTATTAGGACTGAAAGTACAAATGTCAATTGCACCTGGTTACGTAAAAAAAAAACTTTAAGATTATTTAGTTTCAAAACAATGACATACACTGTACACAGTCATATTGGATCGCGTCACGTGATCTCTGTGACGTATTACGTGCTTTACACTAGACTATCAATATCGGACTTGTTCACCGGTCTATTGTGGTATAAAAATGCCGGAGGGCGTCATCAAGTACAGCCTTAATTTAGATAGAACTCCTACCATCAGGTTTCACACTCACTGAAATAACTTGAAACTGACAAAAGTGGCAAAAGAAAAGGTCAAGACACTCTTAATGTAAAATAACCACTTAAAAAACGATGTCAGCTTGGTTATCAGAAAACAATAATATATCTTAGCAAAAGCGTTAACATCATACCTTTAAATTAGTTTATATACTTCGCTTCTAACTCTGCAGTCTTGTCCAGACCCTTGACTGCATGTTCAATAGTATCCTGCTTTGGGGACTTCCTGCATCTCAGGGAAGGCATTGTTTATTCTATAAAGAAAAAAGACAGTATTGTGTTGAGAATTATTAATACTATGGGCTAAATGGAGTTTTAACAATATCAGTGTAAGAAAAATAAATTATAAATTAAAAAAATATCAATTCCTCCATCCCAATTAACGATTTCAACCATAATAGTTTATATTGAAGTTTAAACAACAGACACAGACAGATTTATGCAGTGCGACTACAAAAATCTTACCAAAATTGCATTCACAGTAACCTTTGCTTTAAGAATCATGTAATTAACCAGTGAACATCGTGTCTTACACAAAAATTAATGACAGAAATTATCATGGTACTTGCATTCTGTGGTTCTATAACAAAAGTGCAAGCTGTTAGCTCCGCAAAGCTAACGCAACAAGCTAGCGTCCCTCGTGCTCACATTCAATGCAAACCTGACCACCGGATGACAATACGCGTCGGTTTAGTTCTTTAAATGAGTAAAAGCACCATGACGTTTTATAATTATTCAATGCTTAACTGGAGCTCGTCAATTATGTCGATGTAGGAGCACATGTTTGCTAGGCCAGTGTTGTAGGCCCACATCCATGGTGCTACTTTGTATAGTGTTTTCCACACAACTATCTCTAACTATGAACAAATGCACTCGACGCATGTTTTGAAAAAAACCCAACGAAAAACACTTACCTCTCCGTTTCAACAGCAGTTCGAACTTCGAAGTGGTGATATTCTCCAGCGTTAAGCACCTGCTCGAACTGCGAATAGGTCAAATTCAACAGCGTCTTTTTTCTGTCTTAATAAGGACGCGATGAGAGGAGGAGCGCTTGCCTTTTCGTCAGCACGCCCCGCGCGGGTGGTGCTGCTTTATCACTCTCTATCTGTGCCCGCCCGCCGGCACGTCGATAGAAAAATAATATTCCTTCAAACATTACTTTCATCTTCTTAACGTTTTGTAGTGAATTTAACAGGTTCACCACTTTTTTCAAATACACCAATGGAAAACAGGTCTTAATTGAGGAAACATACAAAGAGCGTCTCACAAACACCTTATGATGAGCAATGTAATTTGATCACGTTTTTTGTCACTGCCTGGACGTTGGGTTCACTGGCCTGGTGGCAGTGGCTTGTAGACACTGTCACTGAGTGGGAACGGATCTCAAGGTGGGTCAAACTAACCCAAGCAGTGGATCGGTCCGTTTTTTAAATTTATTAATTTTTTTATTTTATGTATTTATTTATTATTTAATACAAGGGCTTCGGCTCACTACCAGTGGGCGGGACCAAAGAATTTGGGTTTCCTTTGAGCTAGGAGGCAGTCAAAGGCAGTCCAATCCCCGGCAACATAAAGCGCCTAGCTCTGGGGACATGGAATGTCATTTCTCTGGTAGGGAATGAACCCGAGCTGGTGTGTGACGAGACCAGTGGTTCTCAATTATTTCCTGTCATGCCCCCCCTACCAAGAAGAAAACAATTCACACCCCCCCCACCACAATTTTCTTTTACATTTCGTACTAATGTACATGTTCTTTGCATATTAATGTTAGATTGTCAATAAAATATCTTACCTTAACAAAGCTAAATTGATAAAAATAAAATATCATTTTGAGAACGACTATTGTGAGGATCTCGAAACTCAGTACTCTGTGGTGCTAATATTGATGAGATGATAAATATGTTGAAGCCACAGAACAAAAAGATTAGATATTGTTTGGAAATTAATGACGTACATAAAGGAATATCAGCCTTGATTGGAGTACATTACTGCATTTAAATTTTTAATAAAAATGAAACAATTATTGATGTTATGACCACTATGAAGAATTTAAAATATATAGGGATAATTATAGTTTTCATTTTGTTATGTGTAGTCTGTTCATGTTGCATTATTTTTATGACAAAGACGATGGTTAATCGTAGGTTTGTTGCCCAAATGTACCATTACAACCTGATTAATGTTGAGAATGACGAACTCAAACTGGACACTGAAACGTAAAAACACATGGACTTCTTGCCCCTGTCCTCACACGTGCACACACACACACACCATACACGAAGATCCGGGAGGTAAGGACGGCTGTCCTACAGGATGCGGATGGAAGAACAACTGCAGCGGAACAATGCCAGGGATGTCTGGAGGGGCCTGAAGACCATCTCAGGCCACGGACAAGCAGGTAAGACCCAGAAGGGGGGGGGGCTTCAGTGGGCAAATGAGTTGAACCTATTTTTCAATAGGTTTGATCAAATGTCTGACCCCGCTCAGGCTTCCCTGATGCAGCCCCCACCCACCCCTCCTGCCACTGCGAACAAGACCCTCTCTCCCCCTCTCTCGCCCCTCTCTCTCTCCACAGGCTCCAGTTCCCAGCCTCATCAGACAACCACCACTTCCTCCTGCTCAGCCTTGTTCCTCACAACATCTCAGGTGAAGAACCAGCTGAGGAAGATGAAGGCGAGGAAGGCGGCAGGCCCAGATGGGACCAGCTCCCAGCTCCTCAAATCCTGCGCAGACCAGCTGTGTGGAATCGTCCAGCACATGTTCAACCTGAGCTTGAAGCTGGGCAGAGTCCCCCAGCTGTGGAAAACATCCTGCCTGGTTCCGGTTCCAAAGACACCCCATCCGAAGGAGCTCAACAACTTCAGACCAGTGGCGCTGACGTCTCATCTGATGAAGACCCTGGAGAGACTGGTCCTCGTCCATCTGCGCCCCCTGGTCAGCTCCTCAATGGACCCACTCCAATTTGCATACCAGCCTGGCATCAGTGTGGATGATGCCATCATCTACCTGCTCCACACTTCACTCTTCCACCTGGAGAAGGCGGGGGGCACGGTGAGGATCATGTTCTTTGATTTCTCAAGTGCTTTCAACACCATCCAGCCCGCCTTATTGGGAGACAAGCTGGAGCAGGCGGGAGTGGCCCACCACCTCATCACATGGATTCACAACTACCTCACAAACCGGCCACAGTACGTGAGAACACAGGACTGTGTGTCTGACGTGCTCCTCTGCAGCACGGGAGCGCCGCAGGGAACTGTGCTGGCTCCCTTCCTGTTCACCCTCTACACCTCGGACTACAAATACAATTCCACAACCTGTCACCTGCAGAAGTTCTCTGATGACTCTGCGATTGTCGGCCTCATCACTGACGATGACGATCGGGAGTACAGAGGGGTTACGCAGGGGTTCGTGGACTGGTGTCAGCAGAACCGCCTCCAAATCAACGCTGGGAAATCCAAAGAGCTGGTGGTGGATTTCCGCAAGCGTCGGCACTCTCCACCTGCACCAGTGAATATCCAGGGAACAGACGTTGAGAGGGTCTCAACTTACAAGTACCTGGGTGTTCATCTGAACAATAAACTGGACTGGAGCGACAACACAGACGCTCTCTATAGGAAGGGTCAGAGCAGACTCTTCCTACTCAGGCGGCTGAGGTCCTTTGGCGTTCGGGGAACACTCCTCAGGAACTTCTATGACTCGGTGGTTTCATCAGTCATCTTCTATGGAGTGGTCTCCTGGGCAGGAGGCATCTCGGGCCGAGACAAAAAGAGACTGGACAAACTGGTGAGGAGGGCCAGCTCTGTCCTGGGCTGCTCCCTGGACTCTGTGGACTCAGTGGGGGGCAGAAGGATGACGGCAAAACTGTCATCAATGCTGGACAAACCAGCCCACCCATTCAATGACACTCTGAGAACACTTTACAGCTCCTTCAGTGACAGACTTTTACACCCTCGCTGTACCAAAGAGAGATTTCGCCGCTCCTTCCTGCCAACTGCTGTCAGACTTTTTAACAAGAACATTGGGTCAGGCCTACAAACGGGAGGGCATTAGTGCAATTGTGCAGTCCTAGGATGCAATATTAACTACTACTGTACTTTCAGCCAAGGGTGTACTTAAATATTGACCAATGATGTATTTTGTTTACCATTACAGTATTCTTATTACAATACTTCTATCAATATGTCAGTAGTGATTACCACAGAAGTCATGTCAAAATAGTGCAAATTCTGAGGTCGACTTCAAATCAGACAGGCGGAGACGAGCGCCAGAGAAGAGATGAGAATCAGAAGAGATGTTGAAGAAGCTAATAACAAAAAAAACAAAAAAACACATCAAATCTCCATGTAGTAGCAACGGGGATGGCTCATGGGGTCAGGAGAAGTGAGCGGGAGATGGGGAGTATGAGGTGCCGTTGGGGACAAAAGTCAGGAATCGCTTCACACTTCTGAAATGCACTCTTACACACCAGTGAAATTGTTGTTGCTCATGCATACTTATGAAACGCTATCATACATACGAGTGAAACGCTCTCATACACACTAGTGAAATAGTTGTTGCTCATACACTCGTCAAATGCGCTCATACACATAGGTGAAACATTCTCATACACACCAGTGAAAGGCGCTCAGGCACAATTGTGAAATTATTGTTATTCATAAATACAACTGAAACATGCTCATGCCCATACACGAGTGAAATGCTTTCATACAAACACCCACACTGTTGAAAATGCTGTCATGAACACAAGATCGCTTACAAATACTAAAATGTAAAAATTAATCATTTATTTAGCAGGGATGCATGGTGGGCGACTTGTTAGCACGATGGTCTCACAATGCAGAGGTCGCGGGATTGATTCCGGCTTTCCTGTTTGGAGTTTGCATGTTTCCCACACGCCTGCGTGGGTTCTCCGGTTTCCTCCCACATTCCAAACACATGCATGGCAGGTTGTTTGGACACCCTAAATTGGTGTGAGTGTGAGCGCGGATGGTTGTTTGTCTTTGTGTGACCTGCGATTGGCTGGCAACCAGTTTAGGGTGTACCCCACCTACTGCCCCAAGATAGCTGGGATAGGCTCCAGCACCCCCCGCAACCCTTGTGAGGAGAAGCCGTACAGATAATGGATGGTGGGATGGCATTCATAATGGACGGCCGCCACGGTGGGCGACTTGTGAGCACGATGGTCTCACAATGCAGAGGTTGTGGGATCGATTCCGGCTCCGGCCTTCCTGTGTAGAGTTTGCATGTTCTCCCAAGCCTGCGTAGTTTTCTCTGAGTTCGCCAGTTTCCTCGCACATTGCAAAAACATGCATCCATTTACTCTGATGCCAATGTTTTCTGTACCTTATGGCAGATTTTTCTCTTTGCCGAAGACTATTAGCACTTGTAGAGCGAGGACCTGTGCCACAGTCGTCAACTGCACCCTAAAATCTGATCATTTTGTATTTTAGACATTACACACTACACAGTTAAAGATGGTCCAAAAAAGAAAAATGGATTAATGTATTTCAACTTACATAATACTCTTTAAAGAGCTGACCAGCTCATTCCCAGAGGTACGTATTGGGGCGTATTGGTCGTCTTTACAGAAGACTCCAGGAGGTAACTCAGGTTTGACCTTCAGCCACAACAGAGTGTTGGGTGTGAGTGCTTCCAAGTCGTTGAGGTCGGAAGATGTCCTTGTGATAGGCCTGCTGTTTATAACTGCTTCAGCCTCACCAAGCAAGGTATATTGACTTTCTTCACCCGAAATTTGTTCTTTTACAGTGACATTCAGGATTTTTCTCACAGACCAAATAAGTCGCTCACAGCTTCCTCCGTGGTGGGAACCTGCTGGGGGATTGCTATGCCACTGAATACCTTTTTGCAGCAAGTGTTTCTCGATTTACTTAGTGTTCCATTCTTTGATTGATTTCTTCATTTCACTGTCAGCTGATCTAAAGTTGGTTCCATTATCAGAATACATCTCTCTCACTTGTCCTCTTCTGACAAGAAATCTTCGGATTGCGTTGAGACAAGCATCTGTGTCACGTGAAGATGCAATTTCCAGATGTACGGCTCGTACAGCGAGACATGTAAAAATCACGCCGTATCTCTTTACTTGTCCTCTAACCCTACTTACTTAGAATGGACCAAAATAATCAACGCCAATTCTCTTGAAAGGCGGATCGTCAGGTAGCACTCTTCTGATGACTCTAGCAGCTCGAGGTATCCAAAACTGTTGATGCAGATTAGCCATCATGTGGTTCCTTCCAGCGTGAGCTGTAATCTCATGAATGTATCTCAGGACTAGCTTTGTGTTATGTGAATCCTTGGCAAGATGGCTTGCTGTTTTGCTGTTTCAGGCATGGCTGCGTGGCTCAACTGTCCACCAACCCTCATGACACCATCTTGAAGTACTATATTGAACTTGTAAAGTGGGCTACTTTTCTTCACCCTTTTTTGTTTTTCAAATATGGCTAAATCTTTTTTGAAACTTCGCCTTTGACAGTATTTCACAAGTTCTCTTTCTGCTTTATCCAAGTCGTCGCAGGTCAAATACTTTCCTTTGACAGTTCTCTTGAATAAATTCATCTTGCCTTCTTCACCTAATGTGATTAACTCCTTTCTATTTTCCTTTACTCTGTCAGTAAGTCTTTCAGCTTTAGAAACCAGGCTACGGCCTGCTTCAATGCTGTCCAAGACGAATAATGGTTCATCCACTGGCCCAGAGAATCTTTGGGCTACAGTGACTGAATTACATGCACTTGAGTCACTCATTTGACCTCCAGGTCATTAATTGGTAATTTGAAGTGGTTTTTGTGTTTAACTAAATTCCTGGACACTGCCTGATTTTTTTCAGAGCTGTACAACCACTAGAAAGGGTGGTTCCAGCAATGTGAGTTTTGCTCAGGTGGCCCAACAATGTCACAAAAACAAGTAGGGGTGTGTGTGTGTGTTTGTATAAGCTACATGTTGGGGACCAACATCGGACAGCACACCCACTGTAGGGGACCAAAATTTTTGTGGGGACCAAAAATTTGGGCCCCACAAAAAAGAGCATTGAATTCAGTGATAAGAAGCTCAGGGGGAGGTCCTGTCAAAGTTTCAGGGCTTCCCAGGAAGGTCACAAAAACAAGACGAGTGTGCTCGAAATGTGTGTGCGGAAAAATTACTCAGGATCGCTGTCTAGTGGTCGGTCCCGGTACTGCACTTACGCACACTTCACACACTCGGCTGGTCTGCGCATGTGCAGGACAGTCTGCTTTATGTCAGGCAGCCACCCTCCCCTCCCCCACAGCCCAACCCGAAAAATTGAGATGTTAGTTAAGTATTTATTCCTATTATTGAGTGAGATTACATATTTTTACTTGGCAGCTGGCACAACAGCTAAGCTTGGAGCACAGTTATTGCAAAATAAAATAAATAAACAGTAACAACAATAACGATTGTTAATATTGTTATACTTTATAGCGTAACCTATTTATACTAATTTTCTGTATGCAATTTCAAGTGCAACTAATATAGTTGTGCATATAGATAGCCACCAAACTCCATACATTAGATAAAAATAAGAGCCACGATGTTAACCAATTAACAGTTCAAGAAAAAAGCAGACATCCAAGAACTTGCTTTGTTACTTTTGCGTGGCCAGAACTACAAACCCCAAAGCAGAGCAAACCCAAAACATCAGAGAAAGTACAATACTTTTGTCAAGGAGTGGTGCTGCTGCTTTGCGATCGCTGCCACCATAGTGAACGCGCTCCCACATTCGTGCACACGCACACATGCCACACACCTGTTTTCCACGTCCTGTCAGTCCACTCCGTCGGTCCGCATTTATTTCGTTGGTCAGCCATCACGGTTGGGTGCGCACTAGATCGCTGTTAAACCATCTTCTACGCCACAGTCCTCGTGTTCAACAAACATTTCTCCCGAATTCGCCTACCATGCACAACTCTCCACTTTCAAACCGAGCGCCGCTGTTACTTCCGGGTTTTTAGCGCCAAGCACTTGACGCTAGCGTGTGACGTCATGGCGAAATACTAGGTTTTAAAATAAAAATTTTCTTTTTTTTGTACAGTCTAAGTGCATGGGGTTATGATAGATCGAATGAGTATACCTTTATGTACTCACTAACATTTATGTTGATCATAAAATGTTGTTTTGATGAAGAAAACTGTTATTTTTTAGAATCAATTGGCTTAGGGCACTTGGGCAAACTACGGCCCGGGGGCCACTTGTGGCCCGTTAAACGTTTCAATCCAGCCCCCCAAACTTGAAAAAAATTAAATGAATAAGCCTTGTTAATGGTTTATTTTCTAAATACTGTGGTTTTTCAAAGACATATATATTGTTGTAACGCTTTTGTTCACTTTCGTTTAAAATTAAATGTATTTTAGGACTCATTGTGCCCCCCCCCTCCCAATCAAAAAGTTTGCCCATCCCTGGCATAGTGGATGGGCCGAGGAGTTTAAAAGGCACACATCATGCATTTTTCAGTCAGTTTTAGCCAGGGCTTGGTATGGGGAAGACCAGCTGGTTTACATGTAATCATTAAATTTTCCCAAGTTTTATTTAAGTTAATTGGACAAAACAAAAAAAACGCAATATTCTTCTGCCAGAGAGTATGTAATATTCTTCTGCCATTTTATTGTAGAGGGCCATTTTGAGCCCCTAACAATATTATTCAACCAAGAGATCATGAGTCGTCGCCCACTTACTTTCTGAAGTCAGCTGGGATGTCACGGCTGTGACCCTCGTGAGGATAAAGTGGTTCAGATGGAAAAGTAGGACTAAGGGCTTTTTCTCAGGTTTCCATGCGCAAATCCATGTATATTAGGTTAATTGGAGACTCTAAATTCTCTACTCATCAAATGACATTCGTGACCCTGATGGATAGATAAAATAGATTATTAATCTGCCATGGGAAGTCCAAGGTGTCTGGTAGAAAGAAATGCATTCATACACTCATTACACAGTCAACCAAGCAAAGACACAAAGCCTAGGGCAGGGGCGGGCAAACTTTTTGATTGGAGGACCACAATGGGTTCTAAAATATGACAGAGGGGCCGGACCAGGAGCAGATGGATGGAGTGTTTTGGAAACCTCACCTCATCTGAGAAAAAAAATACATTTAATTTTAAATGAAAGTGAATAAAAGCATTCCAACAATAATATTTGTCTTTGAAAACCACAGTGTTTAGAAAATAAAACATTAACAAGGTTTATTCATTAAATTTTTTTCAAGTTCGGCGGCCCGGATTAAAACTTAACGGGCCACATGTGGCCCCCGGGCCGTAGTTTGCCCTCGCCTGGCCTAGGGCATAAACACATACATGTAATATCCAATCCGCTTATTCTCACAAGGATAGCGTGCTGGAGCCTACCCAGCTGTCAACGGACAGTAGGCGGGGCACACCCTGAAGTGGTTGCCAGCCAATCGCAGGGCACGCAAAGACGAACAACCATCTGCGCTCAAACTCACTCACAAATGCAACCTCCACACAGGAAAGCTGGGTCCCGGGATCGAACCCTGCACCTTGGGACTGCGAGCCGGATGTCCTAACCAGTCTTAACTCATTAAATACCAGCCATTTTCACTGGAGCAACCCGCTCAATCCCAGCGTTTTCCTGGGTTTTGACTAATATTGCAAGGCCCACAGAATATAGTATTCTAATGCTATATAGACATGGAGCACACCCGAAGAAAGATGAGACTCTCTTCTTTCAACAGAAAAAAATGTTTGTTCCTATCTTTTTCCATTCTTGAGCAATCGGCATTTGAAAATAGCTAAATTTCATGAAAACTCCAATCCCTGGGGAAAAAACTGAGAAAATGAGCTTTTTGTAAACTGATGCATTTTGACCATAATTTGAATTTTGACACTATTATTTATGGCTTTTATGACACCTCTAACATCTAAATAATGCATGCCTTCTATAAAATAACAAAAAAAAGCACAAAAAATGTTTTTGATAAAATAAATTTATTTGCACATAACACTAAACGACTGAACTGTTGAACTATGTACAAAAATGAAATACATCAGTGTCATACATACTTTTTTTTTGTGTGATATAAAATAAAACAGTTGCCTTGATGCAAGGGCACACAACATAGTTCACACCACATTCTTGTTTCACTCCGTTTGCCTTTGCACAAACAGACCCGACACTTTCGTTGTGGTCTGGCTTTGCTGGTCCGTGGAAAATAGGCGAGCTTGTGTTTGTCCACTGGGGTTTGTGTGAAAATAATTGTCTGGGAAGTGATTGCTGGCATCCGCGATGTGCTGCAGAAGCTCATCCGTGAGAAACAGCTGCAGGAAATCAGCTGGCTCCTCAGACTCCAAATGGGCAGCGGCATTCAGTGGTCCAGGGGTTGCTGTAAAGTCGATTTTCCTCGGTTGCCATCCAGTGTGACGCCATCCGGAACCACTGCTTCCTGATGCACAACCTGTAAATTACAGAAATACAAACAATTGGAAATATATATTTATTGCTGCATTTTATTGCTGGCGTGTGAAGTTTCATATTATAATTTACCTTTCTTTACACCAACAAGACGAGGAGGAACTTTCTTGCCGCGGGATGCACAATCTGTGAATTTTAGAAAGTATGCATGATTACCACACCATTCAGTATTGTTGTTTCCTCGTCGGGGAGGAGATGCGCTCGCGCGTAACTGCACATTTACGCGACATTTTCTGCCCGCAAGATGCATGATATGTACAATAAAAGCATGAGGGCTAAAACCACATGTTCAATGGTAACTTGCGAGCGTTTACTTCCTCGTCGGCGAGGACTTACGCTCGCGTGTAATTGTGCAATAGGCGCCCGGACGAGAAAGTCAGCGAGCAAGCTTGCGTCTAACTGCACATTTACGCGACATTTTCTGCCCCCAAGATGCATGATATGTACAATAAAAGCATGAGGGCTAAAACCACATGTTTAATGGTAACTTGCGAGCGTTTACTTCCTCGTCGGCGAGGACTTACGCTCGCGTGTAATTGTGCAATAGAGGCGGCCGGATGAGGAAGTCAGCGAGCAAGCTCGCGTCTAACTGCACATTTACGCGACATTTTCTGCCCGCAAGATGCATGATATGTACAATAAAAGCATGAGGGGTAAAACCACATGTTCAATGGTAACTTGCGAGCGCTTACCTCCTCGTTCGGGGGGATCTGGTGAGGACTCTCAGCTGCTTTGGCTATTGTCCGAAGGCAGGCGATGCAGGCCGCAAGGCACGCGCACCCTCTTTAGACGCCGTTTTGTTGTGACGACGACGAAGCGTCATCCTCTCAACCAAAGCGTCTCCATCGCCTTGATGCTTTTAGGAAGCTTTTTTTTAAAAAAAAAGCATTCCTCGATCGTCATTTGCTTGGAGGATTTCATTGCTAACGCTACTAATGCGACTGCTGCTAGTGCTGCCGATGCTGCTGCTACCCACGCTGCTCTCCACACTTATAAGTCTACCCCAGGATCCCGCCCCCCCATTTGTACCTCTGGCGCAGATTCAAGGCGGATCTTTTGCACCTCTGCCCCCTGCTGGGTGATTTTTACATGATTCACAATGCGGACAAGGCTGATTCTCAGTCAGAGGTTGCATCAGACCCTTATGTACACTATGACGTAAAAAAGACAGGAAACGTACTTATACGTCTTTGGTAGAGGGCGCCATTGCATTAAAAGACGTCTTTGTACGTCTAAGGGAGTAAATGAGTTGAACAAAGTACAGGGTCCTTCACCTGACTACAGATGATCTTCTGGGGACTTTATTTGGTTTTAATCACTTTTGGGGTCTGTATCTATGCACACTCCCTGGTTTTGCTACCTTCCCGGGTACCACATACACACTGCTTAGTTTCTCTGCCTTCGTGGGTACCACATACATATTGCTTGGTTTCTCTGCCTTCCTGGGTACGACATACACACTGCCTGGTTTTGCTACCTTCCTGGGTACCAGTCACACAAACGTCAGACGACTCAGCACATACCGACTGTCTCAGCACTACACACTTTCACTCCAAGGCAGTGCTGTGAACCAACTTACTGACAAGAGGTAGTATTTAGAATTTTAAAAAGTGCTTGAAAGGTTTTGTTCATGTAAAACCAACAGATTATGACATTATTATTATTATTTAAATCAGTATTAAACAGCATCAGCATAGGTTAAAGATATTATACAGACTATATACGATAAAAAAATACTAAACCACCCTTGCTTTTCCGTCATTTCTTGTATAAGTTAACACACAGATGTATAACATTTGTTTATACAAATATAACGATTAAAAAGTAGCTGATTAGAGTTTTAATTTTGTATTCATTAATCTGTAATAAAAATGGACATATTTTGGTTAATAAAATTAACAAGAAATAAAAGTAAAGGGTGTTCTAATACTTTTTTCAAGATTGTCCTAACATACATTTACTGTTTACAGTATATGTCTTCGGAAGAAGCGCAGCATTAGATTTTTTTTTTGTTCTCTCTCTTTGACTTCTGAATTTGAATTTCTGTCACAGATGTGCTTGAATTCTATTTTGGATGATTTGTGTTAAACTGCACAAATATTTGAAGAGCCATAGAATTCAAGAATCACACCAGTGCTGCTACTCCTCCGAACGGGTGAACGCCCTTGATTAACAACCTGCGTTGAGGTGGCTTTTGAGATTCGTGGTGTGGGAGAAAAATCTCTGAAGGCATTCTTAGACTTCAAGAGAGGGTCCACAATTTTCAAAGATTCACTTCCGTCTGAATCAGAGGCCTCACTTGTATCCGGAATATATTCATCTCCACCGTCATCTGAGTTGGAGTAATAATGCTTCTCCATTCCAAAGTCAGCCTGTTTTTTTAATCTAAAAAACAACAACAACAACGAAATATAAAGGATAGAAGGCAGGAGACCAATAAAATATATGCAATTTGCTTGTAAGATTCCCTGAAATCTATATGGGTTGTTTACCTGTATACTTTTGGTCCTCCGGAGCCTTGGGATAGTAATATGGTCTGGGTCTGAGGCACAAAGTTCAGGGGCAGGATTTGACAATGATTCGTCAGAATCTGTGTCGTTATTCCAAGGAAGATTCAGCCCATATTTTTTGTCCAAGGGAGGAGACTGGGTTGCATCAGAGTCCAAGAGAAAATTGAGAACCCATTAAATACTTAATCCCCAGAGGAATCTGCACAGAAAAAGGTCTTAATTCTATTTGAAAAAAAAAAAAAACTAAAATATTGATGAATGATATTATGACAAAATAATGTCATAAAATTAGAATGATTTTAGGAAATTATTTGCAAAACCAAAACATTGTGGTACGATAATAATGCATATAATTATTCTACGCAGCTATATTTAACAAAAACACTTAATTGACCGTAACAAAAAGCTCCCGGGAGGAAAACTACATTAAATGTTTTTTTAACAGGGCAGTGAAAATATTGGAAAATAAAAAAAATAATGAATAAAATAATACGAAAAAAGAATTCAATGTGTATCGATGGACCCATATGAAATACTTATATCGCTATGTACTTATCAGCCATATCGCCCAGCCCAATATGTAACTGCAACTTCAAAACCTCGGGCCATAACAGGATTGTAACATGGGATGCATATCTTCATTCCTAAATTTGTAGATCCTGAGGAGGCTGCTCAATGGTCCTGGTAATGTAAACCTCAACCAATTCGGTCACAGCCAATGTTCTCCATCCTTGTTAAGAAGTTTTGAAATGATTTAATAGATATACTATTGCAAACTATACCAGAATTTTATACATTTTAAACTTTTGATCACAATTTTACCTATTTTCTAAAAATCTGAAGAATCCACATGCCAAATCACCTGCTGTGGACACATAGGTTCTGTTCTGACAGATAATTCAGTTACAGGTTGTGTACTTAAAGCCAATAAGAGGGCAATGCAGCAGTCGACAGCCTGACGAAAGCTTAAGTCTCCCAATGAGAGAACTGTAGTGTCTGGTAGGTTCTTAGATTGTAACATAGTAAAGACATACACTACGCATAACTGTATATCATATGATGATGAGGGAAAATATTATTAGCTACGATTTATGTCCAGATATATTAGAAAACTTGTCCAACCAGCACAGGTCTATCTAACTGTAATTTTAACATCTCAAGACACGACAGGATGACCACATGATACGCATACCTCCTTTTCAGAGTCTGTCAAACCTTGAGAAGGCTGCTTCGATGTTCTGGTGGCATCAACCTCAGCCGATTCAGTCATTGTCGGTTGTCCTCCATCCTAATGAACAAGTTGAATATTAATTTAATGAATTCAAAAAAAGAAAATGGATCAGAATTTTACACATTTTAACGAACAAGTTCACGAATGAAACAAAACCAATTACTTTAGCGCATGACAATTAATCTTCAGTAGAGATATGTTGTGACTGATATTTCAGTCACAGGTTGTCTTTTGAACGCCACCAGGGCCGCAATGGAGCACAGGACAGCCAAAAGTCTTCTTGTCGGACAGCTGTAGTGGCTGGTAGGTTCTAAGATTATAACATAGTAAAGGCACATACAACTCCTAACTGTATTTCATATGATAATGAAGGAAAAGATGATTAGCTATGATTTATGTCAACAATAAAAATGGCTCTACGGGGGCCCCACGAACGCAAACCTGACAGTTGGGTGTCAGATGGCCAACATACCTGACTCGCAATTCAACTCAACTGGACCCCACAACACAAGAAAAAGCTGAGTGAGCCTCAAACCAGACATACACATTCACTGACAAATATCCTGTGACACCAGATATATTAGAAGTCTTGTCTAATCAGCACACGTCTATCTAACTGCAATTTTAACATCTCGAGACACGACAGGATGAGCACACGATACGCATACCTCCATTTCTGAGTCTGTAAAGCCTGGAGGAGGCTGCTTCGATGTTTTAGTAGCATCATAAATTTATTGAATTAATTATATTTGAGGTTGGATTAGATTTTTACACATTTTAAGCCTTAGCCACCCAAAACAAAACATAAGCTCATGAATGAAATAAAACTAATTAATTTCGCCCATGCCAATTAATCTTCTGTAGACACGTGTTGTGACCAGTGTTGTTTTTGGCAGGCATTTTAGATTTTGTCCAAGTCATTTGGACAAAGTGCTGATTTGTTTACATCACATTTAGTCATCCCAATTCGTTATAGTTTTAGTCCAGTTTTAGTCAACGAAAACTAAAAAAAGGGTTTTAGTCCAGTTTTAATCGACGGAAACGCAAAAAAAGTTTTACCCTAGTTTTCGTCAATTTATTCACAAAGGTTTTAGTCCAAGCGGCACGGTGGCCCAACTGGTTAGCATGATGGCCTCACAATATTGAGGTCGTAGGTACGATTCTGGCTCCGGCCTTCCTGCGTGGGTTTCCTCTGGGTAATCCGGTTTCCTCCCATATTCTTAAAACATGCATGGCAAGTTGCTTGGACACTCTAATTGCCCCGAGGCATGAGTGTGAGCGTGGATGGTTGTTCGTCTATGCATGTCCTGCGATTGGCTGGACACCAATTCAGGGTGTACCTCGCCTACTGCCGAAGACAGCTGGGATAGGCTCCAACACCCCCCGCGACCCTAGTGAGGAGAAGCGGTACAGATAACGGATGGATGGATGGATGGATGGGTTTAAGTCCATTTGAGTTAAAACAAGGCATTCAAGGTTTCCACCCAATAACAAAGACTTTTGGATGGACTACTAAGGATTCTTCATTACAAACAGAAAAAAGTGGCAACAGTGGAATCAATACTCACTACTCCAAAATAAGCAGAGAAGCAAAACATTTTGTTGGGCAACTGTTGTGGCTTTATTTCACTAAAAGCAACATAAAATAATTTATGAACCACATGCTAACAATTTTGTCTAGTCAACGAAAAAAATTCATGTACATCACGTCATGTTTTCGTCATAAAAGAACCTCGTATAGCTTGTCATCGTCATTAAAAAAGGGGCGTTAACGAAGTATTTTCGTCATAGTCATCAGTGACGAAAACAACACTGGTTGTGACTGATATTTCAGTCCCAGGTTGTCTCCTGAACACCACCAATTGGGCAAGGGAGCGCAGGAAAGCCTGGGGTCTTCTATTTTTACAGTATAGAAAGGCTAAATATCAAATTGAAACAGTGTTTTATATCATGAATATACAGGGTTGGTGCTGGTTCTGGTAGGGAAACCACAACATAAAGATGTCCTTAATTAGTCCCACAATGGGGATATTTGCAATATGGCATATGATGGCCTAACAGGGCCACCGCCCAGAAAGGAGTAACGCAGAACTTTGTAATACTGTCACTCCCTGACCAGTTCGTTGTTCCTGCAGAGCCAAACTTTGACTCAGACCCACAAATTTGAATTACAGATAGTGGACAATGGAGAACTCCCCCAGTCAGTCATCATGTTCAACTTCCATAGAAACTTCACATACATTTATTAGATTGCCAAACTAATTGGAAACTACATCACCAGAACACCACAAGTGGGCTCTGTTATTGTACTTAAAGATGCATCTTACAAACCTGTGTTCTCCAAGGCCAGCTGGTCCATAGTCTTAAGTTATTTCTTCGCCAACATCAATGTCTCGGAGCGCAAACAGACAGAGGTGTGGTCTGTCCTCTGTTGTCATCTTCTTCATTTTACAGTTGGGGTGCATGTGGTCATCATTAACCAGTCTTCCCAGACTGCCATCTTCTTGAGCTGCATCAACACTTAAAATAGATTAAAAAAAAAAAAAACAATTATTCAATCAATGTCAGAAATTAATCTTTGAGACAATCTTGTGTACACAAAACATAAAAATAGGAAATCCACAATTTTTAAATCTAAATCAAATCATACAAGAAATTTCTATTGGAATCAGACCCTATTAACAGCTTGTCTTTGAGACTTCATGATCTATATTTTCATTTGTACAGATTCAACGCATGAATAAAAGTAATTATACATTTTTGCTTAGAGAATGATTTTTCCCCTAACACTTATGGGATGAGTATGTGTTTATTTTTTTAAATAAAAACAAAAATAAGATAACATCTCAATCTTTGCCTCACCTCCAAGTTTTTTCTTGCCGGCGGAAGTCAAACAAAAAGACAGTGCCTCTTCCATCCATCTTCCTGCGTTGAGATTCATCAGAATCTATCAATTTTCCTCTGTACTCCATAATAAAGAATAAAGTCGTCTTTCCTGAAAGGGGCCTTGGTAAATACTCCTCGACCTAGTTAACAGGGAAATCAAGTTAGCTTCGTCATATTTTTAAGCACACAAATAAGGAGTCATCATATTCATTTGGGCCACTATACTAATGTAGGGTGGTTTGAAACATTGCTTCTTGTGAGGGATAGAGCAGAGCCCTTCTTTATGATTTTAAAGGAACAGACTAGCCAAAATTCATTTTCCAGCATTGCATTAGCCAGTATGTATTAGGACTGAAAGTACAAATGTCAATTGCACCTGGTTACGTAAAAAAAAAACTTTAAGATTATTTAGTTTCAAAACAATGACATACACTGTACACAGTCATATTGGATCGCGTCACGTGATCTCTGTGACGTATTACGTGCTTTACACTAGACTATCAATATCGGACTTGTTCACCGGTCTATTGTGGTATAAAAATGCCGGAGGGCGTCATCAAGTACAGCCTTAATTTAGATAGAACTCCTACCATCAGGTTTCACACTCACTGAAATAACTTGAAACTGACAAAAGTGGCAAAAGAAAAGGTCAAGACACTCTTAATGTAAAATAACCACTTAAAAAACGATGTCAGCTTGGTTATCAGAAAACAATAATATATCTTAGCAAAAGCGTTAACATCATACCTTTAAATGAGTTTATATACTTCGCTTCTAACTCTGCAGTCTTGTCCAGACCCTTGACTGAATGTTCAATAGTATCCTGCTTTGGGGACTTCCTGCATCTCAGGGAAGGCATTGTTTATTCTATAAAGAAAAAAGACAGTATTGTGTTGAGAATTATTAATACTATGGGCTAAATGGAGTTTTAACAATATCAGTGTAAGAAAAATAAATTATAAATTAAAAAAATATCAATTCCTCCATCCCAATTAACGATTTCAACCATAATAGTTTATATTGAAGTTTAAACAACAGACACAGACAGATTTATGCAGTGCGACTACAAAAATCTTACCAAAATTGCATTCACAGTAACCTTTGCTTTAAGAATCATGTAATTAACCAGTGAACATCGTGTCTTACACAAAAATTAATGACAGAAATTATCATGGTACTTGCATTCTGTGGTTCTATAACAAAAGTGCAAGCTGTTAGCTCCGCAAAGCTAACGCAACAAGCTAGCGTCCCTCGTGCTCACATTCAATGCAAACCTGACCACCGGATGACAATACGCGTCGGTTTAGTTCTTTAAATGAGTAAAAGCACCATGACGTTTTATAATTATTCAATGCTTAACTGGAGCTCGTCAATTATGTCGATGTAGGAGCACATGTTTGCTAGGCCAGTGTTGTAGGCCCACATCCATGGTGCTACTTTGTATAGTGTTTTCCACACAACTATCTCTAACTATGAACAAATGCACTCGACGCATGTTTTGAAAAAAACCCAACGAAAAACACTTACCTCTCCGTTTCAACAGCAGTTCGAACTTCGAAGTGGTGATATTCTCCAGCGTTAAGCACCTGCTCGAACTGCGAATAGGTCAAATTCAACAGCGTCTTTTTTCTGTCTTAATAAGGACGCGATGAGAGGAGGAGCGCTTGCCTTTTCGTCAGCACGCCCCGCGCGGGTGGTGCTGCTTTATCACTCTCTATCTGTGCCCGCCCGCCGGCACGTCGATAGAAAAATAATATTCCTTCAAACATTACTTTCATCTTCTTAACGTTTTGTAGTGAATTTAACAGGTTCACCACTTTTTTCAAATACACCAATGGAAAACAGGTCTTAATTGAGGAAACATACAAAGAGCGTCTCACAAACACCTTATGATGAGCAATGTAATTTGATCACGTTTTTTGTCACTGCCTGGACGTTGGGTTCACTGGCCTGGTGGCAGTGGCTTGTAGACACTGTCACTGAGTGGGAACGGATCTCAAGGTGGGTCAAACTAACCCAAGCAGTGGATCGGTCCGTTTTTTAAATTTATTAATTTTTTTATTTTATGTATTTATTTATTATTTAATACAAGGGCTTCGGCTCACTACCAGTGGGCGGGACCAAAGAATTTGGGTTTCCTTTGAGCTAGGAGGCAGTCAAAGGCAGTCCAATCCCCGGCAACATAAAGCGCCTAGCTCTGGGGACATGGAATGTCATTTCTCTGGTAGGGAATGAACCCGAGCTGGTGTGTGACGAGACCAGTGGTTCTCAATTATTTCCTGTCATGCCCCCCCTACCAAGAAGAAAACAATTCACACCCCCCCCACCACAATTTTCTTTTACATTTCGTACTAATGTACATGTTCTTTGCATATTAATGTTAGATTGTCAATAAAATATCTTACCTTAACAAAGCTAAATTGATAAAAATAAAATATCATTTTGAGAACGACTATTGTGAGGATCTCGAAACTCAGTACTCTGTGGTGCTAATATTGATGAGATGATAAATATGTTGAAGCCACAGAACAAAAAGATTAGATATTGTTTGGAAATTAATGACGTACATAAAGGAATATCAGCCTTGATTGGAGTACATTACTGCATTTAAATTTTTAATAAAAATGAAACAATTATTGATGTTATGACCACTATGAAGAATTTAAAATATATAGGGATAATTATAGTTTTCATTTTGTTATGTGTAGTCTGTTCATGTTGCATTATTTTTATGACAAAGACGATGGTTAATCGTAGGTTTGTTGCCCAAATGTACCATTACAACCTGATTAATGTTGAGAATGACGAACTCAAACTGGACACTGAAACGTAAAAACACATGGACTTCTTGCCCCTGTCCTCACACGTGCACACACACACACACCATACACGAAGATCCGGGAGGTAAGGACGGCTGTCCTACAGGATGCGGATGGAAGAACAACTGCAGCGGAACAATGCCAGGGATGTCTGGAGGGGCCTGAAGACCATCTCAGGCCACGGACAAGCAGGTAAGACCCAGAAGGGGGGGGGGCTTCAGTGGGCAAATGAGTTGAACCTATTTTTCAATAGGTTTGATCAAATGTCTGACCCCGCTCAGGCTTCCCTGATGCAGCCCCCACCCACCCCTCCTGCCACTGCGAACAAGACCCTCTCTCCCCCTCTCTCTCTCCACAGGCTCCAGTTCCCAGCCTCATCAGACAACCACCACTTCCTCCTGCTCAGCCTTGTTCCTCACAACATCTCAGGTGAAGAACCAGCTGAGGAAGATGAAGGCGAGGAAGGCGGCAGGCCCAGATGGGACCAGCTCCCAGCTCCTCAAATCCTGCGCAGACCAGCTGTGTGGAATCGTCCAGCACATGTTCAACCTGAGCTTGAAGCTGGGCAGAGTCCCCCAGCTGTGGAAAACATCCTGCCTGGTTCCGGTTCCAAAGACACCCCATCCGAAGGAGCTCAACAACTTCAGACCAGTGGCGCTGACGTCTCATCTGATGAAGACCCTGGAGAGACTGGTCCTCGTCCATCTGCGCCCCCTGGTCAGCTCCTCAATGGACCCACTCCAATTTGCATACCAGCCTGGCATCAGTGTGGATGATGCCATCATCTACCTGCTCCACACTTCACTCTTCCACCTGGAGAAGGCGGGGGGCACGGTGAGGATCATGTTCTTTGATTTCTCAAGTGCTTTCAACACCATCCAGCCCGCCTTATTGGGAGACAAGCTGGAGCAGGCGGGAGTGGCCCACCACCTCATCACATGGATTCACAACTACCTCACAAACCGGCCACAGTACGTGAGAACACAGGACTGTGTGTCTGACGTGCTCCTCTGCAGCACGGGAGCGCCGCAGGGAACTGTGCTGGCTCCCTTCCTGTTCACCCTCTACACCTCGGACTACAAATACAATTCCACAACCTGTCACCTGCAGAAGTTCTCTGATGACTCTGCGATTGTCGGCCTCATCACTGACGATGACGATCGGGAGTACAGAGGGGTTACGCAGGGGTTCGTGGACTGGTGTCAGCAGAACCGCCTCCAAATCAACGCTGGGAAATCCAAAGAGCTGGTGGTGGATTTCCGCAAGCGTCGGCACTCTCCACCTGCACCAGTGAATATCCAGGGAACAGACGTTGAGAGGGTCTCAACTTACAAGTACCTGGGTGTTCATCTGAACAATAAACTGGACTGGAGCGACAACACAGACGCTCTCTATAGGAAGGGTCAGAGCAGACTCTTCCTACTCAGGCGGCTGAGGTCCTTTGGCGTTCGGGGAACACTCCTCAGGAACTTCTATGACTCGGTGGTTTCATCAGTCATCTTCTATGGAGTGGTCTCCTGGGCAGGAGGCATCTCGGGCCGAGACAAAAAGAGACTGGACAAACTGGTGAGGAGGGCCAGCTCTGTCCTGGGCTGCTCCCTGGACTCTGTGGACTCAGTGGGGGGCAGAAGGATGACGGCAAAACTGTCATCAATGCTGGACAAACCAGCCCACCCATTCAATGACACTCTGAGAACACTTTACAGCTCCTTCAGTGACAGACTTTTACACCCTCGCTGTACCAAAGAGAGATTTCGCCGCTCCTTCCTGCCAACTGCTGTCAGACTTTTTAACAAGAACATTGGGTCAGGCCTACAAACGGGAGGGCATTAGTGCAATTGTGCAGTCCTAGGATGCAATATTAACTACTACTGTACTTTCAGCCAAGGGTGTACTTAAATATTGACCAATGATGTATTTTGTTTACCATTACAGTATTCTTATTACAATACTTCTATCACTGTAGTATTTCTACCACTGCAGGATGTTCACTATTACAGTACTTTTATCATTGCAGTACTTTTATCATTGCAGTATTTTTCTATCATTGCGGTACTTTTACTATTACAGTACTTTTACCATTGCAGTACTTTTACCATTGCAGTACTTTCATCATTGCAGTATTTTTCTATCGTTGCAGTACTTTTACTATTACAGTACTTTTACCATTGCAGTATTTTCTATCATGCAGTACTTTTCTATCATTTCAGTACTCTTACCATTACAGTACTTTTATCATTGCAATATTTTTATGATTGCAGTATTTTCAATCATTCAGTAGTTTTTATCATTACAGCGTTTCCCCCTCCGTATAATGGACAAACATTAGGAGTGTTTCCTTACACTTAGATACGTTTATACTGTGTATATTTGCATGCTTTTTCTGAATGTCTGCTGCTAATGTTATACATTAACGGCTACATTACGCCGCCGACTCTGTGTGATCTATATCTTTGCTGCTGTAACACCTCAAATTTCCCCATTGTGGGACTAATAAAGGACATCTTATCTTATCTTATCTTATCTTATCTCTCCTACAACGAGGCAAGGGCCTCCACCAAGTCACCCCAGGGACAAGTTTTATTCCCTGATGGTCATCAAATTATGAGGATCTCATTCTACGCCGGAAGGGAGGAGGGGAATTTTTCCCTAATGTGAGGTTTTCGCTCCTCCACTGATGATCACACTGTTGTATGATTTCATTATGATGATCTGTCTTAAAGCCGTAAGGACATGATTTTTAAATCCACAACAGGGGGGAAATGTAAGATGGGCTGAGGATAGGTAATCAGTTTGTGTATTCATAATCATGTTTTTATACACTCATTAATGTTGAACACACACAGAGACACTTACTTGTTATTTTAACACACACACACACAGACACCGTATCCTGAAGATGTGTTTAGTTAAACTGACCTTGGGTTATGATTTTCTGCCTGCTGGAGTCCCTGGTGATTAGTTATTGATGCTTTAGTTAAACTGACCTTTATACCGTGAGTTATTGATGTTTTCTGTCTCTTGGTGATTAGTTGTTGATGCTTTTCTGTCTTCTGGTGATTAGTTATTGATGAGTTAGTTTCAATAAAAAGGCAGAACGGAGGGTGAGAGTCAGAGGGTGTGCGGGATTGAACTGGCAAGACGGCTGTTTCACCTCCTGGCTCCCTCTCCCATTCTGAATGGCACAAAACGAAAACTTTAGTAAGTTATTTCAGTCTAAAAAAGGCGTCAGGGCATTTTTAAACCGGACAGTAAGTCGCCACTGTCTTGGTTCCTTTTTGTGCCTTGACCCATACCGGAATTATTGAAAGGATGCAGTCCTATTTACAGGCCCAAGTGACACCCCAGGTTTCTGTTGTTTGTACGAGGGCGCTTAATAGGTACTGCTATTCACAATCGTCTTAGGCTGTTTCTTTGCAGAAGTTTATGGACAATGTGTAGTGCTGTAGGATGCAGTCTAGAGCATTCTTGACATTGAAGCTTTTGTTTCCAGCAACTGCTAATGCGACCGTGCATCAAACATGCAAAACACAGACCCTTGCTCCTCAAGAAGTCAATCTTATCCTTGTGATGCTTTCTCCTAAATTCCTTACCAATTGTGAGACTGTGTTGCTCTCCATTACAATTAGCACATGGTTTGGCAATAGCATCCACTGAAACAGGTTCTGCCTTTGGCGTGGTGGTTTTGTTGTTTTCCATCTTGGCGGGCACAATGACTGTTGTGAAGACTTTCTTTGATTTTGTTGTTTCTGTGTGTTGTGATTTTGTTTTCTGTTTTATAGAAATCTTTCGTGCTTGTCAACAAAGTCAACAAAATCCTTAAACTTCACTCTTCTATTTGTTCTTTCTTGGAGATTGCAGGCAAATTTTCTCCAAGATTCTATAAGTCTGTATGGAAGTTTGTTTGCCAATGCCTTTATATTAGCCATGTTGTCCAAGTCCTCCATGTAATTAACATCTGCCATTATGTTCGAACAGCCCATAAGGAATAATGTGAAAGACTGAAGTGCAACACCATCTTCAGACTTGATTGTTGGCCAATCCATGGCTTCCTTTAAATATGCTTCTGCTATCATGAAGTCATCACCATAAAACTCCTTCAAGATTTGTTTTGCTTTGGTATATCCTGTCAGAGGTTCCATATGGATGCAGCTCTTCACCAACTCATGTGGTTGTTCACTAGTATACTGCAGCTAAAATTGAAGATGATCACGGTTATCACTTGTACGGCCTTCAATCCCATGTTCAATGGCACCTATACAGGTTTTATAATGCAGAGGGTCGCCTGTAAAACGTAGGAATGGAAAGTTCGGGAAGAAGCGATGCTTTTTGACTCTTTGCTAAGTATTCTGCGACACTGGCTTGCTGTGAGATTGCGTGGCAAAGGCCATCAAGCACATGTCCCTGTTGTTCTCTACTTTCTGTCTGATGTGGAAATCTAGCCATTGGAATAGTCGAAGTGGGAGCATTTCAGGTCAACACTGCTTGTTGCTCTGATAGGCTGTGATGGTAATTGAATGTTTTTCCTTGTTTAAATTGTAACACACTCATCAGGAATGTGGATACCATCCTCCTGGGTATTTTCATATCTTCTCAAGACATCCAATTTAGCATCAGACTCAGGGAGTGCCGTTTGCATTGCATGCATTTCCTTCTTTGCTTTAATTGCAGCTTCTTCTTGCTCAAGTGCCAACCTTTGTTGTAAATCAGCAGCCTTTGCCTTTAAACATGCTCGTTCCATTTGAGCCTTTAATTTAATTGAAGACGTTGACAGAAGTGAGCTTCTGTCTGTTAGATTCTTTACTTCTACTTCTATGGGTGTAGTTAGTTGATGCAGATCTACTATCAGCAGGTGATATTTGTTTATTGCATCCTTCCTCTGCACGTTTCAAAACGTCCTTCTTCCATTGCTCACATTTCCATTAATTACATTTTTTGGATCAAACCAGTTATTTTGGTCATCGGCAAAATCCTCTTCAGTCTTTAAATTTTGCAGACCGGAATTGAGGTCCACAAATTCTTGCTCCATGCCGCTAAAGCAAACACGAACCTCAGTTTTTTACAGCGTCAACATTTGCATCATCCTCCATCAATTGTTCAATTTGACGTTGCATGGAGGTCAATTGAGCAAATTTGCAGCTGCGTGCCTGCATCCGTTTAGGCTTGTGATCTTCTACAGCTTTTCTCCGTCATATTTAATGTCCGCTTTCCACTGTCTTGTTCCTCCATGTCAATCCACAATGAAGCAAACAAAAACGTCAAACTGACTGTAGCGTCTCAATTTGCAGGTCAGCCGAATGACGATCAAAGTTTTAAGCAGTTTACTCACGCACCTGTTACGTGCGCGTCCTTGTTAACTCGCGATGCTTGTCAAGTATGGACGCATGCTAACAGCTAGCAGCTCATTGTCCCGACTGGAAAGTTGCTCCTTAGCTGTGATGTGCCTAGGGTTACACTATCTATCATTAACAAACACAGCCAGCCCTCCTCTTTCCTCTTACCGCTTTCCAGTGTCCTGTCCGCAAGTAGTATTTGGAAGCCGTCAAATTCCACAACGGTGTCCGGCGTTAGCTCTGTTAGCCATGAATCCGTGAACATCAGCAAGCTAGCTCATTGGAAGTTCCTCTCGTGCCGCGTTAGCGCTGTTAGCTCGTCCATTTTCTTGGGAAGGTATCTAACATTTCCCATAAAAACGGACGGGAGGACGGGGTGGTCACGCCTCCTCTTTGCCTGGCGTTTCGCCCCCGCGCGACATCCCCCGTCTCTTCCTCCTCAACTCGTGGGGGATATCGGGTCTCGCTCCGGGAGTCGGCACGGGGTTAGCACGAAGTGCTAACAGCTGATCTCTTGTGTAAACGATTGATCCGTAGCTCCCAGTGACATCTCCGGACACGATCACGCAAAAAACAGCCCTCAGCAGCAATAAAACCACCGCAATTTGGATGTCCATTGCTGCGATGAGGTAAAATAAATAAAACTGGGTAAAGGGAAAAACACGCGAAAAAGGCTCAAATAGTGAGCCGTGCTGCTCTAGCAGGTAGCCACTCGCGTGGCGACGGAACCGGAAAAACAAATGTGGTCCCATCAAAATCTGATTGGATATTTAAAAATAAAAGCGTGAAAATTTGCTTATTTGTCTGTCGTCACCAATGATTAAAAAAATTAAAATCATTACAAAATCCTCAAGCTATCGTGATACCAGACGAGTTCTGCGGGACACCAGACCACCCCAGTTGTCCACAAAAAGTGGTCACTTCAAAATTTGATGTGGCATTTCAAAATAAAAAAATCACCTGAAATATGCACTGTGATCAACACTGATTTAAAAGAAAAATCTTTAAAAAATATCCTCAAACTATCGTGATACCAAACCAGGACTGGGGATACTAGACCACACCAGCTGTCCACCAAAAGTGGTCACATCAAAATGTGATGTGGCACTTCAAAATAAAAGTAGCCTGAAATTCGCTTATTTCACGGTCATCACCACTGAGTTAAAAAAAAACATAGCTCGAGCTTTCGTGATACCAGACCAGTTTTGTGGGACACGAGACTACCCCAGCTGTCCATAAAAAGTGGTCCCATTGAAATCTAATTTGTAATTTCAAACTAAAAGTTGCCTGAAATCTGCACATTTCACTGTCATCATGCCTGACTTTAAAATTTCATTAAAAAATATCCTCTAGCTATGGTAATACCAAACCAGGTTTGGAGGACACTAGACAACACAGCTTTCCACCAAAAGTAGTCCCATCAAAATGTAAGGAGGCATTTTAAAATAAAAGAGCTGGAGCTGTCGTAATACCAGACTAGTTTTGTTGGACACTCGACGACCCCAGCTGTTCATCAAAAGTGGTCCCATCAAAATCTGGTGTAATTTCACAATAAAAAAAAAAACACCTGAAATATGCACATTTCATTGTCATCAACACTGATTTTAAAATAATCATTTCAAAATACCCTCGAGCTATCGTGATATCAGACCCATTTTGGGGGACACTAGACAACCCCAGTTGTCCATCAATTGCGGTCCCACCAAAATGTGATACGGCATTTCAAAATAAAAGTAGCCTGAAATCAGCATACATCACTGTTATCACGCCTGACTATAATATCATGACAAAATATCCTCCAGCTATCATGATACCAGACCAGACATATTTCACTGTCATCACCATTGATTTTAAAAAATTAATTAAAAACTAGAGCTGCGAGCAGCTATAAAGGGCCCTCGCCACCCGGACAACGTTGGGGTACTGGCACGTTGGAAATGTGAAATATTTCCGAGAAATAACGTGAGGAATCTTCAAGAGGAATTTGCTTGTAGTTAAAGTTAGAGCAGCTTTTGTTTTCAAAGCCTCGTCAATGTTTGAAGTAAATTTGTTGGCAGGCACTACAGGTGCATCAAATCAAAGACTAATAGACTGAAAAACATTTTCTTTCCGAGAGCCATCACCATTCTGAACTCTCACACACATGCACACACACACGACCACCCTTACCTTGCTGAACAGCGACGTATTGTGTTGTATTTCTCCAATTTCATACTATTTTCCATCACAATATTTATTCTCTTATTTATCTAATTTATATATTTGATTAAATTATTGTTGTATTGCACTGGAGAGGGGAGCTCCCTAATCTTGTTGCACACTGTACAATGACAATAAAAGGATTTCGGATTCTGATAAATTTAGAATGGCCGACTTCCTGTTCAATTTAGCATACGGCTCCATGAGACTTTTTATTAGGTCTTGGCTTTGTACACACTTCATCAAATTTTCAGTTTGGTGAAACAGAGATATGGGGCTGTTTTTTTTTGTTGTTTTTTTTTTCTAGGGGGCGATAGCGAGCCATTTTTAAACAACTGTACGACAAAATAATAAAATATTGTGAATATTGAATCAACTCCCGGTTGGGTGGACGCTGGCACGTTTGGCTGCCACTGCTCACCGGTAACTCTCAGAAATTTTTTGGATCCGCTTGTTGTACCTGCTTTAGCAGTTTACAATCCCTCCAGTTACAGTGATTTTATTTATTATCTGTATGTTGAGCGATCCCGATTCTCATGAATGCCACCCACCGATTGCATAGTCGCTGACGCGTCTACTGTGGCTAAAGTTTAGCTTACCTATCAAAGTTAGCACCTTATGTACAGGGTAAGTTTGGGATTTTTTTAGAGCATGAGCAGGGGAGTTTTTAAGCATTTAGTCCATTGTGGTGAACCGCCCCCATTTAAGTAAATTCAAAATGGCCGACTTCCTGTAAAACCTAGCGCATGGCTCCAAGAGACTTTTTTGTAGGTCTTGGCCTTATACATACTCCATCGAATTTACAAAAAGTAGGTGAATCACTCAACCAGGGCTGATGTTTTTGAATATTTCTAGAGGGCCATGGCAAGCCATTTTAAAAAAGCTGCACATTCCATTCCGCAGGATTGCTATGGACATTGTGGGTCCTTTGACAAAAAGCAGTGGTGTAGTGTGTGACAACGCCACACGTTTCCCAGAGGCATTTCCATTGCGCACAATCACTGCTCCGGCAGTACTTTGTGCCTTGGTGCAACTCCTTTCCAGAGTTGGCATACCAGATGAGATTCTAACAGACCAGGGAACCAATTTCACTTCAAGGTTAATGCAACTGTTCAACAAACAACTGGGCATCTCCGCCATCAAAACCACTCCATACCACCCATAGACTGATGGACTAGTGGAAAGGTTCAATCAGACCTTAAAGAAGATGCTCCAGAAATTTGTGGATGATACTGGAAAAGACTGGGACCGGTGGCTGCCCTTTTTGCTGTTTGCCTATCGCGAAGTTCCTCAGGCGTCAACAGGTTTCTCTCCCTTTGAACTCTTGCATGCTTGGGAGGTTCAGGGGCCATTGGACTTGCTCCGAAAGGCCTAGGAGGCACCTTCCACCACGTGAAGTGATCGGGGGGTGGTGAAATTTGTGCTGGAAATGAGGGAGAGACTGGCCAGGTACCAGTAGGAGGCAGAGGTCAACCTGCGGGAGGCCCAGAAAAGCCAGAAGACCTGGTATGACCAGCAAGCTCGCCACCGGGAGTTTAAACCCGGCCAAAAAGTATTGCGGCTTCTCCCCACATGCAACAACAAGCTTTTAGTAAAGTGGCAGGGGCCATATGAGGTCACCCGGAAGATGGGTCCAGTGACCTATGAGATTTTCCATCCGGAGAAGAAAAGAAATAAACAAACTTATCATGTGAACCTCCTCAAAGAGTGGAAGGAGCGTTCAAACCAGGCTCCAAAGGAGGTCATACTCGCGCGGAAGGTGGAGGAGGACGACGACGACGACAAGGACGAGGACGACGACAATGATGATGATGATGATGATGATGACGAGGCAGAGCTGGAGTCCTCGACGACGACAGATGCGCCTGCACTGGCACGTCGGAAACCCAAGCAAGTCACAGAGATGTGCTTAATTTTCAAGACGGTGCCTTCTCTTTTTTCCGCCAGCCCAGGGAAGACGACGGTGGTAGAACACGTCATTCGTCTCAAAGAAGGATTACCAATTCGTCAGCGCCCCTACCGAGTTCCGCAACACTTGGTGGAGAGACTAACCAAGGAGCTCCAGGAAATGCTGAAGCTTGGAGTCATTGAGCCTTCCAAGTCGGAGTGGTGCAGTCCGGTGGTTATCATCTCCAAGAAAGATGTGTGCTGATTTAGAAAGAGAGTGAAAGACGTTTAAGAGAAGAAGCAGAAAGTACTTAATATGGAGATAAAGAAAGACGAAGAAACAGGAGCAAGAAAAAAAGGAGGAAATGCACCAGCCGAGGATCAAAGAGACAGTGACAGTGAAAAAGGAAGTCAGGGTGAGAGAGCTGAGGAGGAGGGCCAGCGAGAAAAGGAGCCGGGATTGCCTCAACAAGTGGACAACAGCGCCCTGGGAAGCCTGCCACAAGAGATGAATGCAAAGCGGCCTGCCAAACAATCACACCAATCCAAGATAATATGCGTAAATGGGCTGCGGGCCTCACGACCACCCCGTCAGCACCGATCTTCTACCAAGGACGTGGAAGAGGAAGAGGACACCTGCCAACAAAAGACGACGTCTGCTACAACTGTAGGAAACATGGCCACTTTGCTCGAAACTGCCGTCAACCACCCAGGAAAACCGATTACAATTTACACAGACAGAATCAAGTTTGATAAGAAATTTGTGATTTGTCAGGACCAGTCGTGAAAGCAACGGAGGATCACGTGACGTAAAAAACAAACAAAAAAAGCAAGTGGAGAAGCAGTTCTACATGAACGTGCGTTTTACTTATTAGGCCGTGATACACTGACACAATTGGACCTTAATATCAGAGTCAATAAGCAAGGGCGAATTCAAACAAACGTCAAAACTTTAAAAGGGCACATTATTATCGGTTGCTACATTTGGAAGAACAAAATAGGACGTCAATAAATTATTAGAAGTGGCTCACAATAGAGTCTGTTTGGGCGATGACGTGCAACACATGGTTAGTCTGCAAGGGACTATCAGATACAATGTATAAAAAGTAAGTGAAAACGCAACTATGGTTTCGTGCACCACCACATGCAACACTTGCACCATTCTCATGGAAAGACTCTCCCTGCTGGAGGGACGTGTCCGCCAGCTAGAGCAGAGTACTGTGGTAAGCGTAAATGTGGCGGACAGCACCGGTTAGCATTGGCCGTAAACGGCTTGCTAATCGCGTTGAGCCTGTTAAGACACAGAGCAGTTCCATTCCACCTCGGTCTCCTGGCTCCCGCACTTTAGTGAAAGGTGACTCCATTACTCGATACATTAAGCTTGAAAATCCAACCACAGAATGTGTATTGCTGGGGCCAGAGCACCCGACATTGAAGCTAATCTTATGGAGCTAGCACACAAGAGACCTAGACACCAGCGCAGTGCAAACAACGCTAGCTATTCAGATATAGTAATACACGTCGGCTCCAATGACACTAGTGTTACTGCCGTTTCAATGATACGCTGGCTAAAGAAAGTTTTAACGCGCACTCACTCACCATGGGTTGAAGTTGCGATGACGTTCGCTCGGCTTCACTGGTCTTGATGTTGATGTGTAGTTATGTATGTCACGTCAAACAGTCAAGGGTTAGTCTTAATCGTAGTCATTTCAGTCCAGATGTCATGCCGTGAAGTCAAGTAAATCAAATAAATAAATCAATGGCTACGGTCTTCCAAACTTCAAATCAAAAACATCCGCGCATATGCGGTAATCAATACAATATACTATCTTCTATCTTCCAGTTTGTACATAAATAATGCGTCTTGAGTAAGTGCGGTTGAAAAACGGTATCCGACCAGCGTTCCCCCACCTGTCCTGCATTTGTTATTTATGGATGAACGCAACCAGTGCTGACGTCATCAATTGCCCTAGTGGTGGTGTTGCCATACTGCATTACTCAAAAGAAAACTGCTCCAACAACTAGGATGAAGCAATCAGAGATCACAAAGAAAAAACATAGCAAGGACTTGTGATCTCGCCAGAAAGATGAGTCTGAGTCGAGTAATTGTCTCTGGCCCCTTGCCTGCGAGAGGCAATGATGAGAAAGATGGGGGTGTAGCCCTCATTTCCGAATTTAATCTAAAACTTAGTCCTCGTCCTAGCAATTCCTTCAAAACATTTGAAGTTCTCATTATGCGATCCACGGCCGCACTGCCGTTTTATCTTGCCGTTTTTTACCGTCCCCCTGGCTCTTACTCAGGCTTTTTAGATGAATTTTCTGAATTTGTGGCTGATTTGGTAACTCATGCGGATAATATATCATGGGCGACTTCAACATTCATATGAATCTCCCGTCGGAACCACTTACCGTGGCGTTTCGGACAATAATTGATATGTTTGGTTTCATGCAAATAATAGATGAAGCAACGCATATAAATGGTAACACGTTAGATTTGGTATTAACCCGGGGCTTAGCATCCTCAAAAATAATTGTATTACCATATACTAGTGCTATAGCTGACCATTACTTAATCAAATTTGAAGTCTTGGCGCATTGCCATCGTTCTGACCATGATCAAAGCTATAGCAGCCGCAACATTAGCTCCTTAACCACCGCTGCGCTCTCTGAGCTACTCCCTTTAGTAACCGATTCGTTTCCTAATTATATTGGTACGATTGATGATCTTACAAACAACTTTAATGTCGCTCTGTTAAATGCGCCTGACTCCGTCGCACCTTTAAAAACTAAAACTTGTCCAAAGAGGCTGACTCCGTGGTTTTATGAGGAAACACGCATACTGAAACGATTCTTGTAGGAAGCTTGAGCGCAAATGGCGTGCGACCAAACTGGAGGTCTTCCGTCAGGCATGGTGCGCTAGTTTATACAAGGAAGCGCTCAATCTAGCCAAAACTAATTATTACTCTAGATTAATTGTTTTACATAAAAACAACCCTAAATATTTATTTGCTACTGTAGCAATGCTAACGCAACAGCAACCAACCTCGGATAGCTCTTCCTATTCAGCTCACGATTTCATGCAATTCTTTACTCAGAAGATTGAGTGTATTCGTGATGAGATTAAAGACACTGTTCTTACAATTCCTTTGAATTCCGTCATAAATGGTGTTAATAGGGACATTAGGGCTGATAACTGTCCGATAACCTTATCTCAATTTAAAAAAGTATCTCTTGAAAGCCAAACAAAATTGGTTAGTGGGGCAAAACCGACAACTTGTGTGCTCGATCCGCTTCCTGGCAAACTAATTAAAGAACTGTTTATGACCCTAGGACCGTCTGTCTTAAATATTATTAATCTATCACTTACCACGGGTATAGTACCAGCAGCTTTAGGACCGCCATTATGCGACCGCTACTTAAGCAACCAAACCTCGACCCAGAGAGTCTCAACAACTATAGACCGGTTTCAAATCTTCCGTTTATTGCAAAAATCTTGAAAAACTTAATGAATATATGACTAGTAATAATCAATTTGAACCTTTCCAATCAGGTTTTACCGAATGGAAGCTACGGAGGAGGAGGGCATGCTCGCGTCACAGTTAAGCCGAAGAGGAGCACCTTCCCCGGGCACGGGCGGTGTCAAGCGGCCCCTAAGTTTAACCGAATGGAAGCTCCGGAGGAGGAGGGCATGCTCGCGTCACAGTTAAGCCGAAGAGGAGCACCTCTTCCCCCCGGGCACGAGCGGAGCGCGAGGCTGTCAGTTATGAATGAATAAATGAATAAATAAATAAATGAAGAATGCCACCTTTCATTTCACTGGCATGATCCGTGCCTGTCATGCCGCGTGTGTTTTTGTTTTTTCAGCTGTGTGGGCGTTCCTCCAGCGATCGTCTCGCGCCATGCGGTCAGCTGCTGCGAGACGCGCCCACCAGCCCCGCACCGGATTCCCATTCACTCACTGATTACACTCACTACCACCTACACTGACTACCTGGCGTCGGATTGTTATCCTACTTGTGTCTGCGTTTGGAGAGTCCTGCTCAATCCTCCAGCTCTGCTGGAGGATCATAACATTCACAGGGCACACCGGACGGCGTACCAGAAGTTAAAAGTCGAAGTAATTAAATAAATACAAAAATAAGTAATTGAATAAATACAAAAATAATGGCTGGGGAATAAAAAAATAAGAAGTTTTAATAATAATTTTTTTTTGTTATAACATGAATTTCACTCTCTCTCTCTCTACCCGTATATATATATATATATATATATATATATATATATATAATTTAAGCATTTTTGAAGGTGCGCCGCTACTTCGCGGATTTTCAGTTTTCGCGGGTGGTCTCGGTCCCCATTAACCGCGATAACCGAGGGTTCACTGTATTACTCTTACTCGATCTTGGCGCCGCTTTTGACACTTGATCATAACATATTATTAAAACGCCTTGAAACTTGTGTTGGCATTTCAGGTTCAGCGCTTTCTTGGTTTAATTCGTATCTGTCGGAGAGGAGGCACCGTGTAATTCATGGCAATGCGACTTCTGATCTTTGTAAGATCACACGCGGAGTTCCGCAGGGATTGGTACTAGATGCTACCGCTTGGTGATATTATACGGAAATATAACATTAGTTTTCATTGTTATGCTGATGATACGCAATTATACATGCCGTTGGATATAACGAATCCGTGTGATTGCTATAAATTAGAGGCATGCCTTGCCGAAATTAAACTATGAATGTCTTTCAATTTTTTGCGTCTTAACTCAGATAAAACCGAGATGCTGATCATTGGACCAGCGCGTCATCGGTACCTTTTTCAAAGACACCACTATGAGTATCGATAAATTGCCCAAAAGGATTCAACAAGATCAATGTCTAAAGTCATTTTTGGCCAATTTTCAATCAGATTCGTTAAAAGGGCACCGTGCAGTACGTCAAAATGTAAAAAATTATAATTTTTGTCACCACTGGGTGGTGCAAGGTGGTCGCTGCTCAGGCCCTAATAATAATAATAATAATAATAATAATAAAAGTAATAATATTTTCTACAAAAACAATAGGGACCTCGCAGCCGTCGCAGCTCGGGCCCTAATAACAATTTCTACAAAAACAATAGGGACCTCGCCGCGGTCGCTGCTCGGGCCCCAATAATAATTTCTACACAAAGTCCATTGTGGTGACCCGCCCCCTTTTAAGTAAATTCAAAATGGCCGACTTCCTGTAAAACCTAGCTCATTGCTCCAAGAGACTATTTTGTAGGTCTTGGTCTTATACATACAGTGAACCCTCGCTACTTCGCGGTTCACCTTTCGCGGGTTCAGTGCTTCGCGGGTCTAAAAAATATTCGGGGGCATTGTAGTTTCGCCGAGCGACACAACGGGGCGCTGGAGCGGTTAGACGGCCGGCGTGCGCCGAAGAAGAGCGTGGGCGAAGAGGAGAGTGGACGAAGAAGAGCACGTTCCCCCGGACACGATCGGTGGCGACGTTTCGCGTGGTTCGGACCGTACCAGAGCTCCGGCCAGCGTGCGTGGCAGTTAAGCCGTAGAGGAGCACCTTCCCCGGGCACGGGCGGTTCCAAGCGGCCCCTAAGTTTAACCGAATGGAAGCTCCGGAGGAGGAGGGCATGCTCGCGTCACAGTAAGCCGAAGAGGAGCACCTTCCCCGGGCACGGGCGGTGCCAAGCGGCCCCTAAGTTTAACCGAATGGAAGCTCCGGGGGAGGAGGGCGGGCGTGTGTCACAGTTAAGCCAAATTGGAGCACCTCTTCTGCCCGGGCACGAGCGGAGCGCGAGGCTGTCAGTTATGAATGAATAAATGAATAAATAAATAAAGAATGCCACCTTTCATTTCACAGGGCACACCGGACGGCGTACCAGCAGGTAAAAGTCGGAGTAATTAAATAAATACAAAAAGAATGGCTGGGGAATAAAAAAATAATACGTTTTAATAATAATTAGGTTTTTTTGTTATAACATGAATTTCACTCTCTCTCTCCCCGTATATATATATATATATATATATATATTTATTATATATATTGTATATTTTTTTTAAGCATTTTTGAAGGTGCGCCGCTACTTCGCGGATTTTCAGTTTTCGCGGGTGGTCTCGGTCCCCATTAACCGCGATAACCGAGGGTTCACTGTACTCCATAAAATTTACAAAAAGCGAGGTGAAACACTCAACCAGAGCTGCTTTTTTTAACATTTCTCGAGGGCCATGGCGAGCCATTTCAAAAAAGCTGCACAACTAACGTATAAAATATTGATAAATTTGCTCGGCCTGATGTGTGTGTAAAGTTTTACGAGTTGTCGTTCATATTTAGAACCTCATAATCAGCTTTGTTTTATTGCCGAACAGTGCAATGCCACTCCCACAACTTTTCACGAAAAAGGACGAATTTCGTATTGTGACATCCTCATGGCCGAAACAGTCATCCGAGCATATATGAGGGCGACCTTGTTGAGTTGCACGGAGAAAAACATCCAAGAAAATAACTTGTATTAGCTTTTACCAGTTGGTGGCGCTACTACTACGATGTAAAATAAGTTGGTAGATGTCTTCAGGGCTGAAGTATCCTCAAATGTGTACAACTTCGAGAAGATAGGATCATCTGAGTCATGTTGCCGGAGCTTTTGTTGCCACAGAGTACAATCGGACTTTTCAGCACCTTAATAGCCACGCCTTTTGCCAAAACGTCACAAAATTCGGCAGAGAGTAAGATCATTGTCTTGAGTCTTTTCTGACTAATTTTCAGTCGGATTCGTCAAAAGGGCACCGTGCAGTACGTGAAAATTAAAATAAAAACTAATTTTTGATTCCACTTGGCGGCACTGTGTGTATAACAAAATAATAACATTACGATGTCTTCAGGTCGGGACGTTTTATTTACAGGTGAAGGTTTGGATTTTTAGGAGCATGTGCAGGGGAGTTATTAAGCATTCATTTATTTGTATTAGGTTCATTTTGTCTTCTTATTATTGATATTTGACTGATTCATTAAAAGCAGACAATTATGTTTTAGGTAAATTTTTTACCTGACATCTTTCGGCGAGTCTTTCGCCTTCTTCAGAGTGTCGCATGATGGTGTCTTGAGCTGATGTTCCATGAGGGTGTGACTTACCTGTCAAAAAAATGAAAAAAATCAGAGCAGTAAAAGAACAAGCACAACATGAACATTACAAATCAGCAATCACTGACCACTGCAAAAGGGAAAACTACATCATGGACCGGGAGAAGGGCAGGGTCATCCGCACAGAAGAGAACAAACAACAGCGCTGGATCAGAGAGGCCATTGAGATCTGCAAGCGAGGCATAAAAACCATGAACAGAGACAAGGGAGCCTTCATCCTCTCTACCACCTGGACCAGCATCTTGGCGGAGTGAACGGACAGCGGGGGCGTGACTTGCCTTCATTCTTGTGACAGGTAAGTCACGCCCTCATGGAACATCAGCTGATAAAGACGTGTCACAAGACAGCATCATGTGACACTCTGAAGAAGGCGAAAGACTTTCGTATTGTGACATGCTCAAGGCCTAAACACTCATCCGAGCAAATATAAGGTAGATTTTGTTCACCTGCCCGGAGAAAAACATCAACGAAAATAATTTGTATTTGTTTTAACCAGTTGGTGGCGCTACCACTGCGATCAAAAATAAGTTGGCAGCCGTCTTCAGGGCCTGAATATCCTCAAATGTGAAAAATTTCGAGAAGATGGATCATCTGAATCATTTTGCAGGAACTTTTGTTGCCACGGAGAATAATCAGACTCTGCGGCACTGTAATAGCCACGCCCTTCGAAGGAAAGTCACAAAAATAGGGATAGAGTAAGATCAATGTCTTGAGTCTTTTCTAGCCAATTTTCAATCAGATTCGTTAAAAGGGCACCGTGCAGTAAGTCAAAATGTAAAAAATGATATTGATTGGCGCAAGGTGTATAACTGAATATAAACATATAGATGTCTTCAGGTACAGACTTTTTATGTACATGTGAAGTTTTGGATTTTTAGCAGCATGTGCAGGAGAGTTATTAAGCATTTTGTCCATTGCGGCGAAGGAAATCTTAAGTGAAAACTTTGAAGCCCCGCCCCCGTCATATAGTATTTCGGAAACAAAAAATTTTAGCCCCAGTGTTTGTCCCAGGTCTTCAGATGCTACAGACAGAATTTTAAGGCAATCAGATGAAGCCTTTAGGATCAGGGTGCAAAAGAATGACCCCTGTAAACATGCAAAAAAGGGCAAAAGTCGGACTTTCAAAAATTCATAACTCACTTCCTGTTCATATTAGACGTTAAAATATCAAATTTTTCGCCATGCCCGATGAGACTGCCAAGTTTGGTGAGTTTTTGTGCATGTTTCGGGGGTCAAAAATGCGATCGAACAATCGGAAAAATAATAATAATAATAATTTCTACAAAAACAATAGGGACTTCGCAGCGGTCGCTGCTCAGGCCCTAATAATAATAATAATAAAAGTAATAATATTTTCTACAAAAACAATAGGGACCTCGCCGCGGTCGCTGCTCGGGCCCCAATAATAATTTCTACACAAAGTCCATTGTGGTGACCCGCCCCCTTTTAAGTAAATTCAAAATGGCCGACTTCCTGTAAAACCTAGCTCATTGCTCCAAGAGACTTTTTTGTAGGTCTTGGTCTTATACATACAGTGAACCCTCGCTACTTCGCGGTTCACCTTTCGCGGGTTCAGTGCTTCGCGGGTCTAAAAAATATTCGGGGGCATTGTAGTTTCGCCGAGCGTCACGACGGGGCGCTGGAGCGGTTAGACGGCCGGCGTGCGCCGAAGAAGAGCGTGGGCGAAGAGGAGAGTGGACGAAGAAGAGCACGTTCCCCCGGACACGATCGGTGGCGACGTTTCGCGCGGTTCGGACCGTACCAGAGCTCCGGCCGGCGTGCGTGGCAGTTAAGCCGTAGAGGAGCACCTTCCCCGGGCACGGGCGGTGCCAAGCGGCCCCTAAGTTTAACCGAATGGAAGCTCCGGAGGAGGAGGGCATGCTCGCGTCACAGTAAGCCGAAGAGGAGCACCTTCCCCGGGCACGGGCGGTTCCAAGCGGCCCCTAAGTTTAACCGAATGGAAGCTCCGCAGGAGGAGGGCATGCTCGCGTCACAGTAAGCCGAAGAGGAGCACCTTCCCCGGGCACGGGCGGTGCCAAGCGGCCCCTAAGTTTAACCGAATGGAAGCTCCGGGGGAGGAGGACGGGCGTGTGTCACAGTTAAGCCAAATTGGAGCACCTCTTCTGCCCGGGCACGAGCGGAGCGCGAGGCTGTCAGTTATGAATGAATAAATGAATAAATAAATAAAGAATGCCACCTTTCATTTCACAGGGCACACCGGACGGCGTACCAGCAGGTAAAAGTCGGAGTAATTAAATAAATACAAAAAGAATGGCTGGGGAATAAAAAAATAATACGTTTTAATAATAATTTGGTTTTTTTGTTATAACATGAATTTCACTCTCTCTCTCCCCGTATATATATATATATATATCTATATATATATATATATATATATATATATATATATATATATATATATATATATTTCTATATTTATTATATATATTGTATATTTTTTTAAGCATTTTTGAAGGTGCGCCGCTACTTCGCGGATTTTCAGTTTTCGCGGGTGGTCTCGGTCCCCATTAACCGCGAAAACCGAGGGTTCACTGTACTCCATAAAATTTACAAAAAGCGAGGTGAAACACTCAACCAGAGCTGCTTTTTTTTAACATTTCTCGAGGGCCATGGCGAGCCATTTCAAAAAAGCTGCACAACTAACGTATAAAATATTGATAAATTTGCTCGGCCTGATGTGTGTGTAAAGTTTTACGAGTTGTCGTTCATATTTAGAACCTCATAATCAGCTTTGTTTTATTGCCGAACAGTGCAATGCCACTCCCACAACTTTTCACGAAAAATCACGAATTTCGTATTGTGACATCCTCATGGCCGAAACAGTCATCCGAGCATATATGAGGGCGACCTTGTTGAGTTGCACGGAGAAAAACATCCAAGAAAATAACTTGTATTAGCTTTTACCAGTTGGTGGCGCTACTACTACGATGTAAAATAAGTTGGTAGATGTCTTCAGGGCTGAAGTATCCTCAAATGTGTACAACTTCGAGAAGATAGGATCATCTGAGTCATGTTGCCGGAGCTTTTGTTGCCACAGAGTACAATCGGACTTTTCAGCACCTGAATAGCCACGCCTTTTGCCAAAACGTCACAAAATTCGGCAGAGAGTAAGATCATTGTCTTGAGTCTTTTCTGACTAATTTTCAGTCGGATTCGTCAAAAGGGCACCGTGCAGTACGTGAAAATTAAAATAAAAACAAATTTTTGATTCCACTTGGCGGCACTGTGTGTATAACAAAATAATAACATTAAGATGTCTTCAGGTCGGGACGTTTTATTTACAGGTGAAGGTTTGGATTTTTAGGAGCATGTGCAGGGGAGTTATTAAGCATTCATTTATTTGTATTAGGTTCATTTTGTCTTCTTATTATTGATATTTGACTGATTCATTAAAAGCAGACAATTATGTTTTAGGATAATTTTTTACCTGACATGTTTCGGCGAGTCTTTCGCCTTCTTCAGAGTGTCGCATGATGGTGTCTTGAGCTGATGTTCCATGAGGGTGTGACTTACCTGTCAAAAAAATGAAAAATCAGAGCAGTAAAAGAACAAGCACAACATGAACATTACAAATCAGCAATCACTGACCACTGCAAAAGGGAAAACCACATCATGGACCGGGAGAAGGGCAGGGTCATCCGCACCGAAGAGAACAAACAACAGCGCTGGATCAGAGAGGCCATTGAGATCTGCAAGCGAGGCATAAAAACCATGAACAGAGACAAGGGAGCCTTCATCCTCTCTACCACCTGGAGCAGCATTTTGGCGGAGTGAACGGACAGCGGGGGGCGTGACTTGCCTTCATTCTTGTGACAGGCAAGTCACGCCCTCATGGAACATCAGCTGATAAAGACGGGCCACAAGACACCATCATGTGACACTCTGAAGAAGGCGAAAGACTTTCGTATTGTGACATCCTCAAGGCCTAAACACTCATCCGAGCAAATGTAAGGTAGATTTTGTTAACCTGCCCGGAGAAAAAAATCAATGAAAATGATTTGTATTTGTTTTAACCAGTTGGTGGCGCTACCACTGCGATCAAAAATAAGTTGGCAGCCGTCTTCAGGGCCTGAATATCCTCAAATGTGAAAAATTTCGAGAAGATGGATCATCTGAATCATTTTGCAGGAACTTTTGTTGCCACGGAGAATAATCAGACTCTGCGGCACCGTAATAGCCACGCCCTTCGAAGGAAAGTCACAAAAATAGGGATAGAGTAAGATCAATGTCTTGAGTCTTTTCGAGCCAATTTTCAATCAGATTCGTTAAAAGGGCACCGTGCAGTACGTCAAAATGTAAAAAATGATATTGATTGGCGCAAGGTGTATAACTGAATATAAACATATAGATGTCTTCAGGTACAGACTCTTTATGTACATGTGAAGTTTTGGATTTTTAGCAGCATGTGCAGGAGAGTTATTAAGCATTTTGTCCATTGCGGCGAAGGAAATCTTAAGTGAAAACTTTGATGCCCCGCCCCCGTCATATAGTATTTCGGAAACAAAAAATTTTAGCCCCAGTGTTTGTGCCAGGTCTTCAGATGCTACAGACAGAATTTTAAGGCAATCAGATGAAGCCTTTAGGATCAGGGTGCAAAAGAATGACCCCTGTAAACATGCAAAAAAGGGCAAAAGTCGGACTTTCAAAAATTCATAACTCACTTCCTGTTCATATTAGACGTTAAAATATCAAATTTTTCGCCATGCCCGATGAGACTGCCAAGTTTGGTGAGTTTTTGTGCATGTTTCAGGGGTCAAAAATGCGATCGAACAATCGGAAAAATAATAATAATAATAATTTCGACAAAAACAATAGGGACTTCGCAGCGGTCGCTGCTCAGGCCCTAATAATAATAATAATAATAATAATAAAAGTAATAATATTTTCTACAAAAACAATAGGGACCTCGCCGCGGTCGCTGCTCGGGCCCCAATAATAATTTCTACACAAAGTCCATTGTGGTGACCCGCCCCCTTTTAAGTAAATTCAAAATGGCCGACTTCCTGTAAAACCTAGCTCATTGCTCCAAGAGACTTTTTTGTAGGTCTTGGTCTTATACATACAGTGAACCCTCGCTACTTCGCGGTTCACCTTTCGCGGGTTCAGTGCTTCGCGGGTCTAAAAAATATTCGGGGGCATTGTAGTTTCGCCGAGCGGCACGACGGGGCGCTGGAGCGGTTAGACGGCCGGCGTGCGCCGAAGAAGAGCGTGGGCGAAGAGGAGAGTGGACGAAGAAGAGCACATTCCCCCGGACACGATCGGTGGCGACGTTTCGCGCGGTTCGGACCGTACCAGAGCTCCGGCCAGCGTGCGTGGCAGTTAAGCCGTAGAGGAGCACCTTCCCCGGGCACGGGCGGTGCCAAGCGGCCCCTAAGTTTAACCGAATGGAAGCTCCGGAGGAGGAGGGCATGCTCGCGTCACAGTAAGCCGAAGAGGAGCACATTCCCCGGGCACGGGCGGTTCCAAGCGGCCCCTAAGTTTAACCGAATGGAAGCTCCGGAGGAGGAGGGCATGCTCGCGTCACAGTAAGCCGAAGAGGAGCACCTTCCCCGGGCACGGGCGGTGCCAAGCGGCCCCTAAGTTTAACCGAATGGAAGCTCCGGGGGAGGAGGACGGGCGTGTGTCACAGTTAAGCCAAATTGGAGCACCTCTTCTGCCCGGGCACGAGCGGAGCGCGAGGCTGTCAGTTATGAATGAATAAATGAATAAATAAATAAAGAATGCCACCTTTCATTTCACAGGGCACACCGGACGGCGTACCAGCAGGTAAAAGTCGGAGTAATTAAATAAATACTAAAAGAATGGCTGGGGAATAAAAAAATAATACGTTTTAATAATAATTTGGTTTTTTTGTTATAACATGAATTTCACTCTCTCTCTCCCCGTATATATATATATATATATATATATATATATATATATATATATATATATATATATATTATTATATATATTGTTTATTTTTTTTAAGCATTTTTGAAGGTGCGCCGCTACTTCGCGGATTTTCAGTTTTCGCGGGTGGTCTCGGTCCCCGTTAACCGCGATAACCGAGGGTTCACTGTACTCCATAAAATTTACAAAAAGCGAGGTGAAACACTCAACCAGAGCTGCTTTTTTTAACATTTCTCGAGGGCCATGGCGAGCCATTTAAAAAAAGCTGCACAACTAACGTAGAAAATATTGATAAATTTGCTCGGCCTGATGTGTGTGTAAAGTTTTACGAGTTGTCGTTCATATTTAGAACCTCATAATCAGCTTTGTTTTATTGCCGAACAGTGCAATGCCACTCCCACAACTTTTCATGAAAAAGGACGAATTTCGTATTGTGACATCCTCATGGCCGAAACAGTCATCCGAGCATATATGAGGGCGACCTTGTTGAGTTGCACGGAGAAAAACATCCAAGAAAATAACTTGTATTAGCTTTTACCAGTTGGTGGCGCTACTACTACGATGGAAAATAAGTTGGTAGATGTCTTCAGGGCTGAAGTATCCAATGTGTACAACTTCGAGAAGATAGGATCATCTGAGTCATGTTGCCGGAGCTTTTGTTGCCACAGAGTACAATCGGACTTTTCAGCACCTTAATAGCCACGCCTTTTGCCAAAACGTCACAAAATTCGGCAGAGAGTAAGATCATTGTCTTGAATCTTTTCTGACTCATTTTCAGTCGGATTCGTCAAAAGGGCACCGTGCAGTACGTGAAAATTAAAATAAAAACAAATTTTTGATTCCACTTGGCGGCACTGTGTGTATAACAAAATAATAACATTAAGATGTCTTCAGGTCGGGACGTTTTATTTACAGGTGAAGGTTTGGATTTTTAGGAGCATGTGCAGGGGAGTTATTAAGCATTCATTTATTTGTATTAGGTTCATTTTGTCTTCTTATTATTGATATTTGACTGATTCATTAAAAGCAGACAATTATGTTTTAGGTTAATTTTTTACCTGACATGTTTCGGCGAGTCTTTTGCCTTCTTCAGAGTGTCGCATGATGGTGTCTTGAGCTGATGTTCCATGAGGGTGTGACTTACCTGTCAAAAAAATTAAAAAATCAGAGCAGTAAAAGAACAAGCACAGCATGAACATTACAAATCAGCAATCACTGACCACTGCAAAAGGGAAAACCACATCATGGACCGGGAGAAGGGCAGGGTCATCCGCACAGAAGAGAACAAACAACAGCGCTGGATCAGAGAGGCCATTGAGATCTGCAAGCGAGGCATAAAAACCATGAACAGAGACAAGGGAGCCTTCATCCTCTCTACCACCTGGAGCAGCATCTTGGCGGAGTGAACGGACAGCGGGGGGCGTGACTTGCCTTCATTCTTGTGACAGGTAAGTCACGCCCTCATGGAACATCAGCTGATAAAGACGGGTCACAAGACAGCATCATGTGACACTCTGAAGAAGGCGAAAGACTTTTGTATTGTGACATGCTCAAGGCCTAAACACTCATCCGAGCAAATATAAGGTAGATTTTGTTCACCTGCCCGGAGAAAAACATCAACGAAAATAATTTGTATTTGTTTTAACCAGTTGGTGGCGCTACCACTGCGATCAAAAATAAGTTGGCAGCCGTCTTCAGGGCCTGAATATCCTCAAATGTGAAAGATTTCCAGAAGATGGATCATCTGAATCATTTTGCAGGAACTTTTGTTGCCACGGAGAATAATCAGACTCTGCGGCACCGTAATAGCCACGCCCTTTGAAGGAAAGTCATAAAAATAGGGATAGAGTAAGATCAATGTCTTGAGTCTTTTCTAGCCAATTTTCAATCGGATTCGTTAAAAGGGCACCATGCAGTACGTCAAAATGTAAAAAATGATATTGATTGGCGCAAGGTGTATAACTGAATATAAACATATAGATGTCTTCAGGTACAGACTCTTTATGTACATGTGAAGTTTTGGATTTTTAGCAGCATGTGCAGGAGAGTTATTAAGCATTTTGTCCATTGCGGCGAAGGAAATCTTAAGTGAAAACTTTGAAGCCCCGCCCCCGTCATATAGTATTTCGGAAACAAAAAATTTTAGCCCCAGTGTTTGTCCCAGGTCTTCAGATGCTACAGACAGAATTTTAAGGCAATCAGATGAAGCCTTTAGGATCAGGGTGCAAAAGAATGACCCCTGTAAACATGCAAAAAAGGGCAAAAGTCGGACTTTCAAAAATTCATAACTCACTTCCTGTTCATATTAGACGTTAAAATATCAAATTTTTCGCCATGCCCGATGAGACTGCCAAGTTTGGTGAGTTTTTGTGCATGTTTCGGGGGTCAAAAATGCGATCGAACAATCGGAAAAATAATAATAATAATAATTTCTACAAAAACAATAGGGACTTCGCAGCGGTCGCTGCTCAGGCCCTAATAATAATAATAATAATAATAATAAAAGTAATAATGTTTTCTACAAAAACAATAGGGACCTGGCCGCGGTCGCTGCTCGGGCCCCAATAATAATTTCTACACAAAGTCCATTGTGGTGACCCGCCCCCTTTTAAGTAAATTCAAAATGGCCGACTTCCTGTAAAACCTAGCTCATTGCTCCAAGAGACTTTTTTGTAGGTCTTGGTCTTATACATACAGTGAACCCTCGCTACTTCGCGGTTCACCTTTCGCGGGTTCAGTGCTTCGCGGGTCTAAAAAATATTCGGGGGCATTGTAGTTTCGCCGAGCGGCACGACGGGGCGCTGGAGCGGTTAGACGGCCGGCGTGCGCCGAAGAAGAGCGTGGGCGAAGAGGAGAGTGGACGAAGAAGAGCACGTTCCCCCGGACACGATCGGTGGCGACGTTTCGCGCGGTTCGGACCGTACCAGAGCTCCGGCCGGCGTGCGTGGCAGTTAAGCCGTAGAGGAGCACCTTCCCCGGGCACGGGCGGTGCCAAGCGGCCCCTAAGTTTAACCGAATGGAAGCTCCGGAGGAGGAGGGCATGCTCGCGTCACAGTAAGCCGAAGAGGAGCACCTTCCCCGGGCACGGGCGGTTCCAAGCGGCCCCTAAGTTTAACCGAATGGAAGCTCCGGAGGAGGAGGGCATGCTCGCGTCACAGTAAGCCGAAGAGGAGCACCTTCCCCGGGCACGGGCGGTGCCAAGCGGCCCCTAAGTTTAACCGAATGGAAGCTCCGGACGGAGGAGGACGGGCGTGTGTCACAGTTAAGCCAAATTGGAGCACCTCTTCTGCCCGGGCACGAGCGGAGCGCGAGGCTGTCAGTTATGAATGAATAAATGAATAAATAAATAAAGAATGCCACCTTTCATTTCACAGGGCACACCGGACGGCGTACCAGCAGGTAAAAGTCGGAGTAATTAAATAAATACAAAAAGAATGGCTGGGGAATAAAAAAATAATACGTTTTAATAATAATTTGTTTTTTTTGTTATAACATGAATTTCACTCTCTCTCTCCCCGTATATATATATATATATATATTTATATATTTATTATATATATTGTATATTTTTTTTAAGCATTTTTGAAGGTGCGCCGCTACTTCGCGGATTTTCAGTTTTCGCGGATGGTCTCGGTCCCCATTAACCGCGATAACTGAGGGTTCACTGTACTCCATAAAATTTACAAAAAGCGAGGTGAAACACTCAACCAGAGCTGCTTTTTTTTAACATTTCTCGAGGGCCATGGCGAGCCATTTCAAAAAAGCTGCACAACTAACGTATAAAATATTGATAAATTTGCTCGGCCTCATGTGTGTGTAAAGTTTTACGAGTTGTCGTTCATATTTAGAACCTCATAATCAGCTTTGTTTTATTGCCGAACAGTGCAATGCCACTCCCACAACTTTTCACGAAAAATCACGAATTTCGTATTGTGACATCCTCATGGCCAAAACAGTCATCCGAGCATATATGAGGGCGACCTTGTTGAGTTGCACGGAGAAAAACATCCAAGAAAATAACTTGTATTAGCTTTTACCAGTTGGTGGCGCTACTACTACGATGTAAAATAAGTTGGTAGATGTCTTCAGGGCTGAAGTATCCTCAAATGTGTACAACTTCGAGAAGATAGGATCATCTGAGTCATGTTGCCGGAGCTTTTGTTGCCACAGAGTACAATCGGACTTTTCAGCACCTTAATAGCCACGCCTTTTGCCAAAACGTCACAAAATTCGGCAGAGAGTAAGATCATTGTCTTGAGTCTTTTCTGACTAATTTTCAGTCGGATTCGTCAAAAGGGCACCGTGCAGTACGTGAAAATTAAAATAAAAACAAATTTTTGATTCCACTTGGCGGCACTGTGTGTATAACAAAATAATAACATTAAGATGTCTTCAGGTCGGGACGTTTTATTTACAGGTGAAGGTTTGGATTTTTAGGAGCATGTGCAGGGGAGTTATTAAGCATTCATTTATTTGTATTAGGTTCATTTTGTCTTCTTATTATTGATATTTGACTGATTCATTAAAAGCAGACAATTATGTTTTAGGTTAATTTTTTACCTGACATGTTTCGGCGAGTCTTTCGCCTTCTTCAGAGTGTCGCATGATGGTGTCTTGAGACCCGTCTTTATCAGCTGATGTTCCATGAGGGTGTGACTTACCTGTCAAAAAAATGAAAAATCAGAGCAGTAAAAGAACAAGCACAACATGAACATTACAAATCAGCAATCACTGACCACTGCAAAAGGGAAAACCACATCATGGACCGGGAGAAGGGCAGGGTCATCCGCACCGAAGAGAACAAACAACAGCGCTGGATCAGAGAGGCCATTGAGATCTGCAAGCGAGGCATAAAAACCATGAACAGAGACAAGGGAGCCTTCATCCTCTCTACCACCTGGAGCAGCATTTTGGCGGAGTGAACGGACAGCGGGGGGCGTGACTTGCCTTCATTCTTGTGACAGGTAAGTCACGCCCTCATGGAACATCAGCTGATAAAGACGGGCCACAAGACACCATCATGTGACACTCTGAAGAAGGCGAAAGACTTTCGTATTGTGACATCCTCAAGGCCTAAACACTCATCCGAGCAAATGTAAGGTAGATTTTGTTAACCTGCCCGGAGAAAAAAATCAACGAAAATAATTTGTATTTGTTTTAACCAGTTGGTGGCGCTACCACTGCGATCAAAAATAAGTTGGCAGCCGTCTTCAGGGCCTGAATATCCTCAAATGTGAAAAATTTCGAGAAGATGGATCATCTGAATCATTTTGCAGGAACTTTTGTTGCCACGGAGAATAATCAGACTCTGCGGCACCGTAATAGCCACGCCCTTCGAAGGAAAGTCACAAAAATAGGGATAGAGTAAGATCAATGTCTTGAGTCTTTTCTAGCCAATTTTCAATCAGATTCGTTAAAAGGGCACCGTGCAGTACGTCAAAATGTAAAAAATGATATTGATTGGCGCAAGGTGTATAACTGAATATAAACATATAGATGTCTTCAGGTACAGACTCTTTATGTACATGTGAAGTTTTGGATTTTTAGCAGCATGTGCAGGAGAGTTATTAAGCATTTTGTCCATTGCGGCGAAGGAAATCTTAAGTGAAAACTTTGATGCCCCGCCCCCGTCATATAGTATTTCGGAAACAAAAAATTTTAGCCCCAGTGTTTGTGCCAGGTCTTCAGATGCTACAGACATAATTTTAAGGCAATCAGATGAAGCCTTTAGGATCAGGGTGCAAAAGAATGACCCCTGTAAACATGCAAAAAAGGGCAAAAGTCGGACTTTCAAAAATTCATAACTCACTTCCTGTTCATATTAGACGTTAAAATATCAAAATTTTCGCCATGCCCGATGAGACTGCCAAGTTTGGTGAGTTTTTGTGCATGTTTCGGGGGTCAAAAATGCGATCGAACAATCGGAAAAATAATAATAATAATAATTTCTACAAAAACAATAGGGACTTCGCAGCGGTCGCTGCTCAGGCCCTAATAATAATAATAATAATAATAATAAAAGTAATAATATTTTCTACAAAAACAATAGGGACCTCGCCGCGGTCGCTGCTCGGGCCCCAATAATAATTTCTACACAAAGTCCATTGTGGTGACCCGCCCCCTTTTAAGTAAATTCAAAATGGCCGACTTCCTGTAAAACCTAGCTCATTGCTCCAAGAGACTTTTTTGTAGGTCTTGGTCTTATACATACAGTGAACCCTCGCTACTTCGCGGTTCACCTTTCGCGGGTTCAGTGCTTCGCGGGTCTAAAAAATATTCGGGGGCATTGTAGTTTCGCCGAGCGGCACGACGGGGCGCTGGAGCGGTTAGACGGCCGGCGTGCGCCGAAGAAGAGCGTGGGCGAAGAGGAGAGTGGACGAAGAAGAGCACGTTCCCCCGGACACGATCGGTGGCGACGTTTCGCACCGTACCAGAGCTCCGGCCAGCGTGCGTGGCAGTTAAGCCGTAGAGGAGCACCTTCCCCGGGCACGGGCGGTGCCAAGCGGCCCCTAAGTTTAACCGAATGGAAGCTCCGGAGGAGGAGGGCATGCTCGCGTCACAGTAAGCCGAAGAGGAGCACCTTCCCCGGGCACGGGCGGTTCCAAGCGGCCCCTAAGTTTAACCGAATGGAAGCTCCGGAGGAGGAGGGCATGCTCGCGTCACAGTAAGCCGAAGAGGAGCACCTTCCCCGGGCACGGGCGGTGCCAAGCGGCCCCTAAGTTTAACCGAATGGAAGCTCCGGGGGAGGAGGACGGGCGTGTGTCACAGTTAAGCCAAATTGGAGCACCTCTTCTGCCCGGGCACGAGCGGAGCGCGAGGCTGTCAGTTATGAATGAATAAATGAATAAATAAATAAAGAATGCCACCTTTCATTTCACAGGGCACACCGGACGGCGTACCAGCAGGTAAAAGTCGGAGTAATTAAATAAATACAAAAAGAATGGCTGGGGAATAAAAAAAATAATACGTTTTAATAATAATTTGTTTTTTTTGTTATAACATGAATTTCACTCTCTCTCTCCCCGTATATATATATATATATATATATATATATATATATATATATATATATTTATTATATATATTGTTTATTTTTTTTAAGCATTTTTGAAGGTGCGCCGCTACTTCGCGGATTTTCAGTTTTCGCGGATGGTCTCGGTCCCCATTAACCGCGATAACTGAGGGTTCACTGTACTCCATAAAATTTACAAAAAGCGAGGTGAAACACTCAACCAGAGCTGCTTTTTTTTAACATTTCTCGAGGGCCATGGCGAGCCATTTCAAAAAAGCTGCACAACTAACGTATAAAATATTGATAAATTTGCTCGGCCTCATGTGTGTGTAAAGTTTTACGAGTTGTCGTTCATATTTAGAACCTCATAATCAGCTTTGTTTTATTGCCGAACAGTGCAATGCCACTCCCACAACTTTTCACGAAAAATCACGAATTTCGTATTGTGACATCCTCATGGCCGAAACAGTCATCCGAGCATATATGAGGGCGACCTTGTTGAGTTGCACGGAGAAAAACATCCAAGAAAATAACTTGTATTAGCTTTTACCAGTTGGTGGCGCTACTACTACGATGTAAAATAAGTTGGTAGATGTCTTCAGGGCTGAAGTATCCTCAAATGTGTACAACTTCGAGAAGATAGGATCATCTGAGTCATGTTGCCGGAGCTTTTGTTGCCACAGAGTACAATCGGACTTTTCAGCACCTTAATAGCCACGCCTTTTGCCAAAACGTCACAAAATTCGGCAGAGAGTAAGATCATTGTCTTGAATCTTTTCTGACTCATTTTCAGTCGGATTCGTCAAAAGGGCACCGTGCAGTACGTGAAAATTAAAATAAAAACACATTTTTGATTCCACTTGGCGGCACTGTGTGTATAACAAAATAATAACATTAAGATGTCTTCAGGTCGGGACGTTTTATTTACAGGTGAAGGTTTGGATTTTTAGGAGCATGTGCAGGGGAGTTATTAAGCATTCATTTATTTGTATTAAGTTCATTTTGTCTTCTTATTATTGATATTTGATTGATTCATTAAAAGCAGACAATTATGTTTTAGGTTAATTTTTTACCTGACATGTTTCGGCGAGTCTTTCGCCTTCTTCAGAGTGTCGCATGATGGTGTCTTGAGACCCGTCTTTATCAGCTGATGTTCCATGAGGGTGTGACTTACCTGTCAAAAAAATGAAAAATCAGAGCAGTAAAAGAACAAGCACAACATGAACATTACAAATCAGCAATCACTGACCACTGCAAAAGGGAAAACCACATCATGGACCGGGAGAAGGGCAGGGTCATCCGCACCGAAGAGAACAAACAACAGCGCTGGATCAGAGAGGCCATTGAGATCTGCAAGCGAGGCATAAAAACCATGAACAGAGACAAGGGAGCCTTCATCCTCTCTACCACCTGGAGCAGCATTTTGGCGGAGTGAACGGACAGCGGGGGGCGTGACTTGCCTTTATTCTTGTGACAGGTAAGTCACGCCCTCATGAAACATCAGCTGATAAAGACGGGCCACAAGACACCATCATATGACACTCTGAAGAAGGCGAAAGACTTTCGTATTGTGACATCCTCAAGGTCTAAACACTCATCCGAGCAAATGTAAGGTAGATTTTGTTAACCTGCCCGGAGAAAAAAATCAACGAAAATAATTTGTATTTGTTTTAACCAGTTGGTGGCGCTACCACTGCGATCAAAAATAAGTTGGCAGCCGTCTTCAGGGCCTGAATATCCTCAAATGTGAAAAATTTCGAGAAGATGGATCATCTGAATCATTTTGCAGGAACTTTTGTTGCCACGGAGAATAATCAGACTCTGCGGCACCGTAATAGCCACGCCCTTCGAAGGAAAGTCACAAAAATAGGGATAGAGTAAGATCAATGTCTTGAGTCTTTTCTAGCCAATTTTCAATCAGATTCGTTAAAAGGGCACCGTGCAGTACGTCAAAATGTAAAAAATGATATTGATTGGCGCAAGGTCTATAACTGAATATAAACATATAGATGTCTTCAGGTACAGACTCTTTATGTACATGTGAAGTTTTGGATTTTTAGCAGCATGTGCAGGAGAGTTATTAAGCATTTTGTCCATTGCGGCGAAGGAAATCTTAAGTGAAAACTTTGATGCCCCGCCCCCGTCATATAGTATTTCGGAAACAAAAAATTTTAGCCCCAGTGTTTGTGCCAGGTCTTCAGATGCTACAGACATAATTTTAAGGCAATCAGATGAAGCCTTTAGGATCAGGGTGCAAAAGAATGACCCCTGTAAACATGCAAAAAAGGGCAAAAGTCGGACTTTCAAAAATTCATAACTCACTTCCTGTTCATATTAGACGTTAAAATATCAAATTTTTCGCCATGCCCGATGAGACTGCCAAGTTTGGTGAGTTTTTGTGCATGTTTCGGGGGTCAAAAATGCGATCGAACAATCGGAAAAATAATAATAATAATAATTTCTACAAAAACAATAGGGACTTCGCAGCGGTCGCTGCTCAGGCCCTAATAATAATAATAATAATAATAATAAAAGTAATAATATTTTCTACAAAAACAATAGGGACCTCGCCGCGGTCGCTGCTCGGGCCCCAATAATAATTTCTACACAAAGTCCATTGTGGTGACCCGCCCCCTTTTAAGTAAATTCAAAATGGCCGACTTCCTGTAAAACCTAGCTCATTGCTCCAAGAGACTTTTTTGTAGGTCTTGGTCTTATACATACAGTGAACCCTCGCTACTTCGCGGTTCACCTTTCGCGGGTTCAGTGCTTCGCGGGTCTAAAAAATATTCGGGGGCATTGTAATTTCGCCGAGCGGCACGACGGGGCGCTGGAGCGGTTAGACGGCCGGCGTGCGCCGAAGAAGAGCGTGGGCGAAGAGGAGAGTGGACGAAGAAGAGCACGTTCCCCCGGACACGATCGGTGGCGACGTTTCGCGCGGTTCGGACCGTACCAGAGCTCCGGCCAGCGTGCGTGGCAGTTAAGCCGTAGAGGAGCACCTTCCCCGGGCACGGGCGGTGCCAAGCGGCCCCTAAGTTTAACCGAATGGAAGCTCCGGAGGAGGAGGGCATGCTCGCGTCACAGTAAGCCGAAGAGGAGCACCTTCCCCGGGCACGGGCGGTTCCAAGCGGCCCCTAAGTTTAACCGAATGGAAGCTCCGGAGGAGGAGGGCATGCTCGCGTCACAGTAAGCCGAAGAGGAGCACCTTCCCCGGGCACGGGCGGTGCCAAGCGGCCCCTAAGTTTAACCGAATGGAAGCTCCGGGGGAGGAGGACGGGCGTGTGTCACAGTTAAGCCAAATTGGAGCACCTCTTCTGCCCGGGCACGAGCGGAGCGCGAGGCTGTCAGTTATGAATGAATAAATGAATAAATAAATAAAGAATGCCACCTTTCATTTCACAGGGCACACCGGACGGCGTACCAGCAGGTAAAAGTCGGAGTAATTAAATAAATACAAAAAGAATGGCTGGGGAATAAAAAAATAATACGTTTTAATAATAATTTGTTTTTTTTGTTATAACATGAATTTCACTCTCTCTCTCCCCGTATATATATATATATATATATTTATATATTTATTATATATATTGTATATTTTTTTTAAGCATTTTTGAAGGTGCGCCGCTACTTCGCGGATTTTCAGTTTTCGCGGATGGTCTCGGTCCCCATTAACCGCGATAACCGAGGGTTCACTGTACTCCATAAAATTTACAAAAAGCGAGGTGAAACATTCAACCAGAGCTGCTTTTTTTTAACATTTCTCGAGGGCCATGGCGAGCCATTTCAAAAAAGCTGCACAACTAACGTATAAAATATTGATAAATTTGCTCGGCCTGATGTGTGTGTAAAGTTTTACGAGTTGTCGTTCATATTTAGAACCTCATAATCAGCTTTGTTTTATTGCCGAACAGTGCAATGCCACTCCCACAACTTTTCACGAAAAATCACGAATTTCGTATTGTGACATCCTCATGGCCGAAACAGTCATCCGAGCATATATGAGGGCGACCTTGTTGAGTTGCACGGAGAAAAACATCCAAGAAAATAACTTGTATTAGCTTTTACCAGTTGGTGGCGCTACTACTACGATGTAAAATAAGTTGGTAGATGTCTTCAGGGCTGAAGTATCCTCAAATGTGTACAACTTCGAGAAGATAGGATCATCTGAGTCATGTTGCCGGAGCTTTTGTTGCCACAGAGTACAATCGGACTTTTCAGCACCTTAATAGCCACGCCTTTTGCCAAAACGTCACAAAATTCGGCAGAGAGTAAGATCATTGTCTTGAGTCTTTTCTGACTAATTTTCAGTCGGATTTGTCAAAAGGGCACCGTGCAGTACGTGAAAATTAAAATAAAAACAAATTTTTGATTCCACTTGGCGGCACTGTGTGTATAACAAAATAATAACATTAAGATGTCTTCAGGTCGGGACGTTTTATTTACAGGTGAAGGTTTGGATTTTTAGGAGCATGTGCAGGGGAGTTATTAAGCATTCATTTATTTGTATTAGGTTCATTTTGTCTTCTTATTATTGATATTTGACTGATTCATTAAAAGCAGACAATTATGTTTTAGGTTAATTTTTTACCTGACATGTTTCGGCGAGTCTTTCGCCTTCTTCAGAGTGTCGCATGATGGTGTCTTGAGACCCGTCTTTATCAGCTGATGTTCCATGAGGGTGTGACTTACCTGTCAAAAAAATGAAAAATCAGAGCAGTCAAAGAACAAGCACAACATGAACATTACAAATCAGCAATCACTGACCACTGCAAAAGGGAAAACCACATCATGGACCGGGAGAAGGGCAGGGTCATCCGCACCGAAGAGAACAAACAACAGCGCTGGATCAGAGAGGCCATTGAGATCTGCAAGCGAGGCATAAAAACCATGAACAGAGACAAGGGAGCCTTCATCCTCTCTACCACCTGGACCAGCATCTTGGCGGAGTGAACGGACAGCGGGGGGCGTGACTTGCCTTCATTCTTGTGACAGGTAAGTCACGCCCTCATGGAACATCAGCTGATAAAGACGGGTCACAAGACAGCATCATGTGACACTCTGAAGAAGGCGAAAGACTTTTGTATTGTGACATGCTCAAGGCCTAAACACTCATCCGAGCAAATATAAGGTAGATTTTGTTCACCTGCCCGGAGAAAAACATCAACGAAAATAATTTGTATTTGTTTTAACCAGTTGGTGGCGCTACCACTGCGATCAAAAATAAGTTGGCAGCCGTCTTCAGGGCCTGAATATCCTCAAATGTGAAAGATTTCCAGAAGATGGATCATCTGAATCATTTTGCAGGAACTTTTGTTGCCACGGAGAATAATCAGACTCTGCGGCACCGTAATAGCCACGCCCTTTGAAGGAAAGTCATAAAAATAGGGATAGAGTAAGATCAATGTCTTGAGTCTTTTCTAGCCAATTTTCAATCGGATTCGTTAAAAGGGCACCATGCAGTACGTCAAAATGTAAAAAATGATATTGATTGGCGCAAGGTGTATAACTGAATATAAACATATAGATGTCTTCAGGTACAGACTCTTTATGTACATGTGAAGTTTTGGATTTTTAGCAGCATGTGCAGGAGAGTTATTAAGCATTTTTTCCATTGCGGCGAAGGAAATCTTAAGTGAAAACTTTGAAGCCCCGCCCCCGTCATATAGTATTTCGGAAACAAAAAATTTTAGCCCCAGTGTTTGTCCCAGGTCTTCAGATGCTACAGACAGAATTTTAAGGCAATCAGATGAAGCCTTTAGGATCAGGGTGCAAAAGAATGACCCCTGTAAACATGCAAAAAAGGGCAAAAGTCGGACTTTCAAAAATTCATAACTCACTTCCTGTTCATATTAGACGTTAAAATATCAAATTTTTCGCCATGCCCGATGAGACTGCCAAGTTTGGTGAGTTTTTGTGCATGTTTCGGGGGTCAAAAATGCGATCGAACAATCGGAAAAATAATAATAATAATAATTTCTACAAAAACAATAGGGACCTCGCCGCGGTCGCTGCTCGGGCCCCAATAATAATTTCTACACAAAGTCCATTGTGGTGACCCGCCCCCTTTTAAGTAAATTCAAAATGGCCGACTTCCTGTAAAACCTAGCTCATTGCTCCAAGAGACTTTTTTGTAGGTCTTGGTCTTATACATACAGTGAACCCTCGCTACTTCGCGGTTCACCTTTCGCGGGTTCAGTGCTTCGCGGGTCTAAAAAATATTCGGGGTCATTGTAGTTTCGCCGAGCGGCACGACGGGGCGCTGGAGCGGTTAGACGGCCGGCGTGCGCCGAAGAAGAGCGTGGGCGAAGAGGAGAGTGGACGAAGAAGAGCACGTTCCCCCGGACACGATCGGTGGCGACGTTTCGCGCGGTTCGGACCGTACCAGAGCTCCGGCCGGCGTGCGTGGCAGTTAAGCCGTAGAGGAGCACCTTCCCCGGGCACGGGCGGTTCCAAGCGGCCCCTAAGTTTAACCGAATGGAAGCTCCGGAGGAGGAGGGCATGCTCGCGTCACAGTAAGCCAAAGAGGAGCACCTTCCCCGGGCACGGGCGGTGCCAAGCGGCCCCTAAGTTTAACCGAATGGAAGCTCCGGGGGAGGAGGGCGGGCGTGTGTCACAGTTAAGCCAAATTGGAGCACCTCTTCTACCCGGGCACGAGCGGAGCGCGAGGCTGTCAGTTATGAATGAATAAATGAATAAATAAATAAAGAATGCCACCTTTCATTTCACAGGGCACACCGGACGGCGTACCAGCAGGTAAAAGTCGGAGTAATTAAATAAATACTAAAAGAATGGCTGGGGAATAAAAAAATAATACGTTTTAATAATAATTTGGTTTTTTTGTTATAACATGAATTTCACTCTCTCTCTCCCCGTATATATATATATATATATATATATATATATATATATATATATATAATATATATTGTATATTTTTTTTAAGCATTTTTGAAGGTGCGCCGCTACTTCGCGGATTTTCAGTTTTCGCGGGTGGTCTCGGTCCCCATTAACCGCGATAACCGAGGGTTCACTGTACTCCATAAAATTTACAAAAAGCGAGGTGAAACACTCAACCAGAGCTGCTTTTTTTAACATTTCTCGAGGGCCATGGCGAGCCATTTCAAAAAAGCTGCACAACTAACGTATAAAATATTGATAAATTTGCTCGGCCTGATGTGTGTGTAAAGTTTTACGAGTTGTCGTTCATATTTAGAACCTCATAATCAGCTTTGTTTTATTGCCGAACAGTGCAATGCCACTCCCACAACTTTTCACGAAAAATCACGAATTTCGTATTGTGACATCCTCATGGCCGAAACAGTCATCCGAGCATATATGAGGGCGACCTTGTTGAGTTGCACGGAGAAAAACATCCAAGAAAATAACTTGTATTAGCTTTTACCAGTTGGTGGCGCTACTACTACGATGTAAAATAAGTTGGTAGATGTCTTCAGGGCTGAAGTATCCTCAAATGTGTACAACTTCGAGAAGATAGGATCATCTGAGTCATGTTGCCGGAGCTTTTGTTGCCACAGAGTACAATCGGACTTTTCAGCACCTTAATAGCCACGCCTTTTGCCAAAACGTCACAAAATTCGGCAGAGAGTAAGATCATTGTCTTGAGTCTTTTCTGACTAATTTTCAGTCGGATTTGTCAAAAGGGCACCGTGCAGTACGTGAAAATTAAAATAAAAACAAATTTTTGATTCCACTTGGCGGCACTGTGTGTATAACAAAATAATAACATTAAGATGTCTTCAGGTCGGGACGTTTTATTTACAGGTGAAGGTTTGGATTTTTAGGAGCATGTGCAGGGGAGTTATTAAGCATTCATTTATTTGTATTAGGTTCATTTTGTCTTCTTATTATTGATATTTGACTGATTCATTAAAAGCAGACAATTATGTTTTAGGTTAATTTTTTACCTGACATGTTTCGGCGAGTCTTTCGCCTTCTTCAGAGTGTCGCATGATGGTGTCTTGAGACCCGTCTTTATCAGCTGATGTTCCATGAGGGTGTGACTTACCTGTCAAAAAAATGAAAAATCAGAGCAGTCAAAGAACAAGCACAACATGAACATTACAAATCAGCAATCACTGACCACTGCAAAAGGGAAAACCACATCATGGACCGGGAGAAGGGCAGGGTCATCCGCACCGAAGAGAACAAACAACAGCGCTGGATCAGAGAGGCCATTGAGATCTGCAAGCGAGGCATAAAAACCATGAACAGAGACAAGGGAGCCTTCATCCTCTCTACCACCTGGACCAGCATCTTGGCGGAGTGAACGGACAGCGGGGGGCGTGACTTGCCTTCATTCTTGTGACAGGTAAGTCACGCCCTCATGGAACATCAGCTGATAAAGACGGGTCACAAGACAGCATCATGTGACACTCTGAAGAAGGCGAAAGACTTTTGTATTGTGACATGCTCAAGGCCTAAACACTCATCCGAGCAAATATAAGGTAGATTTTGTTCACCTGCCCGGAGAAAAACATCAACGAAAATAATTTGTATTTGTTTTAACCAGTTGGTGGCGCTACCACTGCGATCAAAAATAAGTTGGCAGCCGTCTTCAGGGCCTGAATATCCTCAAATGTGAAAGATTTCCAGAAGATGGATCATCTGAATCATTTTGCAGGAACTTTTGTTGCCACGGAGAATAATCAGACTCTGCGGCACCGTAATAGCCACGCCCTTTGAAGGAAAGTCATAAAAATAGGGATAGAGTAAGATCAATGTCTTGAGTCTTTTCTAGCCAATTTTCAATCGGATTCGTTAAAAGGGCACCATGCAGTACGTCAAAATGTAAAAAATGATATTGATTGGCGCAAGGTGTATAACTGAATATAAACATATAGATGTCTTCAGGTACAGACTCTTTATGTACATGTGAAGTTTTGGATTTTTAGCAGCATGTGCAGGAGAGTTATTAAGCATTTTTTCCATTGCGGCGAAGGAAATCTTAAGTGAAAACTTTGAAGCCCCGCCCCCGTCATATAGTATTTCGGAAACAAAAAATTTTAGCCCCAGTGTTTGTCCCAGGTCTTCAGATGCTACAGACAGAATTTTAAGGCAATCAGATGAAGCCTTTAGGATCAGGGTGCAAAAGAATGACCCCTGTAAACATGCAAAAAAGGGCAAAAGTCGGACTTTCAAAAATTCATAACTCACTTCCTGTTCATATTAGACGTTAAAATATCAAATTTTTCGCCATGCCCGATGAGACTGCCAAGTTTGGTGAGTTTTTGTGCATGTTTCGGGGGTCAAAAATGCGATCGAACAATCGGAAAAATAATAATAATAATAATTTCTACAAAAACAATAGGGACCTCGCCGCGGTCGCTGCTCGGGCCCCAATAATAATTTCTACACAAAGTCCATTGTGGTGACCCGCCCCCTTTTAAGTAAATTCAAAATGGCCGACTTCCTGTAAAACCTAGCTCATTGCTCCAAGAGACTTTTTTGTAGGTCTTGGTCTTATACATACAGTGAACCCTCGCTACTTCGCGGTTCACCTTTCGCGGGTTCAGTGCTTCGCGGGTCTAAAAAATATTCGGGGTCATTGTAGTTTCGCCGAGCGGCACGACGGGGCGCTGGAGCGGTTAGACGGCCGGCGTGCGCCGAAGAAGAGCGTGGGCGAAGAGGAGAGTGGACGAAGAAGAGCACGTTCCCCCGGACACGATCGGTGGCGACGTTTCGCGCGGTTCGGACCGTACCAGAGCTCCGGCCGGCGTGCGTGGCAGTTAAGCCGTAGAGGAGCACCTTCCCCGGGCACGGGCGGTTCCAAGCGGCCCCTAAGTTTAACCGAATGGAAGCTCCGGAGGAGGAGGGCATGCTCGCGTCACAGTAAGCCGAAGAGGAGCACCTTCCCCGGGCACGGGCGGTGCCAAGCGGCCCCTAAGTTTAACCGAATGGAAGCTCCGGGGGAGGAGGGCGGGCGTGTGTCACAGTTAAGCCAAATTGGAGCACCTCTTCTACCCGGGCACGAGCGGAGCGCGAGGCTGTCAGTTATGAATGAATAAATGAATAAATAAATAAAGAATGCCACCTTTCATTTCACAGGGCACACCGGACGGCGTACCAGCAGGTAAAAGTCGGAGTAATTAAATAAATACTAAAAGAATGGCTGGGGAATAAAAAAATAATACGTTTTAATAATAATTTGGTTTTTTTGTTATAACATGAATTTCACTCTCTCTCTCCCCGTATATATATATATATATATATATATATATATATATATATATATATATATATATATATTTATTATATATATTGTTTATTTTTTTTAAGCATTTTTGAAGGTGCGCCGCTACTTCGCGGATTTTCAGTTTTCGCGGGTGGTCTCGGTCCCCATTAACCGCGATAACCGAGGGTTCACTGTACTCCATAAAATTTACAAAAAGCGAGGTGAAACACTCAACCAGAGCTGCTTTTTTTAACATTTCTCGAGGGCCATGGCGAGCCATTTCAAAAAAGCTGCACAACTAACGTATAAAATATTGATAAATTTGCTCGGCCTGATGTGTGTGTAAAGTTTTACGAGTTGTCGTTCATATTTAGAACCTCATAATCAGCTTTGTTTTATTGCCGAACAGTGCAATGCCACTCCCACAACTTTTCATGAAAAAGGACGAATTTCGTATTGTGACATCCTCATGGCCGAAACAGTCATCCGAGCATATATGAGGGCGACCTTGTTGAGTTGCACGGAGAAAAACATCCAAGAAAATAACTTGTATTAGCTTTTACCAGTTGGTGGCGCTACTACTACGATGTAAAATAAGTTGGTAGATGTCTTCAGGGCTGAAGTATCCTCAAATGTGTACAACTTCGAGAAGATAGGATCATCTGAGTCATGTTGCCGGAGCTTTTGTTGCCACAGAGTACAATCGGACTTTTCAGCACCTTAATAGCCACGCCTTTTGCCAAAACGTCACAAAATTCGGCAGAGAGTAAGATCATTGTCTTGAATCTTTTCTGACTCATTTTCAGTCGGATTCGTCAAAAGGGCACCGTGCAGTACGTGAAAATTAAAATAAAAACAAATTTTTGATTCCACTTGGCGGCACTGTGTGTATAACAAAATAATAACATTAAGATGTCTTCAGGTCGGGACGTTTTATTTACAGGTGAAGGTTTGGATTTTTAGGAGCATGTGCAGGGGAGTTATTAAGCATTCATTTATTTGTATTAGGTTCATTTTGTCTTCTTATTATTGATATTTGACTGATTCATTAAAAGCAGACAATTATGTTTTAGGTTAATTTTTTACCTGACATGTTTCGGCGAGTCTTTTGCCTTCTTCAGAGTGTCGCATGATGGTGTCTTGAGCTGATGTTCCATGAGGGTGTGACTTACCTGTCAAAAAAATGAAAAAATCAGAGCAGTAAAAGAACAAGCACAACATGAACATTACAAATCAGCAATCACTGACCACTGCAAAAGGGAAAACCACATCATGGACCGGGAGAAGGGCAGGGTCATCCGCACAGAAGAGAACAAACAACAGCGCTGGATCAGAGAGGCCATTGAGATCTGCAAGCGAGGCATAAAAACCATGAACAGAGACAAGGGAGCCTTCATCCTCTCTACCACCTGGAGCAGCATCTTGGCGGAGTGAACGGACAGCGGGGGGCGTGACTTGCCTTCATTCTTGTGACAGGTAAGTCACGCCCTCATGGAACATCAGCTGATAAAGACGGGTCACAAGACAGCATCATGTGACACTCTGAAGAAGGCGAAAGACTTTCGTATTGTGACATGCTCAAGGCCTAAACACTCATCCGAGCAAATATAAGGTAGATTTTGTTCACCTGCCCGGAGAAAAACATCAACGAAAATAATTTGTATTTGTTTTAACCAGTTGGTGGCACTCCCACTGCGATCAAAAATAAGTTGGCAGCCGTCTTCAGGGCCTGAATATCCTCAAATGTGAAAGATTTCCAGAAGATGGATCATCTGAATCATTTTGCAGGAACTTTTGTTGCCACGGAGAATAATCAGACTCTGCGGCACCGTAATAGCCACGCCCTTTGAAGGAAAGTCGTAAAAATAGGGATAGAGTAAAGATCAATGTCTTGAGTCTTTTCTAGCCAATTTTCAATCAGATTCGTTAAAAGGGCACCGTGCAGTACGTCAAAATGTAAAAAATGATATTGATTGGCGCAAGGTGTATAACTGAATATAAACATATAGATGTCTTCAGGTACAGACTCTTTATGTACATGTGAAGTTTTGGATTTTTAGCAGCATGTGCAGGAGAGTTATTAAGCATTTTGTCCATTGCGGCGAAGGAAATCTTAAGTGAAAACTTTGATGCCCCGCCCCCGTCATATAGTATTTCGGAAACAAAATATTTTAGCCCCAGTGTTTGTCCCAGGTCTTCAGATGCTACAGACAGAATTTTAAGGCAATCAGATGAAGCCTTTAGGATCAGGGTGCAAAAGAATGACCCCTGTAAACATGCAAAAAAGGGCAAAAGTCGGACTTTCAAAAATTCATAACTCACTTCCTGTTCATATTAGACGTTAAAATATCAAATTTTTCGCCATGCCCGATGAGACTGCCAAGTTTGGTGAGTTTTTGTGCATGTTTCGGGGGTCAAAAATGCGATCGAACAATCGGAAAAATAATAATAATAATAATTTCTACAAAAACAATAGGGACTTCGCAGCGGTCGCTGCTCAGGCCCTAATAATAATAATAATAATAATAATAAAAGTAATAATATTTTCTACAAAAACAATAGGGACCTCGCCGCCGTCACTGCTCGGGCCCCAATAATAATTTCTACACAAAGTCCATTGTGGTGACCCGCCCCCTTTTAAGTAAATTCAAAATGGCCGACTTCCTGTAAAACCTAGCTCATTGCTCCAAGAGACTTTTTTGTAGGTCTTGGTCTTATACATACAGTGAACCCTCGCTACTTCGCGGTTCACCTTTCGCGGGTTCAGTGCTTCGCGGGTCTAAAAAATATTCGGGGGCATTGTAGTTTCGCCGAGCGGCACGACGGGGCGCTGGAGCGGTTAGACGGCCGGCGTGCGCCGAAGAAGAGCGTGGGCGAAGAGGAGAGTGGACGAAGAAGAGCACGTTCCCCCGGACACGATCGGTGGCGACGTTTCGCGCGGTTCGGACCGTACCAGAGCTCCGGCCAGCGTGCGTGGCAGTTAAGCCGTAGAGGAGCACCTTCCCCGGGCACGGGCGGTGCCAAGCGGCCCCTAAGTTTAACCGAATGGAAGCTCCGGAGGAGGAGGGCATGCTCGCGTCACAGTAAGCCGAAGAGGAGCACCTTCCCCGGGCACGGGCGGTGCCAAGCGGCCCCTAAGTTTAACCGAATGGAATCTCCGGGGGAGGAGGACGGGCGTGTGTCACAGTTAAGCCAAATTGGAGCACCTCTTCTGCCCGGGCACGAGCGGAGCGCGAGGCTGTCAGTTATGAATGAATAAATAAATAAAGAATGCCACCTTTCATTTCACAGGGCACACCGGACGGCGTACCAGCAGGTAAAAGTCGGAGTAATTAAATAAATACAAAAAGAATGGCTGGGGAATAAAAAAATAATACGTTTTAATAATAATTTGGTTTTTTTGTTATAACATGAATTTCACTCTCTCTCTCCCCGTATATATATATATATATATATATATATATATATATATATATTTATATATTTATTATATATATTGTATATTTTTTTTAAGCATTTTTGAAGGTGCGCCGCTACTTCGCGGATTTTCAGTTTTCGCGGGTGGTCTCGGTCCCCATTAACCGCGATAACCGAGGGTTCACTGTACTCCATAAAATTTACAAAAAGCGAGGTGAAACACTCAACCAGAGCTGCTTTTTTTTAACATTTCTCGAGGGCCATGGCGAGCCATTTAAAAAAAGCTGCACAACTAACGTATAAAATATTGATAAATTTGCTCGGCCTGATGTGTGTGTAAAGTTTTACGAGTTGTCGTTCATATTTAGAACCTCATAATCAGCTTTGTTTTATTGCCGAACAGTGCAATGCCACTCCCACAACTTTTCACGAAAAATCACGAATTTCGTATTGTGACATCCTCATGGCCGAAACAGTCATCCGAGCATATTGTTGAGTTGCACGGAGAAAAACATCCAAGAAAATAACTTGTATTAGCTTTTACCAGTTGGTGGCGCTACTACTACGATGTAAAATAAGTTGGTAGATGTCTTCAGGGCTGAAGTATCCTCAAATGTGTACAACTTCGAGAAGATAGGATCATCTGAGTCATGTTGCCGGAGCTTTTGTTGCCACAGAGTACAATCGGACTTTTCAGCACCTTAATAGCCACGCCTTTTGCCAAAACGTCACAAAATTCGGCAGAGAGTAAGATCATTGTCTTGAGTCTTTTCTGACTAATTTTCAGTCGGATTCGTCAAAAGGGCACCGTGCAGTACGTGAAAATTAAAATAAAAACACATTTTTGATTCCACTTGGCGGCACTGTGTGTATAACAAAATAATAACATTAAGATGTCTTCAGGTCGGGACGTTTTATTTACAGGTGAAGGTTTGGATTTTTAGGAGCATGTGCAGGGGAGTTATTAAGCATTCATTTATTTGTATTAGGTTCATTTTGTCTTCTTATTATTGATATTTGACTGATTCATTAAAAGCAGACAATTATGTTTTAGGTTAATTTTTTACCTGACATGTTTCGGCGAGTCTTTCGCCTTCTTCAGAGTGTCGCATGATGGTGTCTTGAGCTGATGTTCCATGAGGGTGTGACTTACCTGTCAAAAAAATGAAAAAAATCAGAGCAGTAAAAGAACAAGCACAACATGAACATTACAAATCAGCAATCACTGACCACTGCAAAAGGGAAAACCACATCATGGACCGGGAGAAGGGCAGGGTCATCCGCACAGAAGAGAACAAACAACAGCGCTGGATCAGAGAGGCCATTGAGATCTGCAAGCGAGGCATAAAAACCATGAACAGAGACAAGGGAGCCTTCATCCTCTCTACCACCTGGACCAGCATCTTGGCGGAGTGAACGGACAGCGGGGGGCGTGACTTGCCTTCATTCTTGTGACAGGTAAGTCACGCCCTCATGGAACATCAGCTGATAAAGACGGGTCACAAGACAGCATCATGTGACACTCTGAAGAAGGCGAAAGACTTTCGTATTGTGACATGCTCAAGGCCTAAACACTCATCCGAGCAAATATAAGGTAGATTTTGTTCACCTGCCCGGAGAAAAACATCAACGAAAATAATTTGTATTTGTTTTAACCAGTTGGTGGCGCTACCACTGCGATCAAAAATAAGTTGGCAGCCGTCTTCAGGGCCTGAATATCCTCAAATGTGAAAAATTTCGAGAAGATGGATCATCTGAATCATTTTGCAGGAACTTTTGTTGCCACGGAGAATAATCAGACTCTGCGGCACCGTAATAGCCACGCCCTTCGAAGGAAAGTCACAAAAATAGGGATAGAGTAAGATCAATGTCTTGAGTCTTTTCTAGCCAATTTTCAATCAGATTCGTTAAAAGGGCACCGTGCAGTACGTCAAAATGTAAAAAATGATATTGATTGGCGCAATGTGTATAACTGAATATAAACATATAGATGTCTTCAGGTACAGACTTTTTATGTACATGTGAAGTTTTGGATTTTTAGCAGCATGTGCAGGAGAGTTATTAAGCATTTTGTCCATTGCGGCGAAGGAAATCTTAAGTGAAAACTTTGAAGCCCCGCCCCCGTCATATAGTATTTCGGAAACAAAAAATTTTAGCCCCAGTGTTTGTCCCAGGTCTTCAGATGCTACAGACAGAATTTTAAGGCAATCAGATGAAGCCTTTAGGATCAGGGTGCAAAAGAATGACCCCTGTAAACATGCAAAAAAGGGCAAAAGTCGGACTTTCAAAAATTCATAACTCACTTCCTGTTCATATTAGACGTTAAAATATCAAATTTTTCGCCATTCCCGATGAGACTGCCAAGTTTTGTGAGTTTTTGTGCATGTTTCGGGGGTCAAAAATGCGATCGAACAATCGGAAAAATAATAATAATAATAATTTCTACAAAAACAATAGGGACTTCGCAGCGGTCGCTGCTCAGGCCCTAATAATAATAATAATAATATTAATAATAATAAAAGTAATAATATTTTCTACAAAAACAATAGGGACCTCGCAGCCGTCGCAGCTCGGGCCCTAATAACAATTTCTAGAAAAACAATAGGGACCTCGCAGCGGTCACTGCTCGGGCCCTAATAATAATAATAATAAAAATAATAATAATTTCCACAAAAACAATGGGGACCTCGTAGCGGTCGCTGCTCAGGCCCTAATAATAATTTCTACAAAAACAATAGGGACCTCGCCGCCGTCACTGCTCGGGCCCCAATAATAATTTCTACACAAAGTCCATTGTGGTGACCCGCCCCCTTTTAAGTAAATTCAAAATGGCCGACTTCCTGTAAAACCTAGCTCATTGCTCCAAGAGACTTTTTTGTAGGTCTTGGTCTTATACATACAGTGAACCCTCGCTACTTCGCGGTTCACCTTTCGCGGGTTCAGTGCTTCGCGGGTCTAAAAAATATTCGGGGGCATTGTAGTTTCGCCGAGCGGCACGACGGGGCGCTGGAGCGGTTAGACGGCCGGCGTGCGCCGAAGAAGAGCGTGGGCGAAGAGGAGAGTGGACGAAGAAGAGCACGTTCTCCCGGACACGATCGGTGGCGACGTTTCGCGCGGTTCGGACCGTACCAGAGCTCCGGCCGGCGTGCGTGGCAGTTAAGCCGTAGAGGAGCACCTTCCCCGGGCACGGGCGGTGCCAAGCAGCCCCTAAGTTTAACCGAATGGAAGCTCCGGAGGAGGAGGGCATGCTCGCGTCACAGTAAGCCGAAGAGGAGCACCTTCCCCGGGCACGGGCGGTTCCAAGCGGCCCCTAAGTTTAACCGAATGGAAGCTCCGGAGGAGGAGGGCATGCTCGCGTCACAGTAAGCCGAAGAGGAGCACCTTCCCCGGGCACGGGCGGTTCCAAGCGGCCCCTAAGTTTAACTGAATGGAAGCTCCGGAGGAGGAGGGCCCCTAAGTTTAACCGAATGGAAGCTCCGGAGGAGGAGGGCATGCTCGCGTCACAGTAAGCCGAAGAGGAGCACCTTCCCCGGGCACGGGCGGTTCCAAGCGGCCCCTAAGTTTAACTGAATGGAAGCTCCGGAGGAGGAGGGCATGCTCGCGTCACAGTAAGCCGAAGAGGAGCACCTTCCCCGGGCACGGGCGGTGCCAAGCGGCCCCTAAGTTTAACCGAATGGAAGTTCCGGGGGAGGAGGGCGGGCGTGTGTCACAGTTAAGCCGAATTGGAGCACCTCTTCCGCCCGGGCACGAGCGGAGCGCGAGGCTGTCAGTTATGAATGAATAAATGAATAAATAAATAAAGAATGCCACCTTTCATTTCACAGGGCACACCGGACGGCGTACCAGCAGGTAAAAGTCGGAGTAATTAAATAAATACAAAAAGAATGGCTGGGGAATAAAAAAATAATACGTTTTAATAATAATTTGGTTTTTTTGTTATAAAATGAATTTCACTCTCTCTCTCCCCGTATATATATATATATATATATATATATATATATTTATTATATATATTGTATATTTTTTTTAAGCATTTTTGAAGGTGCGCCGCTACTTCGCGGATTTTCAGTTTTCGCGGGTGGTCTCGGTCCCCATTAACCGCGATAACCGAGGGTTCACTGTACTCCATAAAATTTACAAAAAGCGAGGTGAAACACTCAATCAGGGCTGCTTTTTTGAACATTTCTCGAGGGCCATGGCGAGCCATTTCAAAAAAGCTGCACAACTAACGTATAAAATATTGATAAATTTGCTCGGCCTGATGTGTGTGTAAAGTTTCACGAGTTGTCGTTCATATTTAGAACCTCATAATCAGCGTTGTTTTATTGCCGAACAGTGCAATGCCACTCCCACAACTTTTCACGAAAAAGGACTAATTTCGTATTGTGACATCCTCATGGCCGAAACAGTCATCCGAGCATATATGAGGGCGACCTTGTTGAGTTGCACGGAGAAAAACATCCAAGAAAATAACTTGTATTAGCTTTTACCAGTTGGTGGCGCTACTACTACGATGAAAAATAAGTCGGTAGATGTCTTCAGGGCTGAAGTATCCTCAAATGTGTACAACTTCGAGAAGATAGGATCATCTGAGTCATGTTGCCGGAGCTTTTGTTGCCACAGAGTACAATCGGACTTTTCAGCACCGTAATAGCCACGCCTTTTGCCAAAACTTCACAAAATTCGGCAGAGAGTAAGATCATTGTCTTGAGTCTTTTCTGACTAATTTTCAGTCGGATTCGTCAAAAGGGCACCGTGCAGTACGTGAAAATTAAAATAAAAACAAATTTTTGATTCCACTTGGCGGCGCTGTGTGTATAACAAAATAATAACATTAAGATGTCTTCAGGTCGGGACGTTTTATTTACAGGTGAAGGTTTGGATTTTTAGGAGCATGTGCAGGGGAGTTATTAAGCATTCATTTATTTGTATTAGGTTCATTTTGTCTTCTTATTATTGATATTTGACTGATTCATTAAAAGCAGACAATTATGTTTTAGGTTAATTTTTTACCTGACATGTTTCGGCGAGTCTTTTGCCTTCTTCAGAGTGTCGCATGATGGTGTCTTGAGACCCGTCTTTATCAGCTGATGTTCCATGAGGGTGTGACTTACCTGTCAAAAAAATGAAAAAATCAGAGCAGTAAAAGAACAAGCACAACATGAACATTACAAATCAGCAATCACTGACCACTGCAAAAGGGAAAACCACATCATGGACCGGGAGAAGGGCAGGGTCATCCGCACCGAAGAGAACAAACAACAGCGCTGGATCAGAGAGGCCATTGAGATCTGCAAGCGAGGCATAAAAACCATGAACAGAGACAAGGGAGCCTTCATCCTCTCTACCACCTGGAGCAGCATTTTGGCGGAGTGAACGGACAGCGGGGGGCGTGACTTGCCTTCATTCTTGTGACAGGTAAGTCACGCCCTCATGGAACATCAGCTGATAAAGACGGGTCACAAGACACCATCATGTGACACTCTGAAGAAGGCGAAAGACTTTCGTATTGTGACATGCTCAAGGCCTAAACACTCATCCGAGCAAATATAAGGTAGATTTTGTTCACCTGCCCGGAGAAAAACATCAACGAAAATAATTTGTATTTGTTTTAACCAGTTGGTGGCGCTACCACTGCGATCAAAAATAAGTTGGCAGCCGTCTTCAGGGCCTGAATATCCTCAAATGTGAAAGATTTCCAGAAGATGGATCATCTGAATCATTTTGCAGGAACTTTTTTTGCCACGGAGAATAATCAGACTCTGCGGCACCGTAATAGCCACGCCCTTTGAAGGAAAGTCATAAAAATAGGGATAGAGTAAGATCAATGTCTTGAGTCTTTTCTAGCCAATTTTCAATCGGATTCGTTAAAAGGGCACCGTGCAGTACGTCAAAATGTAAAAAATGATATTGATTGGCGCAAGGTGTATAACTGAATATAAACATATAGATGTCTTCAGGTACAGACTCTTTATGTACATGTGAAGTTTTGGATTTTTAGCAGCATGTGCAGGAGAGTTATTAAGCATTTTGTCCATTGCGGCGAAGGAAATCTTAAGTGAAAACTTTGAAGCCCCGCCCCCGTCATATAGTATTTCGGAAACAAAAAATTTTAGCCCCAGTGTTTGTCCCAGGTCTTCAGATGCTACAGACAGAATTTTAAGGCAATCAGATGAAGCCTTTAGGATCAGGGTGCAAAAGAATGACCCCTGTAAACATGCAAAAAAGGGCAAAAGTCGGACTTTCAAAAATTCATAACTCACTTCCTATTCATATTAGACGTTAAAATATCAAATTTTTCGCCATGCCCGATGAGACTGCCAAGTTTGGTGAGTTTTTGTGCATGTTTCGGGGGTCAAAAATGCGATCGAACAATCGGAAAAATAATAATAATAATAATTTCTACAAAAACAATAGGGACTTCGCAGCGGTCGCTGCTCAGGCCCTAATAATAATAATAATAATAATAATAAAAGTAATAATGTTTTCTACAAAAACAATAGGGACCTCGCCGCGGTCGCTGCTCGGGCCCCAATAATAATTTCGACACAAAGTCCATTGTGGTGACCCGCCCCCTTTTAAGTAAATTCAAAATGGCCGACTTCCTGTAAAACCTAGCTCATTGCTCCAAGAGACTTTTTTGTAGGTCTTGGTCTTATACATACAGTGAACCCTCGCTACTTCGCGGTTCACCTTTCGCGGGTTCAGTGCTTCGCCGGTCTAAAAAATATTCGGGGGCATTGTAGTTTCGCCGAGCGGCACGACGGGTCGCTGGAGAGATTAGACGGCCGGCGTGCGCCAAAGAAGAGCGTGGGCGAAGAGGAGAGTGGACGAAGAAGAGCACGTTCCCCCGGACACGATCGGTGCCGACGTTTCGCGCGGTTCGGACCGTACCAGAGCTCCGGCCGGCGTGCGTGGCAGTTAAGCCGTAGAGGAGCACCTTCCCCGGGCACGGGCGGTTCCAAGCGGCCCCTAAGTTTAACCGAATGGAAGCTCCGGAGGAGGAGGGCATGCTCACGTCACAGTAAGCCGAAGAGGAGCACCTTCCCCGGGCACGGGCGGTGCCAAGCGGCCCCTAAGTTTAACCGAATGGAAGCTCCGGGGGAGGAGGGCGGGCGTGTGTCACAGTTAAGCCAAATTGGAGCACCTCTTCTGCCCGGGCACGAGCGGAGCGCGAGGCTGTCAGTTATGAATGAATAAATGAATAAATAAATAAAGAATGCCACCTTTCATTTCACAGGGCACACCGGACGGCGTACCAGCAGGTAAAAGTCGGAGTAATTAAATAAATACAAAAAGAATGGCTGGGGAATAAAAAAATAATACGTTTTAATAATAATTTGGTTTTTTTGTTATAACATGAATTTCACTCTCTCTCTCCCCGTATATATATATATATATATATATATATTTATTATATATATTGTATATTTTTTTTAAGCATTTTTGAAGGTGCACCGCTACTTCGCGGATTTTCAGTTTTCGCGGGTGGTCTCGGTCCCCATTAACCGCGATAACCGAGGGTTCACTGTACTCCATAAAATTTACAAAAAGCGAGGTGAAACACTCAACCAGAGCTGCTTTTTTTAACATTTCTCGAGGGCCATGGCGAGCCATTTCAAAAAAGCTGCACAACTAACGTATAAAATATTGATAAATTTGCTCGGCCTGATGTGTGTGTAAAGTTTTACGAGTTGTCGTTCATATTTAGAACCTCATAATCAGCTTTGTTTTATTGCCGAACAGTGCAATGCCACTCCCACAACTTTTCACGAAAAAGGACGAATTTCGTATTGTGACATCCTCATGGCCGAAACAGTCATCCGAGCATATATGAGGGCGACCTTGTTGAGTTGCACGGAGAAAAACATCCAAGAAAATAACTTGTATTAGCTTTTACCAGTTGGTGGCGCTACTACTACGATGTAAAATAAGTTGGTAGATGTCTTCAGGGCTGAAGTATCCTCAAATGTGTACAATTCGAGAAGATAGGATCATCTGAGTCATGTTGCCGGAGCTTTTGTTGCCACAGAGTACAATCGGACTTTTCAGCACCGTAATAGCCACGCCTTTTGCCAAAACGTCACAAAATTCGGCAGAGAGTAAGATCATTGTCTTGAGTCTTTTCTGACTAATTTTCAGTCGGATTCGACAAAAGGGCACCGTGCAGTACGTGAAAATTAAAATAAAAACAAATTTTTGATTCCACTTGGCGGCGCTGTGTGTATAACAAAATAATAACATTAAGATGTCTTCAGGTCGGGACGTTTTATTTACAGGTGAAGGTTTGGATTTTTAGGAGCATGTGCAGGGGAGTTATTAAGCATTCATTTATTTGTATTAGGTTCATTTTGTCTTCTTATTATTGATATTTGACTGATTCATTAAAAGCAGACAATTATGTTTTAGGTTAATTTTTTCACTGACATGTTTCGGCGAGTCTTTCGCCTTCTTCAGAGTGTCGCATGATGGTGTCTTGAGCTGATGTTCCATGAGGGTGTGACTTACCTGTCAAAAAAATGAAAAAAATCAGAGCAGTAAAAGAACAAGCACAACATGAACATTACAAATCAGCAATCACTGACCACTGCAAAAGGGAAAACCACATCATGGACCGGGAGAAGGGCAGGGTCATCCGCACAGAAGAGAACAAACAACAGCGCTGGATCAGAGAGGCCATTGAGATCTGCAAGCGAGGCATAAAAACCATGAACAGAGACAAGGGAGCCTTCATCCTCTCTACCACCTGGACCAGCATCTTGGCGGAGTGAACGGACAGCGGGGGGCGTGACTTGCCTTCATTCTCGTGACAGGCAAGTCACGCCCTCATGGAACATCAGCTGATAAAGACGGGTCACAAGACACCATCATGTGACACTCTGAAGAAGGCGAAAGACTTTCGTATTGTGACATCCTCAAGGCCTAAACACTCATCCGAGCAAATATAAGGTAGATTTTGTTAACCTGCCCGGAGAAAAACATCAACGAAAATAATTTGTATTTGTTTTAACCAGTTGGTGGCGCTACCACTGCGATCAAAAATAAGTTGGCAGCCGTCTTCAGGGCCTGAATATCCTCAAATGTGAAAAATTTCGAGAAGATGGATCATCTGAATCATTTTGCAGGAACTTTTGTTGCCACGGAGAATAATCAGACTCTGCGGCACCGTAATAGCCACGCCCTTCGAAGGAAAGTCACAAAAATAGGGATAGAGTAAGATCAATGTCTTGAGTCTTTTCTAGCCAATTTTCAATCAGATTCGTTAAAAGGGCACCGTGCAGTACGTCAAAATGTAAAAAATGATATTGATTGGCGCAAGGTGTATAACTGAATATAAACATATAGATGTCTTCAGGTACCGACTCTTTATGTACATGTGAAGTTTTGGATTTTTAGCAGCACGTGCAGGAGAGTTATTAAGCATTTTGTCCATTGCGGCGAAGGAAATCTTAAGTGAAAACTTTGAAGCCCCGCCCCCGTCATATAGTATTTCGGAAACAAAAATTTTTAGCCCCAGTGTTTGTCCCAGGTCTTAAGATGCTACAGACAGAATTTTAAGGCAATCAGATGAAGCCTTTAGGATCAGGGTGCAAAAGAATGACCCCTGTAAACATGCAAAAAAGGGCAAAAATCGGACTTTCAAAAATTCATAACTCACTTCCTGTTCATATTAGACGTTAAAATATCAAATTTTTCGCCATGCCCGATGAGACTGCCAAGTTTGGTGAGTTTTTGTGCATGTTTCGGGGGTCAAAAATGCGATCGAACAATCGGAAAAATAATAATAATAATAATTTCTACAAAAACAATAGGGACCTCGCCGCGGTCGCTGCTCGGGCCCCAATAATAATTTCTACACAAAGTCCATTGTGGTGACCCGCCCCCTTTTAAGTAAATTCAAAATGGCCGACTTCCTGTAAAACCTAGCTCATTGCTCCAAGAGACTTTTTTGTAGGTCTTGGTCTTATACATACAGTGAACCCTCGCTACTTCGCGGTTCACCTTTCGCGGGTTCAGTGCTTCGCGGGTCTAAAAAATATTCGGGGGCATTGTAGTTTCGCCGAGCGGCACGACGGGGCGCTGGAGCAGTTAGACGGCCGGCGTGCGCCGAAGAAGAGCGTGGGCGAAGAGGAGAGTGGACGAAGAAGAGCACGTTCCCCCGGACACGATCGGTGGCGACGTTTCGCGCGGTTCGGACCGTACCAGAGCTCCGGCCGGCGTGCGTGGCAGTTAAGCCGTAGAGGAGCACCTTCCCCGGGCACGGGCGGTGCCAAGCGGCCCCTAAGTTTAACCGAATGGAATCTCCGGAGGAGGAGGGCATGCTCGCGTCACAGTAAGCCGAAGAGGAGCACCTTCCCCGGGCACGGGCGGTTCCAAGCGGCCCCTAAGTTTAACCGAATGGAAGCTCCGCAGGAGGAGGGCATGCTCGCGTCACAGTAAGCCGAAGAGGAGCACCTTCCCCGGGCACGGGCGGTGCCAAGCGGCCCCTAAGTTTAACCGAATGGAAGCTCCGGGGGAGGAGGGCGGGCGTGTGTCACAGTGAAGCCGAATTGGAGCACCTCTTCTGCCCGGGCACGAGCGGAGCGCGAGGCTGTCAGTTATGAATGAATAAATGAATAAATAAATAAAGAATGCCACCTTTCATTTCACAGGGCACACCGGACGGCGTACCAGCAGGTAAAAGTCGGAGTAATTAAATAAATACAAAAAGAATGGTTGGGGAATAAAAAAATAATAAGTTTTAATAATAATTTGTTTTTTTTGTTATAACATGAATTTCACTCTCTGTCTCTCTCTCTCCCCCCGTATATATATATATATATATATATATATATATATATATATATTTATATATTTATTATATATATTGTATATTTTTTTTAAGCATTTTTGAAGGTGCGCCGCTACTTCGCGGATTTTCAGTTTTTGCGGGTGGTCTCGGTCCCCATTAACCGCGATAACCGAGGGTTCACTGTACTCCATAAAATTTACAAAAAGCGAGGTGAAACACTCAACCAGGGCTGCTTTTTTGAACATTTCTCGAGGGCCATGGCGAGCCATTTCAAAAAAGCTGCACAACTAACGTATAAAATATTGATAAATTTGCTCGGCCTGATGTGTGTGTAAAGTTTCACGAGTTGTCGTTCATATTTAGAACCTCATAATCAGCTTTGTTTTATTGCCGAACAGTGCAATGCCACTCCCACAACTTTTCATGAAAAAGGACGAATTTCGTATTGTGACATCCTCATGGCCGAAACAGTCATCCGAGCATATATGAGGGCGACCTTGTTGAGTTGCACGGAGAAAAACATCCAAGAAAATAACTTGTATTAGCTTTTACCAGTTGGTGGCGCTACTACTACGATGAAAAATAAGTTGGTAGATGTCTTCAGGGCTTAAGTATCCTCAAATGTGTGCAACTTCGAGAAGATAGGATCACCTGAGTCATGTTGCTGGAGCTTTTGTTGCCACAGAGTACAATCGGACTTTTCAGCACCGTAATAGCCACGCCTTTTGCCAAAACGTCACAAAATTCGGCAGAGAGTAAGATCATTGTCTTGAGTCTTTTCTGACTAATTTTCAGTCGGATTCGTCGAAAGGGCACCGTGCAGTACGTGAAAATTAAAATAAAAACAAATTTTTGATTCCACTTGGCGGCACTGTGTGTATAACAAAATAATAACATTAAGATGTCTTCAGGTCGGGACGTTTTATTTACAGGTGAAGGTTTGGATTTTTAGGAGCATGTGCAGGGGAGTTATTAAGCATTCATTTATTTGTATTAGGTTCATTTTGTCTTCTTATTATTGATATTTGACTGATTCATTAAAAGCAGACAATTATGTTTTAGGTTAATTTTTTACCTGACATGTTTCGGCGAGTCTTTCGCCTTCTTCAGAGTGTCGCATGATGGTGTCTTGAGACCCGTCTTTATCAGCTGATGTTCCATGAGGGTGTGACTTACCTGTCAAAAAAATGAAAAATCAGAGCAGTAAAAGAACAAGCACAACATGAACATTACAAATCAGCAATCACTGACCACTGCAAAAGGGAAAACCACATCATGGACCGGGAGAAGGGCAGGGTCATCCGCACCGAAGAGAACAAACAACAGCGCTGGATCAGAGAGGCCATTGAGATCTGCAAGCGAGGCATAAAAACCATGAACAGAGACAAGGGAGCCTTCATCCTCTCTACCACCTGGAGCAGCATTTTGGCGGAGTGAACGGACAGCGGGGGGCGTGACTTGCCTTCATTCTTGTGACAGGCAAGTCACGCCCTCATGGAACATCAGCTGATAAAGACGGGCCACAAGACACCATCATGTGACACTCTGAAGAAGGCGAAAGACTTTCGTATTGTGACATCCTCAAGGCCTAAACACTCATCCGAGCAAATGTAAGGTAGATTTTGTTAACCTGCCCGGAGAAAAAAATCAATGAAAATGATTTGTATTTGTTTTAACCAGTTGGTGGCGCTACCACTGCGATCAAAAATAAGTTGGCAGCCGTCTTCAGGGCCTGAATATCCTCAAAGTGAAAAATTTCGATAAGATGGATCATCTGAATCATTTTGCAGGAACTTTTGTTGCCACGGAGAATAATCAGACTCTGCGGCACCGTAATATCCACGCCCTTCGAAGGAAAGTCACAAAAATAGGGATAGAGTAAGATCAATGTCTTGAGTCTTTTCTAGCCAATTTTCAATCAGATTCGTTAAAAGGGCACCGTGCAGTACGTCAAAATGTAAAAAATGATATTGATTGGCGCAAGGTGTATAACTGAATATAAACATATAGATGTCTTCAGGTACAGACTCTTTATGTACATGTGAAGTTTTGGATTTTTAGCAGCATGTGCAGGAGAGTTATTAAGCATTTTGTCCATTGCGGCGAAGGAAATCTTAAGTGAAAACTTTGATGCCCCGCCCCCGTCATATAGTATTTCGGAAACAAAAAATTTTAGCCCCAGTGTTTGTGCCAGGTCTTCAGATGCTACAGACAGAATTTTAAGGCAATCAGATGAAGCCTTTAGGATCAGGGTGCAAAAGAATGACCCCTGTAAACATGCAAAAAAGGGCAAAAGTCGGACTTTCAAAAATTCATAACTCACTTCCTGTTCATATTAGACGTTAAAATATCAAATTTTTCGCCATGCCCGATGAGACTGCCAAGTTTGGTGAGTTTTTGTGCATGTTTCAGGGGTCAAAAATGCGATCGAACAATCGGAAAAATAATAATAATAATAATTTCGACAAAAACAATAGGGACTTCGCAGCGGTCGCTGCTCAGGCCCTAATAATAATAATAATAAAAGTAATAATATTTTCTACAAAAACAACAGGGACCTCGCCGCGGTCGCTGCTCGGGCCCCAATAATAATTTCTACACAAAGTCCATTGTGGTGACCCGCCCCCTTTTAAGTAAATTCAAAATGGCCGACTTCCTGTAAAACCTAGCTCATTGCTCCAAGAGACTTTTTTGTAGGTCTTGGTCTTATACATACAGTGAACCCTCGCTACTTCGCGGTTCACCTTTCGCGGGTTCAGTGCTTCGCGGGTCTAAAAAATATTCGGGGGCATTGTAGTTTCGCCGAGCGGCACGACGGGGCGCTGGAGCGGTTAGACGGCCGGCGTGCGCCGAAGAAGAGCGTGGGCGAAGAGGAGAGTGGACGAAGAAGAGCACATTCCCCCGGACACGATCAGTGGCGACGTTTCGCGCGGTTCGGACCGTACCAGAGCTCCGGCCAGCGTGCGTGGCAGTTAAGCCGTAGAGGAGCACCTTCCCCGGGCACGGGCGGTGCCAAGCGGCCCCTAAGTTTAACCGAATGGAAGCTCCGGAGGAGGAGGGCATGCTCGCGTCACAGTAAGCCGAAGAGGAGCACCTTCCCCGGGCACGGGCGGTTCCAAGCGGCCCCTAAGTTTAACCGAATGGAAGCTCCGGAGGAGGAGGGCATGCTCGCGTCACAGTAAGCCGAAGAGGAGCACCTTCCCCGGGCACGGGCGGTGCCAAGCGGCCCCTAAGTTTAACCGAATGGAAGCTCCGGGGGAGGAGGACGGGCGTGTGTCACAGTTAAGCCAAATTGGAGCACCTCTTCTGCCCGGGCACGAGCGGAGCGCGAGGCTGTCAGTTATGAATGAATAAATGAATAAATAAATAAAGAATGCCACCTTTCATTTCACAGGGCACACCGGACGGCGTACCAGCAGGTAAAAGTCGGAGTAATTAAATAAATACAAAAAGAATGGCTGGGGAATAAAAAAATAATACGTTTTAATAATAATTTGTTTTTTTTGTTATAACATGAATTTCACTCTCTCTCTCCCCGTATATATATATATATATATATATATATATATATATATATATATATATATATATATATTTATATATTTATTATATATATTGTATATTTTTTTTAAGCATTTTTGAAGGTGCGCCGCTACTTCGCGGATTTTCAGTTTTCGCGGGTGGTCTCGGTCCCCATTAACCGCGATAACCGAGGGTTCACTGTACTCCATAAAATTTTCAAAAAGCGAGGTGAAACACTCAACCAGAGCTGCTTTTTTTTAACATTTCTCGAGGGCCATGGCGAGCCATTTCAAAAAAGCTGCACAACTAACGTATAAAATATTGATAAATTTGCTCGGCCTGATGTGTGTGTAAAGTTTTACGAGTTGTCGTTCATTTTTAGAACCTCATAATCAGCTTTGTTTTATTGCTGAACAGTGCAATGCCACTCCCACAACTTTTCACGAAAAATCACGAATTTCGTATTGTGACATCCTCATGGCCGAAACAGTCATCCGAGCATATATGAGGGCGACCTTGTTGAGTTGCACGGAGAAAAACATCCAAGAAAATAACTTGTATTAGCTTTTACCAGTTGGTGGCGCTACTACTACGATGTAAAATAAGTTGGTAGATGTCTTCAGGGCTGAAGTATCCTCAAATGTGTACAACTTCGAGAAGATAGGATCATCTGAGTCATGTTGCCGGAGCTTTTGTTGCCACAGAGTACAATCGGACTTTTCAGCACCTTAATAGCCACGCCTTTTGCCAAAACGTCACAAAATTCGGCAGAGAGTAAGATCATTGTCTTAAGTCTTTTCTGACTAATTTTCAGTCGGATTCGTCAAAAGGGCACCATGCAGTACGTGAAAATTAAAATAAAAACAAATTTTTGATTCCACTTGGCGGCACTGTGTGTATAACAAAATAATAACATTAAGATGTCTTCAGGTCGGGACGTTTTATTTACAGGTGAAGGTTTGGATTTTTAGGAGCATGTGCAGGGGAGTTATTAAGCATTCATTTATTTGTATTAGGTTCATTTTGTCTTCTTATTATTGATATTTGACTGATTCATTAAAAGCAGACAATTATGTTTTAGGTTAATTTTTTACCTGACATGTTTCGGCGAGTCTTTCGCCTTCTTCAGAGTGTCGCATGATGGTGTCTTGAGCTGATGTTCCATGAGGGTGTGACTTACCTGTCAAAAAAATGAAAAAATCAGAGCAGTAAAAGAACAAGCACAACATGAACATTACAAATCAGCAATCACTGACCACTGCAAAAGGGAAAACCACATCATGGACCGGGAGAAGGGCAGGGTCATCCGCACAGAAGAGAACAAACAACAGCGCTGGATCAGAGAGGCCATTGAGATCTGCAAGCGAGGCATAAAAACCATGAACAGAGACAAGGGAGCCTTCATCCTCTCTACCACCTGGACCAGCATCTTGGCGGAGTGAACGGACAGCGGGGGGCGTGACTTGCCTTCATTCTTGTGACAGGTAAGTCACGCCCTCATGGAACATCAGCTGATAAAGACGGGTCACAAGACACCATCATGTGACACTCTGAAGAAGGCGAAAGACTTTCGTATTGTGACATGCTCAAGGCCTAAACACTCATCCGAGCAAATATAAGGTAGATTTTGTTAACCTGCCCGGAGAAAAACATCAACGAAAATAATTTGTATTTGTTTTAACCAGTTGGTGGCGCTACCACTGCGATCAAAAATAAGTTGGCAGCCGTCTTCAGGGCCTGAATATCCTCAAATGTGAAAGATTTCCAGAAGATGGATCATCTGAATCATTTTGCAGGAACTTTTGTTGCCACGGAGAATAATCAGACTCTGCGGCACCGTAATAGCCACGCCCTTTGAAGGAAAGTCATAAAAATAGGGATAGAGTAAGATCAATGTCTTGAGTCTTTTCTAGCCAATTTTCAGTCGGATTCGTTAAAAGGGCACCGTGCAGTACGTCAAAATGTAAACATTTATATTGATTGGCGCAAGGTGTATAACTGAATATAAACATATAGATGTCTTCAGGTACCGACTCTTTATGTACATGTGAAGTTTTGGATTTTTAGCAGCACGTGCAGGAGAGTTATTAAGCATTTTGTCCATTGCGGCGAAGGAAATCTTAAGTGAAAACTTTGAAGCCCCGCCCCCGTCATATAGTATTTCGGAAACAAAAAATTTTAGCCCCAGTGTTTGTCCCAGGTCTTAAGATGCTCCAGACAGAACTTTAAGGCAATCAGATGAAGCCTTTAGGATCAGGGTGCAAAAGAATGACCCCTGTAAACATGCAAAAAAGGGCAAAAGTCGGACTTTCAAAAATTCATAACTCACTTCCTGTTCATATTAGACGTTAAAAAATATCAAATTTTTCGCCATGCCCGATGAGACTGCCAAGTTTGGTGAGTTTTTGTGCATGTTTCGGGGGTCAAAAATGCGATCGAACAATCGGAAAAATAATAATAATAATAATTTCTACAAAAACAATAGGGACTTCGCAGCGGTCGCTGCTCAGGCCCTAATAATAATAATAATAATAATAATAAAAGTAATAATATTTTCTACAAAAACAATAGGGACCTCGCCGCGGTCGCTGCTCGGGCCCCAATAATAATTTCTACACAAAGTCCATTGTGGAGACCCGCCCCCTTTTAAGTAAATTCAAAATGGCCGACTTCCTGTAAAACCTAGCTCATTGCTCCAAGAGACTTTTTTGTAGGTCTTGGTCTTATACATACAGTGAACCCTCGCTACTTCGAGGTTCACCTTTCGCGGGTTCAGTGCTTCGCGGGTCTAAAAAATATTCGGGGGCATTGTAGTTTCGCCGAGCGGCACGACGGGGCGCTGGAGCGGTTAGACGGCCGGCGTGCGCCGAAGAAGAGCGTGGGCGAAGAGGAGAGTGGACGAAGAAGAGCACGTTCCCCCGGACACGATCGGTGGCGACGTTTCGCGCGGTTCGGACCGTACCAGAGCTCCGGCCGGCGTGCGTGGCAGTTAAGCCGTAGAGGAGCACCTTCCCCGGGCACGGGCGGTTCCAAGCGGCCCCTGAGTTTAACCGAATGGAAGCTCCGGAGGAGGAGGGCATGCTCGCGTCACAGTAAGCCGAAGAGGAGCACCTTCCCCGGGCACGGGCGGTTCCAAGCGGCCCCTAAGTTTAACCGAATGGAAGCTCCGGAGGAGGAGGGCATGCTCGCGTCACAGTAAGCCGAAGAGGAGCACCTTCCCCGGGCACGGGCGGTGCCAAGCGGCCCCTAAGTTTAACCGAATGGAAGCTCCGGGGGAGGAGGGCGGGCGTGTGTCACAGTTAAGCCGAATTGGAGCACCTCTTCTGCCGGGCACAAGCGGAGCGCGAGGCTGTCAGTTATGAATGAATAAATGAATAAATAAATAAAGAATGCCACCTTTCATTTCACAGGGCACACCGGAAGGCGTACCAGCAGGTAAAAGTCGGAGTAATTAAATAAATACAAAAAGAATGGTTGGGGAATAAAAAAAATAATAAGTTTTAATAATAATTTGTTTTTTTTGTTATAACATGAATTTCACTCTCTCTCTCTCTCTCTCCCCCCGTATATATATATATATATATATTTATATATATATATATATATATATATATATTTATATATTTATTATATATATTGTATATTTTTTTTAAGCATTTTTGAAGGTGCGCCGCTACTTCGCGGATTTTCAGTTTTCGCGGGTGGTCTCGGTCCCCATTAACCGCGATAACCGAGGGTTCACTGTACTCCATAAAATTTACAAAAAGCGAGGTGAAACACTCAACCAGGGCTGCTTTTTTGAACATTTCTCGAGGGCCATGGCGAGCCATTTCAAAAAAGCTGCACAACTAACGTATAAAATATTGATAAATTTGCTCGGCCTGATGTGTGTGTAAAGTTTCACGAGTTGTCGTTCATATTTAGAACCTCATAATCAGCTTTGTTTTATTGCCGAACAGTGCAATGCCACTCCCACAACTTTTCATGAAAAAGGACGAATTTCGTATTGTGACATCCTCATGGCCGAAACAGTCATCCGAGCATATATGAGGGCGACCTTGTTGAGTTGCACGGAGAAAAACATCCAAGAAAATAACTTGTATTAGCTTTTACCAGTTGGTGGCGCTACTACTACGATGTAAAATAAGTTGGTAGATGTCTTCAGGGCTGAAGTATCCTCAAATGTGTACAACTTCGAGAAGATAGGATCATCTGAGTCATGTTGCCGGAGCTTTTGTTGCCACAGAGTACAATCGGACTTTTCAGCACCTTAATAGCCACGCCTTTTGCCAAAACGTCACAAAATTCGGCAGAGAGTAAGATCATTGTCTTGAGTCTTTTCTGACTAATTTTCAGTCGGATTCGTCAAAAGGGCACCGTGCAGTACGTGAAAATTAAAATAAAAACAAATTTTTGATTCCACTTGGCGGCACTGTGTGTATAACAAAATAATAACATTAAGATGTCTTCAGGTCGGGACGTTTTATTTACAGGTGAAGGTTTGGATTTTTAGGAGCATGTGCAGGGGAGTTATTAAGCATTCATTTATTTGTATTAGGTTCATTTTGTCTTCTTATTATTGATATTTGACTGATTCATTAAAAGCAGACAATTATGTTTTAGGTTAATTTTTTACCTGACATGTTTCGGCGAGTCTTTCGCCTTCTTCAGAGTGTCGCATGATGGTGTCTTGAGACCCGTCTTTATCAGCTGATGTTCCATGAGGGTGTGACTTACCTGTCAAAAAAATGAAAAATCAGAGCAGTCAAAGAACAAGCACAACATGAACATTACAAATCAGCAATCACTGACCACTGCAAAAGGGAAAACCACATCATGGACCGGGAGAAGGGCAGGGTCATCCGCACCGAAGAGAACAAACAACAGCGCTGGATCAGAGAGGCCATTGAGATCTGCAAGCGAGGCATAAAAACCATGAACAGAGACAAGGGAGCCTTCATCCTCTCTACCACCTGGAGCAGCATTTTGGCGGAGTGAACGGACAGCGGGGGGCGTGACTTGCCTTCATTCTTGTGACAGGTAAGTCACGCCCTCATGGAACATCAGTTGATAAAGACGGGCCACAAGACACCATCATGTGACACTCTGAAGAAGGCGAAAGACTTTCGTATTGTGACATCCTCAAGGCCTAAACACTCATCCGAGCAAATGTAAGGTAGATTTTGTTAACCTGCCCGGAGAAAAAAATCAACGAAAATAATTTGTATTTGTTTTAACCAGTTGGTGGCGCTACCACTGCGATCAAAAATAAGTTGGCAGCCGTCTTCAGGGCCTGAATATCCTCAAATGTGAAAAATTTCGAGAAGATGGATCATCTGAATCATTTTGCAGGAACTTTTGTTGCCACGGAGAATAATCAGACTGCGGCACCGTAATAGCCACGCCCTTCGAAGGAAAGTCACAAAAATAGGGATAGAGTAAGATCAATGTCTTGAGTCTTTTCTAGCCAATTTTCAATCAGATTCGTTAAAAGGGCACCGTGCAGTACGTCAAAATGTAAAAAATGATATTGATTGGCGCAAGGTGTATAACTGAATATAAACATATAGATGTCTTCAGGTACAGACTCTTTATGTACATGTGAAGTTTTGGATTTTTAGCAGCATGTGCAGGAGAGTTATTAAGCATTTTGTCCATTGCGGCGAAGGAAATCTTAAGTGAAAACTTTGATGCCCCGCCCACGTCATATAGTATTTTGGAAACAAAAAATTTTAGCCCCAGTGTTTGTGCCAGGTCTTCAGATGCTACAGACAGAATTTTAAGGCAATCAGATGAAGCCTTTAGGATCAGGGTGCAAAAGAATGACCCCTGTAAACATGCAAAAAAGGGCAAAAGTCGGACTTTCAAAAATTCATAACTCACTTCCTGTTCATATTAGACGTTAAAATATCAAATTTTTCGCCATGCCCGATGAGACTGCCAAGTTTGGTGAGTTTTTGTGCATGTTTCGGGGGTCAAAAATGCGATCGAACAATCGGAAAAATAATAATAATAATAATTTCTTCAAAAACAATAGGGACTTCGCAGCGGTCGCTGCTCAGGCCCTAATAATAATATTAATAATAATAATAAAAGTAATAATATCTTCTACAAAAACAATAGGGACCTCGCCGCGGTCGCTGCTCGGGCCCCAATAATAATTTCTACACAAAGTCCATTGTGGTCACCCGCCCCCTTTTAAGTAAATTCAAAATGGCCGACTTCCTGTAAAACCTAGCTCATTGCTCCAAGAGACTTTTTTGTAGGTCTTGGTCTTATACATACAGTGAACCCTCGCTACTTCGCGGTTCACCTTTCGCGGGTTCAGTGCTTCGCGGGTCTAAAAAATATTCGGGGGCATTGTAGTTTCGCCGAGCGGCACGACGGGGCGCTGGAGCGGTTAGACGGCCGGCGTGCGCCGAAGAAGAGCGTGGGCGAAGAGGAGAGTGGACGAAGAAGAGCACGTTCCCCCGGACACGATCGGTGGCGACGTTTCGCGCGGTTCGGACCGTACCAGAGCTCCGGCCAGCGTGCGTGGCAGTTAAGCCGTAGAGGAGCACCATCCCCGGGCACGGGCGGTGCCAAGCGGCCCCTAAGTTTAACCGAATGGAAGCTCCGGAGGAGGAGGGCATGCTCGCGTCACAGTAAGCCGAAGAGGAGCACCTTCCCCGGGCACGGGCGGTTCCAAGCGGCCCCTAAGTTTAACCGAATGGAAGCTCCGGAGGAGGAGGGCATGCTCGCGTCACAGTAAGCCGAAGAGGAGCACCTTCCCCGGGCACGGGCGGTGCCAAGCGGCCCCTAAGTTTAACCGAATGGAAGCTCCGGGGGAGGAGGACGGGCGTGTGTCACAGTTAAGCCAAATTGGAGCACCTCTTCTGCCCGGGCACGAGCGGAGCGCGAGGCTGTCAGTTATGAATGAATAAATGAATAAATAAATAAAGAATGCCACCTTTCATTTCACAGGGCACACCGGACGGCGTACCAGCAGGTAAAAGTCGGAGTAATTAAATAAATACAAAAAGAATGGCTGGGGAATAAAAAAATAATACGTTTTAATAATAATTTGGTTTTTTTGTTATAACATGAATTTCACTCTCTCTCTCCCCGTATATACATATATATATATATATATATATATATATATATATATATATATATTTTTTATATATATATATATATATATATATATATATATATTTACATATTTATTATATATATTGTATATTTTTTTTAAGCATTTTTGAAGGTGCGCCGCTACTTCGCGGATTTTCAGTTTTCGCGGGTGGTCTCGGTCCCCATTAACCGCGATAACCGAGGGTTCACTGTACTCCATAAAATTTACAAAAAGCGAGGTGAAACACTCAACCAGAGCTGCTTTTTTTTAACATTTCTCGAGGGCCATGGCGAGCCATTTCAAAAAAGCTGCACAACTAACGTATAAAATATTGATAAATTTGCTCGGCCTCATGTGTGTGTAAAGTTTCACGAGTTGTCGTTCATATTTAGAACCTCATAATCAGCGTTGTTTTATTGCCGAACAGTGCAATGCCACTCCCACAACTTTTCACGAAAAAGGACTAATTTCGTATTGTGACATCCTCATGGCCGAAACAGTCATCCGAGCATATATGAGGGCGACCTTGTTGAGTTGCACGGAGAAAAACATCCAAGAAAATAACTTGTATTAGCTTTTACCAGTTGGTGGCGCTACTACTACGATGTAAAATAAGTTGGTAGATGTCTTCAGGGCTGAAGTATCCTCAAATGTGTACAACTTCGAGAAGATAGGATCATCTGAGTCATGTTGCCGGAGCTTTTGTTGCCACAGAGTACAATCGGACTTTTCAGCACCTTAATAGCCACGCCTTTTGCAAAAACGTCACAAAATTCGGCAGAGAGTAAGATCATTGTCTTGAGTCTTTTCTGACTAATTTTCAGTCGGATTCGTCAAAAGGGCACCGTGCAGTACGTGAAAATTAAAATTAAAAAAAAATTTTGATTCCACTTGGCGGCACTGTGTGTATAACAAAATAATAACATTAAGATGTCTTCAGGTCGGGACGTTTTATTTACAGGTGAAGGTTTGGATTTTTAGGAGCATGTGCAGGGGAGTTATTAAGCATTCATTTATTTGTATTAGGTTCATTTTGTCTTCTTATTATTGATATTTGACTGATTCATTAAAAGCAGACAATTATGTTTTAGGTTAATTTTTTACCTGACATGTTTCGGCGAGTCTTTCGCCTTCTTCAGAGTGTCGCATGATGGTGTCTTGAGACCCGTCTTTATCAGCTGATGTTCCATGAGGGTGTGACTTACCTGTCAAAAAAATGAAAAAATCAGAGCAGTAAAAGAACAAACACAACATGAACATTACAAATCAGCAATCACTGACCACTGCAAAAGGGAAAACCACATCATGGACCGGGAGAAGGGCAGGGTCATCCGCACAGAAGAGAACAAACAACAGCGCTGGATCAGAGAGGCCATTGAGATCTGCAAGCGAGGCATAAAAACCATGAACAGAGACAAGGGAGCCTTCATCCTCTCTACCACCTGGACCAGCATCTTGGCGGAGTGAACGGACAGCGGGGGGCGTGACTTGCCTTCATTCTTGTGACAGGTAAGTCACGCCCTCATGGAACATCAGCTGATAAAGACGGGTCACAAGACAGCATCATGTGACACTCTGAAGAAGGCGAAAGACTTTTGTATTGTGACATGCTCAAGGCCTAAACACTCATCCGAGCAAATATAAGGTAGATTTTGTTCACCTGCCCGGAGAAAAACATCAACGAAAATAATTTGTATTTGTTTTAACCAGTTGGTGGCGCTACCACTGCGATCAAAAATAAGTTGGCAGCCGTCTTCAGGGCCTGAATATCCTCAAATGTGAAAGATTTCCAGAAGATGGATCATCTGAATCATTTTGCAGGAACTTTTGTTGCCACGGAGAATAATCAGACTCTGCGGCACCGTAATAGCCACGCCCTTTGAAGGAAAGTCATAAAAATAGGGATAGAGTAAGATCAATGTCTTGAGTCTTTTCTAGCCAATTTTCAATCGGATTCGTTAAAAGGGCACCATGCAGTACGTCAAAATGTAAAAAATGATATTGATTGGCGCAAGGTGTATAACTGAATATAAACATATAGATGTCTTCAGGTACAGACTCTTTATGTACATGTGAAGTTTTGGATTTTTAGCAGCATGTGCAGGAGAGTTATTAAGCATTTTGTCCATTGCGGCGAAGGAAATCTTAAGTGAAAACTTTGAAGCCCCGCCCCCGTCATATAGTATTTCGGAAACAAAAAATTTTAGCCCCAGTGTTTGTCCCAGGTCTTCAGATGCTACAGACAGAATTTTAAGGCAATCAGATGAAGCCTTTAGGATCAGGGTGCAAAAGAATGACCCCTGTAAACATGCAAAAAAGGGCAAAAGTCGGACTTTCAAAAATTCATAACTCACTTCCTGTTCATATTAGACGTTAAAATATCAAATTTTTCGCCATGCCCGATGAGACTGCCAAGTTTGGTGAGTTTTTGTGCATGTTTCAGGGGTCAAAAATGCGATCGAACAATCGGAAAAATAATAATAATAATAATTTCTACAAAAACAATAGGGACCTCGCCGCGGTCGCGGCTCGGGCCCCAATAATAATTTCTACACAAAGTCCATTGTGGTGACCCGCCCCCTTTTAAGTAAATTCAAAATGGCCGACTTCCTGTAAAACCTAGCTCATTGCTCCAAGAGACTTTTTTGTAGGTCTTGGTCTTATACATACAGTGAACCCTCGCTACTTCGCGGTTCACCTTTCGCGGGTTCAGTGCTTCGCGGGTCTAAAAAATATTCGGGGGCATTGTAGTTTCGCCGAGCGGCACGACGGGGCGCTGGAGCGGTTAGACGGCCGGCGTGCGCCGAAGAAGAGCGTGGGCGAAGAGGAGAGTGGACGAAGAAGAGCACGTTCCCCCGGACACGATCGGTGGCGACGTTTCGCGCGGTTCGGACCGTACCAGAGCTCCGGCCGGCGTGCGTGGCAGTTAAGCCGTAGAGGAGCACCTTCCCCGGGCACGGGCGGTTCCAAGCGGCCCCTAAGTTTAACCGAATGGAAGCTCCGGAGGAGGAGGGCATGCTCGCGTCACAGTAAGCCGAAGAGGAGCACCTTCCCCGGGCACGGGCGGTGCCAAGCGGCCCCTAAGTTTAACCGAATGGAAGCTCCGGGGGAGGAGGGCGGGCGTGTGTCACAGTTAAGCCAAATTGGAGCACCTCTTCTACCCGGGCACGAGCGGAGCGCGAGGCTGTCAGTTATGAATGAATAAATGAATAAATAAATAAAGAATGCCACCTTTCATTTCACAGGGCAAACCGGACGGCGTACCAGCAGGTAAAAGTCGGAGTAATTAAATAAATACTAAAAGAATGGCTGGGGAATAAAAAAATAATACGTTTTAATAATAATTTGGTTTTTTTGTTATAACATGAATTTCACTCTCTCTCTCCCCGTATATATATATATATATATATATATATATATATATATATATATATATATATATATATTTATTATATATATTGTATATTTTTTTAAAGCATTTTTGAAGGTGCGCCGCTACTTCGCGGATTTTCAGTTTTCGCGGGTGGTCTCGGTCCCCATTAACCGCGATAACCGAGGGTTCACTGTACTCCATAAAATTTACAAAAAGCGAGGTGAAACACTCAACCAGAGCTGCTTTTTTTAACATTTCTCGAGGGCCATGGCGAGCCATTTCAAAAAAGCTGCACAACTAACGTATAAAATATTGATAAATTTGCTCGGCCTGATGTGTGTGTAAAGTTTTACGAGTTGTCGTTCATATTTAGAACCTCATAATCAGCTTTGTTTTATTGCCGAACAGTGCAATGCCACTCCCACAACTTTTCACGAAAAAGGACGAATTTCGTATTGTGACATCCTCATGGCCGAAACAGTCATCCGAGCATATATGAGGGCGACCTTGTTGAGTTGCACGGAGAAAAACATCCAAGAAAATAACTTGTATTAGCTTTTACCAGTTGGTGGCGCTACTACTACGATGTAAAATAAGTCGGAAGCTGTCTTCAGGGCTGAAGTATCCTCAAATGTGTACAACTTCGAGAAGATAGGATCATCTGAGTCATGTTGCCGGAGCTTTTGTTGCCACAGAGTACAATCGGACTTTTCAGCACCTTCATAGCCACGCCTTTTGCCAAAACGTCACAAAATTCGGCAGAGAGTAAGATCATTGTCTTGAATCTTTTCTGACTAATTTTCAGTCGGATTCGTCAAAAGGGCACCGTGCAGTACGTGAAAATTAAAATAAAAACAAATTTTTGATTCCACTTGGCGGCACTGTGTGTATAACAAAATAATAACATTACGATGTCTTCAGGTCGGGACGTTTTATTTACAGGTGAAGGTTTGGATTTTTAGGAGCATCTGCAGGGGAGTTATTAAGCATTCATTTATTTGTATTAGGTTCATTTTGTCTTCTTATTATTGATATTTGACTGATTCATTAAAAGCAGACAATTATGTTTTAGGTAAATTTTTTACCTGACATGTTTCGGCGAGTCTTTCGCCTTCTTCAGAGTGTCGCATAATGGTGTCTTGAGACCCGTCTTTATCAGCTGATGTTCCATGAGGGTGTGACTTACCTGTCAAAAAAATTAAAAATCAGAGCAGTAAAAGAATAAGCACAACATGAACATTACAAATCAGCAATCACTGACCACTGCAAAAGGGAAAACCACATCATGGACCGGGAGAAGGGCAGGGTCATCCGCACCGAAGAGAACAAACAACAGCGCTGGATCAGAGAGGCCATTGAGATCTGCAAGCGAGGCATAAAAACCATGAACAGAGACAAGGGAGCCTTCATCCTCTCTACCACCTGGAGCAGCATTTTGGCGGAGTGAACGGACAGCGGGGGGCGTGACTTGCCTTCATTCTTGTGACAGGTAAGTCACGCCCTCATGGAACATCAGCTGATAAAGACGGGCCACAAGACACCATCATGTGACACTCTGAAGAAGGCGAAAGACTTTCGTATTGTGACATCCTCAAGGCCTAAACACTCATCCGAGCAAATGTAAGGTAGATTTTGTTAACCTGCCCGGAGAAAAAAATCAACGAAAATAATTTGTATTTGTTTTAACCAGTTGGTGGCGCTACCACTGCGATCAAAAATAAGTTGGCAGCCGTCTTCAGGGCCTGAATATCCTCAAATGTGAAAAATTTCGAGAAGATGGATCATCTGAATCATTTTGCAGGAACTTTTGTTGCCACGGAGAATAATCAGACTCTGCGGCACCGTAATAGCCACGCCCTTCGAAGGAAAGTCACAAAAATAGGGATAGAGTAAGATCAATGTCTTGAGTCTTTTCTAGCCAATTTTCAATCAGATTCGTTAAAAGGGCACCGTGCAGTACGTCAAAATGTAAAAAATGATATTGATTGGCGCAAGGTGTATAACTGAATATAAACATATAGATGTCTTCAGGTACAGACTTTTTATGTACATGTGAAGTTTTGGATTTTTAGCAGCATGTGCAGGAGAGTTATTAAGCATTTTGTCCATTGCGGCGAAGGAAATCTTAAGTGAAAACTTTGAAGCCCCGCCCCCGTCATATAGTATTTCGGAAACAAAAAATTTTAGCCCCAGTGTTTGTCCCAGGTCTTCAGATGCTACAGACAGAATTTTAAGGCAATCAGATGAAGCCTTTAGGATCAGGGTGCAAAAGAATGACCCCTGTAAACATGCAAAAAAGGGCAAAAGTCGGACTTTCAAAAATTCATAACTCACTTCCTGTTCATATTAGACGTTAAAATATCAAATTTTTCGCCATGCCCGATGAGACTGCCAAGTTTGGTGAGTTTTTGTGCATGTTTCGGGGGTCAAAAATGCGATCGAACAATCGGAAAAATAATAATAATAATAATTTCTACAAAAACAATAGGGACTTCGCAGCGGTCGCTGCTCAGGCCCTAATAATAATAATAATAATATTAATAATAATAAAAGTAATAATATTTTCTACAAAAACAATAGGGACCTCGCAGCCGTCGCAGCTCGGGCCCTAATAACAATTTCTAGAAAAACAATAGGGACCTCGCAGCGGTCACTGCTCGGGCCCTAATAATAAAAATAATAAAAATAATAATAATTTCCACAAAAACAATGGGGACCTCGTAGCGGTCGCTGCTCAGGCCCTAATAATAATTTCTACAAAAACAATAGGGACCTCGCCGCCGTCGCTGCTCGGGCCCCAATAATAATTTCTACACAAAGTCCATTGTGGTGACCCGCCCCCTTTTAAGTAAATTCAAAATGGCCGACTTCCTGTAAAACCTAGCTCATTGCTCCAAGAGACTTTTTTGTAGGTCTTGGTCTTATACATACAGTGAACCCTCGCTACTTCGCGGTTCACCTTTCGCGGGTTCAGTGCTTCGCGGGTCTAAAAAATATTCGGGGGCATTGTAGTTTCGCCGAGCGGCACGACGGGGCGCTGGAGCGGTTAGACGGCCGGCGTGCGCCGAAGAAGAGCGTGGGCGAAGAGGAGAGTGGACGAAGAAGAGCACGTTCTCCCGGACACGATCGGTGGCGACGTTTCGCGCGGTTCGGACCGTACCAGAGCTCCGGCCGGCGTGCGTGGCAGTTAAGCCGTAGAGGAGCACCTTCCCCGGGCACGGGCGGTGCCAAGCGGCCCCTAAGTTTAACCGAATGGAAGCTCCGGAGGAGGAGGGCATGCTCGCGTCACAGTAAGCCGAAGAGGAGCACCTTCCCCGGGCACGGGCGGTTCCAAGCGGCCCCTAAGTTTAACCGAATGGAAGCTCCGGAGGAGGAGGGCATGCTCGCGTCACAGTAAGCCGAAGAGGAGCACCTTCCCCGGGCACGGGCGGTTCCAAGCGGCCCCTAAGTTTAACTGAATGGAAGCTCCGGAGGAGGAGGGCATGCTCGCGTCACAGTAAGCCGAAGAGGAGCACCTTCCCCGGGCACGGGCGGTGCCAAGCGGCCCCTAAGTTTAACCGAATGGAAGTTCCGGGGGAGGAGGGCGGGCGTGTGTCACAGTTAAGCCGAATTGGAGCACCTCTTCCGCCCGGGCACGAGCGGAGCGCGAGGCTGTCAGTTATGAATGAATAAATGAATAAATAAATAAAGAATGCCACCTTTCATTTCACAGGGCACACCGGACGGCGTACCAGCAGGTAAAAGTCGCAGTAATTAAATAAATACAAAAAGAATGGCTGGGGAATAAAAAAATAATACGTTTTAATAATAATTTGGTTTTTTTGTTATAAAATGAATTTCACTCTCTCTCTCCCCGTATATATATATATATATATATATATATATATATATATATATATATATATATATATATATATATTTATTATATATATTGTATATTTTTTTTAAGCATTTTTGAAGGTGCGCCGCTACTTCGCGGATTTTCAGTTTTCGCGGGTGGTCTCGGTCCCCATTAACCGCGATAACCGAGGGTTCACTGTACTCCATAAAATTTACAAAAAGCGAGGTGAAACACTCAATCAGGGCTGCTTTTTTGAACATTTCTCGAGGGCCATGGCGAGCCATTTCAAAAAAGCTGCACAACTAACGTATAAAATATTGATAAATTTGCTCGGCCTGATGTGTGTGTAAAGTTTCACGAGTTGTCGTTCATATTTAGAACCTCATAATCAGCGTTGTTTTATTGCCGAACAGTGCAATGCCACTCCCACAACTTTTCACGAAAAAGGACTAATTTCGTGTTGTGACATCCTCATGGCCGAAACAGTCATCCGAGCATATATGAGGGCGACCTTGTTGAGTTGCACGGAGAAAAACATCCAAGAAAATAACTTGTATTAGCTTTTACCAGTTGGTGGCGCTACTACTACGATGAAAAATAAGTCGGTAGATGTCTTCAGGGCTGAAGTATCCTCAAATGTGTACAACTTCGAGAAGATAGGATCATCTGAGTCATGTTGCCGGAGCTTTTGTTGCCACAGAGTACAATCGGACTTTTCAGCACCTTAATAGCCACGCCTTTTGCCAAAACGTCACAAAATTCGGCAGAGAGTAAGATCATTGTCTTGAGTCTTTTCTGACTAATTTTCAGTCGGATTCGTCAAAAGGGCACCGTGCAGTACGTGAAAATTAAAATAAAAACAAATTTTTGATTCCACTTGGCGGCGCTGTGTGTATAACAAAATAATAACATTAAGATGTCTTCAGGTCGGGACGTTTTATTTACAGGTGAAGGTTTGGATTTTTAGGAGCATGTGCAGGGGAGTTATTAAGCATTCATTTATTTGTATTAGGTTCATTTTGTCTTCTTATTATTGATATTTGACTGATTCATTAAAAGCAGACAATTATGTTTTAGGTTAATTTTTTACCTGACATGTTTCGGCGAGTCTTTTGCCTTCTTCAGAGTGTCGCATGATGGTGTCTTGAGACCCGTCTTTATCAGCTGATGTTCCATGAGGGTGTGACTTACCTGTCAAAAAAATGAAAAAATCAGAGCAGTAAAAGAACAAGCACAACATGAACATTACAAATCAGCAATCACTGACCACTGCAAAAGGGAAAACCACATCATGGACCGGGAGAAGGGCAGGGTCATCCGCACCGAAGAGAACAAACAACAGCGCTGGATCAGAGAGGCCATTGAGATCTGCAAGCGAGGCATAAAAACCATGAACAGAGACAAGGGAGCCTTCATCCTCTCTACCACCTGGAGCAGCATTTTGGCGGAGTGAACGGACAGCGGGGGGCGTGACTTGCCTTCATTCTTGTGACAGGTAAGTCACGCCCTCATGGAACATCAGCTGATAAAGACGGGCCACAAGACACCATCATGTGACACTCTGAAGAAGGCGAAAGACTTTCGTATTGTGACATCCTCAAGGCCTAAACACTCATCCGAGCAAATGTAAGGTAGATTTTGTTAACCTGCCCGGAGAAAAAAATCAACGAAAATAATTTGTATTTGTTTTAACCAGTTGGTGGCGCTACCACTGCGATCAAAAATAAGTTGGCAGCCGTCTTCAGGGCCTGAATATCCTCAAATGTGAAAAATTTCGAGAAGATGGATCATCTGAATCATTTTGCAGGAACTTTTGTTGCCACGGAGAATAATCAGACTCTGCGGCACCGTAATAGCCACGCCCTTCGAAGGAAAGTCACAAAAATAGGGATAGAGTAAGATCAATGTCTTGAGTCTTTTCTAGCCAATTTTCAATCAGATTCGTTAAAAGGGCACCGTGCAGTACGTCAAAATGTAAAAAATGATATTGATTGGCGCAAGGTGTATAAATGAATATAAATATATAGATGTCTTCAGGTACAGACTCTTTATGTACATGTGAAGTTTTGGATTTTTAGCAGCATGTGCAGGAGAGTTATTAAGCATTTTGTCCATTGCGGCGAAGGAAATCTTAAGTGAAAACTTTGATGCCTCGCCCCCGTCATATAGTATTTCGGAAACAAAAAATTTTAGCCCCAGTGTTTGTGCCAGGTCTTCAGATGCTACAGACAGAATTTTAAGGCAATCAGATGAAGCCTTTAGGATCAGGGTGCAAAAGAATGACCCCTGTAAACATGCAAAAAAGGGCAAAAGTCGGACTTTCAAAAATTCATAACTCACTTCCTGTTCATATTAGACGTTAAAATATCAAATTTTTCGCCATGCCCGATGAGACTGCCAAGTTTGGTGAGTTTTTGTGCATGTTTCGGGGGTCAAAAATGCGATCGAACAATCGGAAAAATAATAATAAAAATAATTTCTACAAAAACAATAGGGACTTCGCAGCGGTCGCTGCTCAGACCCTAATAATAATAATAATAATAATAATAAAAGTAATAATATCTTCTACAAAAACAATAGGGACCTCGCCGCGGTCGCTGCTCGGGCCCCAATAATAATTTCTACACAAAGTCCATTGTGGTGACCCGCCCCCTTTTAAGTAAATTCAAAATGGCCGACTTCCTGTAAAACCTAGCTCATTGCTCCAATAGACTTTTTTGTAGGTCTTGGTCTTATACATACAGTGAACCCTCGCTACTTCGCGGTTCACCTTTCGCGGGTTCAGTGCTTCGCGGGTCTAAAAAATATTCGGGGGCATTGTAGTTTCGCCGAGCGGCACGACGGGGCGCTGGAGCGGTTAGACGGCCGGCGTGCGCCGAAGAAGAGCGTGGGCGAAGAGGAGAGTGGACGAAGAAGAGCACGTTCCCCCGGACACGATCGGTGGCGACGTTTCGCGCGGTTCGGACCGTACCAGAGCTCCGGCCAGCGTGCGTGGCAGTTAAGCCGTAGAGGAGCACCTTCCCCGGGCACGGGCGGTGCCAAGCGGCCCCTAAGTTTAACCGAATGGAAGCTCCGGAGGAGGAGGGCATGCTCGCGTCACAGTAAGCCGAAGAGGAGCACCTTCCCCGGGCACGGGCGGTTCCAAGCGGCCCCTAAGTTTAACCGAATGGAAGCTCCGGAGGAGGAGGGCATGCTCGCGTCACAGTAAGCCGAAGAGGAGCACCTTCCCCGGGCACGGGCGGTGCCAAGCGGCCCCTAAGTTTAACCGAATGGAAGCTCCGGGGGAGGAGGACGGGCGTGTGTCACAGTTAAGCCAAATTGGAGCACCTCTTCTGCCCGGGCACGAGCGGAGCGCGAGGCTGTCAGTTATGAATGAATAAATGAATAAATAAATAAAGAATGCCACCTTTCATTTCACAGGGCACACCGGACGGCGTACCAGCAGGTAAAAGTCGGAGTAATTAAATAAATACAAAAAGAATGGCTGGGGAATAAAAAAATAATACGTTTTAATAATAATTTGTTTTTTTTTTTATAACATGAATTTCACTCTCTCTCTCCCCGTATATATATATATATATATATATATATATATTTATATATTTATTATATATATTGTATATTTTTTTTAAGCATTTTTGAAGGTGCGCCGCTACTTCGCGGATTTTCAGTTTTCGCGGATGGTCTCGGTCCCCATTAACCGCGATAACAGAGAGTTCACTGTACTCCATAAAATTTACAAAAAGCGAGGTGAAACATTCAACCAGAGCTGCTTTTTTTTAACATTTCTCGAGGGCCATGGCGAGCCATTTCAAAAAAGCTGCACAACTAACGTATAAAATATTGATAAATTTGCTCGGCCTGATGTGTGTGTAAAGTTTTACGAGTTGTCGTTCATATTTAGAACCTCATAATCAGCTTTGTTTTATTGCCGAACAGTGCAATGCCACTCCCACAACTTTTCACGAAAAATCACGAATTTCGTATTGTGACATCCTCATGGCCGAAACAGTCATCCGAGCATATATGAGGGCGACCTTGTTGAGTTGCACGGAGAAAAACATCCAAGAAAATAACTTGTATTAGCTTTTACCAGTTGGTGGCGCTACTACTACGATGTAAAATAAGTTGGTAGATGTCTTCAGGGCTGAAGTATCCTCAAATGTGTACAACTTCGAGAAGATAGGATCATCTGAGTCATGTTGCCGGAGCTTTTGTTGCCACAGAGTACAATCGGACTTTTCAGCACCTTAATAGCCACGCCTTTTGCCAAAACGTCACAAAATTCGGCAGAGAGTAAGATCATTGTCTTGAGTCTTTTCTGACTAATTTTCAGTCGGATTCGTCAAAAGGGCACCGTGCAGTACGTGAAAATTAAAATAAAAACAAATTTTTGATTCCACTTGGCGGCACTGTGTGTATAACAAAATAATAACATTAAGATGTCTTCAGGTCGGGACGTTTTATTTACAGGTGAAGGTTTGGATTTTTAGGAGCATGTGCAGGGGAGTTATTAAGCATTCATTTATTTGTATTAGGTTCATTTTGTCTTCTTATTATTGATATTTGACTGATTCATTAAAAGCAGACAATTATGTTTTAGGTTAATTTTTTACCTGACATGTTTCGGCGAGTCTTTCGCCTTCTTCAGAGTGTCGCATGATGGTGTCTTGAGACCCGTCTTTATCAGCTGATGTTCCATGAGGGTGTGACTTACCTGTCAAAAAAATGAAAAAATCAGAGCAGTAAAAGAACAAGCACAACATGAACATTACAAATCAGCAATCACTGACCACTGCAAAAGGGAAAACCACATCATGGACCGGGAGAAGGGCAGGGTCATCCGCACAGAAGAGAACAAACAACAGCGCTGGATCAGAGAGGCCATTGAGATCTGCAAGCGAGGCATAAAAACCATGAACAGAGACAAGGGAGCCTTCATCCTCTCTACCACCTGGACCAGCATCTTGGCGGAGTGAACGGACAGCGGGGGGCGTGACTTGCCTTCATTCTTGTGACAGGTAAGTCACGCCCTCATGGAACATCAGCTGATAAAGACGGGTCACAAGACAGCATCATGTGACACTCTGAAGAAGGCGAAAGACTTTTGTATTGTGACATGCTCAAGGCCTAAACACTCATCCGAGCAAATATAAGGTAGATTTTGTTCACCTGCCCGGAGAAAAACATCAACGAAAATAATTTGTATTTGTTTTAACCAGTTGGTGGCGCTACCACTGCGATCAAAAATAAGTTGGCAGCCGTCTTCAGGGCCTGAATATCCTCAAATGTGAAAGATTTCCAGAAGATGGATCATCTGAATCATTTTGCAGGAACTTTTGTTGCCACGGAGAATAATCAGACTCTGCGGCACCGTAATAGCCACGCCCTTTGAAGGAAAGTCATAAAAATAGGGATAGAGTAAGATCAATGTCTTGAGTCTTTTCTAGCCAATTTTCAATCGGATTCGTTAAAAGGGCACCATGCAGTACGTCAAAATGTAAAAAATGATATTGATTGGCGCAAGGTGTATAACTGAATATAAACATATAGATGTCTTCAGGTACAGACTCTTTATGTACATGTGAAGTTTTGGATTTTTAGCAGCATGTGCAGGAGAGTTATTAAGCATTTTGTCCATTGCGGCGAAGGAAATCTTAAGTGAAAACTTTGAAGCCCCGCCCCCGTCATGTAGTATTTCGGAAACAAAAAATTTTAGCCCCAGTGTTTGTCCCAGGTCTTCAGATGCTACAGACAGAATTTTAAGGCAATCAGATGAAGCCTTTAGGATCAGGGTGCAAAAGAATGACCCCTGTAAACATGCAAAAAAGGGCAAAAGTCGGACTTTCAAAAATTCATAACTCACTTCCTGTTCATATTAGACGTTAAAATATCAAATTTTTCGCCATGCCCGATGAGACTGCCAAGTTTGGTGAGTTTTTGTGCATGTTTCGGGGGTCAAAAATGCGATCGAACAATCGGAAAAATAATAATAATAATAATTTCTACAAAAACAATAGGGACTTCGCAGCGGTCGCTGCTCAGGCCCTAATAATAATAATAATAATAATAATAAAAGTAATAATGTTTTCTACAAAAACAATAGGGACCTCGCCGCGGTCGCTGCTCGGGCCCCAATAATAATTTCTACACAAAGTCCATTGTGGTGACCCGCCCCCTTTTAAGTAAATTCAAAATGGCCGACTTCCTGTAAAACCTAGCTCATTGCTCCAAGAGACTTTTTTGTAGGTCTTGGTCTTATACATACAGTGAACCCTCGCTACTTCGCGGTTCACCTTTCGCGGGTTCAGTGCTTCGCGGGTCTAAAAAATATTCGGGGGCATTGTAGTTTCGCCGAGCGGCACGACGGGGCGCTGGAGCGGTTAGACGGCCGGCGTGCGCCGAAGAAGAGCGTGGGCGAAGAGGAGAGTGGACGAAGAAGAGCACGTTCCCCCGGACACGATCGGTGGCGACGTTTCGCGCGGTTCGGACCGTACCAGAGCTCCGGCCGGCGTGCGTGGCAGTGAAGCCGTAGAGGAGCACCTTCCCCGGGCACGGGCGGTTCCAAGCGGCCCCTAAGTTTAACCGAATGGAAGCTCCGGAGGAGGAGGGCATGCTCGCGTCACAGTAAGCCGAAGAGGAGCACCTTCCCCGGGCACGGGCGGTGCCAAGCGGCCCCTAAGTTTAACCGAATGGAAGCTCCGGGGGAGGAGGGCGGGCGTGTGTCACAGTTAAGCCAAATTGGAGCACCTCTTCTGCCCGGGCACGAGCGGAGCGCGAGGCTGTCAGTTATGAATGAATAAATGAATAAATAAATAAAGAAAGCCACCTTTCATTTCACAGGGCACACCGGACGGCGTACCAGCAGGTAAAAGTCGGAGTAATTAAATAAATACTAAAAGAATGGCTGGGGAATAAAAAAATAATACGTTTTAATAATAATTTGTTTTTTTTGTTATAACATGAATTTCACTCTCTCTCTCCCCGTATATATATATATATATATATATATATATATATATATATATTTATTATATATATTGTATATTTTTTTTAAGCATTTTTGAAGGTGCGCCGCTACTTCGCGGATTTTCAGTTTTCGCGGGTGGTCTCGGTCCCCATTAACCGCGATAACCGAGGGTTCACTGTACTCCATAAAATTTACAAAAAGCGAGGTGAAACACTCAACCAGAGCTGCTTTTTTTAACATTTCTCGAGGGCCATGGCGAGCCATTTCAAAAAAGCTGCACAACTAACGTATAAAATATTGATAAATTTGCTCGGCCTGATGTGTGTGTAAAGTTTTACGAGTTGTCGTTCATATTTAGAACCTCATAATCAGCTTTGTTTTATTGCCGAACAGTGCAATGCCACTCCCACAACTTTTCACGAAAAAGGACGAATTTCGTATTGTGACATCCTCATGGCCGAAACAGTCATCCGAGCATATATGAGGGCGACCTTGTTGAGTTGCACGGAGAAAAACATCCAAGAAAATAACTTGTATTAGCTTTTACCAGTTGGTGGCGCTACTACTACGATGTAAAATAAGTTGGTAGATGTCTTCAGGGCTGAAGTATCCTCAAATGTGTACAACTTCGAGAAGATAAGATCATCTGAGTCATGTTGCCGGAGCTTTTGTTGCCACAGAGTACAATCGGACTTTTCAGCACCTTAATAGCCACGCCTTTTGCCAAAACGCCACAAAATTCGGCAGAGAGTAAGATCATTGTCTTGAGTCTTTTCTGACTAATTTTCAGTCGGATTCGTCAAAAGGGCACCGTGCAGTACGTGAAAATTAAAATAAAAACAAATTTTTGATTCCACTTGGCGGCACTGTGTGTATAACAAAATAATAACATTACGATGTCTTCAGGTCGGGACGTTTTATTTACAGGTGAAGGTTTGGATTTTTAGGAGCATGTGCAGGGGAGTTATTAAGCATTCATTTATTTGTATTAGGTTCATTTTGTCTTCTTATTATTGATATTTGACTGATTCATTAAAAGCAGACAATTATGTTTTAGGTTAATTTTTTACCTGACATGTTTTGGCGAGTCTTTCGCCTTCTTCAGAGTGTCGCATGATGGTGTCTTGAGCTGATGTTCCATGAGGGTGTGACTTACCTGTCAAAAAAATGAAAAAAATCAGAGCAGTAAAAGAACAAGCACAACATGAACATTACAAATCAGCAATCACTGACCACTGCAAAAGGGAAAACCACATCATGGACCGGGAGAAGGGCAGGGTCATCCGCACAGAAGAGAACAAACAACAGCGCTGGATCAGAGAGGCCATTGAGATCTGCAAGCGAGGCATAAAAACCATGAACAGAGACAAGGGAGCCTTCATCCTCTCTACCACCTGGACCAGCATCTTGGCGGAGTGAACGGACAGCGGGGGGCGTGACTTGCCTTCATTCTTGTGACAGGTAAGTCACGCCCTCATGGAACATCAGCTGATAAAGACGGGTCACAAGACAGCATCATGTGACACTCTGAAGAAGGCGAAAGACTTTCGTATTGTGACATGCTCAAGGCCTAAACACTCATCCGAGCAAATATAAGGTAGATTTTGTTCACCTGCCCGGAGAAAAACATCAACGAAAATAATTTGTATTTGTTTTAACCAGTTGGTGGCGCTACCACTGCGATCAAAAATAAGTTGGCAGCCGTCTTCAGGGCCTGAATATCCTCAAATGTGAAAAATTTCGAGAAGATGGATCATCTGAATCATTTTGCAGGAACTTTTGTTGCCACGGAGAATAATCAGACTCTGCGGCACCGTAATAGCCACGCCCTTCGAAGGAAAGTCACAAAAATAGGGATAGAGTAAGATCAATGTCTTGAGTCTTTTCTAGCCAATTTTCAATCAGATTCGTTAAAAGGGCACCGTGCAGTACGTCAAAATGTAAAAAATGATATTGATTGGCGCAAGGTGTATAACTGAATATAAACATATAGATGTCTTCAGGTACAGACTTTTTATGTACATGTGAAGTTTTGGATTTTTAGCAGCATGTGCAGGAGAGTTATTAAGCATTTTGTCCATTGCGGCGAAGGAAATCTTAAGTGAAAACTTTGAAGCCCCGCCCCCGTCATATAGTATTTCGGAAACAAAAAATTTTAGCCCCAGTGTTTGTCCCAGGTCTTCAGATGCTACAGACAGAATTTTAAGGCAATCAGATGAAGCCTTTAGGATCAGGGTGCAAAAGAATGACCCCTGTAAACATGCAAAAAAGGGCAAAAGTCGGACTTTCAAAAATTCATAACTCACTTCCTGTTCATATTAGACGTTAAAATATCAAATTTTTCGCCATGCCCGATGAGACTGCCAAGTTTGGTGAGTTTTTGTGCATGTTTCGGGGGTCAAAAATGCGATCGAACAATCGGAAAAATAATAATAATAATAATTTCTACAAAAACAATAGGGACTTTGCAGCGGTCGCTGCTCAGGCCCTAATAATAATAATAATAATATTAATAATAATAAAAGTAATAATATTTTCTACAAAAACAATAGGGACCTCGCAGCCGTCGCAGCTCGGGCCCTAATAACAATTTCTAGAAAAACAATAGGGACCTCGCAGCGGTCACTGCTCGGGCCCTAATAATAATAATAATAAAAATAATAATAATTTCCACAAAAACAATGGGGACCTCGTAGCGGTCGCTGCTCAGGCCCTAATAATAATTTCTACAAAAACAATAGGGACCTCGCCGCGGTCGCTGCTCGGGCCCCAATAATAATTTCTACACAAAGTCCATTGTGGTGACCCGCCCCCTTTTAAGTAAATTCAAAATGGCCGACTTCCTGTAAAACCTAGCTCATTGCTCCAAGAGACTTTTTTGTAGGTCTTGGTCTTATACATACAGTGAACCCTCGCTACTTCGCGGTTCACCTTTCGCGGGTTCAGTGCTTCGCGGGTCTAAAAAATATTCGGGGGCATTGTAGTTTCGCCGAGCGGCACGACGGGGCGCTGGAGCGGTTAGACGGCCGGCGTGCGCCGAAGAAGAGCGTGGGCGAAGAGGAGAGTGGACGAAGAAGAGCACGTTCTCCCGGACACGATCGGTGGCGACGTTTCGCGCGGTTCGGACCGTACCAGAGCTCCGGCCGGCGTGCGTGGCAGTTAAGCCGTAGAGGAGCACCTTCCCCGGGCACGGGCGGTGCCAAGCGGCCCCTAAGTTTAACCGAATGGAAGCTCCGGAGGAGGAGGGCATGCTCGCGTCACAGTAAGCCGAAGAGGAGCACCTTCCCCGGGCACGGGCGGTTCCAAGCGGCCCCTAAGTTTAACCGAATGGAAGCTCCGGAGGAGGAGGGCATGCTCGCGTCACAGTAAGCCGAAGAGGAGCACCTTCCCCGGGCACGGGCGGTTCCAAGCGGCCCCTAAGTTTAACTGAATGGAAGCTCCGGAGGAGGAGGGCATGCTCGCGTCACAGTAAGCCGAAGAGGAGCACCTTCCCCGGGCACGGGCGGTGCCAAGCGGCCCCTAAGTTTAACCGAATGGAAGTTCCGGGGGAGGAGGGCGGGCGTGTGTCACAGTTAAGCCGAATTGGAGCACCTCTTCCGCCCGGGCACGAGCGGAGCGCGAGGCTGTCAGTTATGAATGAATAAATGAATAAATAAATAAAGAATGCCACCTTTCATTTCACAGGGCACACCGGACGGCGTACCAGCAGGTAAAAGTCGCAGTAATTAAATAAATACAAAAAGAATGGCTGGGGAATAAAAAAATAATACGTTTTAATAATAATTTGGTTTTTTTGTTATAAAATGAATTTCACTCTCTCTCTCCCCGTATATATATATATATATATATATATATATATATATATATATATATTTATGATATATATTGTATATTTTTTTTAAGCATTTTTGAAGGTGCGCCGCTACTTCGCGGATTTTCAGTTTTCGCGGGTGGTCTCGGTCCCCATTAACCGCGATAACCGAGGGTTCACTGTACTCCATAAAATTTACAAAAAGCGAGGTGAAACACTCAACCAGAGCTGCTTTTTTTAACATTTCTCGAGGGCCATGGCGAGCCATTTCAAAAAAGCTGCACAACTAACGTATAAAATATTGATAAATTTGCTCGGCCTGATGTGTGTGTAAAGTTTTACGAGTTGTCGTTCATATTTAGAACCTCATAATCAGCTTTGTTTTATTGCCGAACAGTGCAATGCCACTCCCACAACTTTTCATGAAAAAGGACGAATTTCGTATTGTGACATCCTCATGGCCGAAACAGTCATCCGAGCATATATGAGGGCGACCTTGTTGAGTTGCACGGAGAAAAACATCCAAGAAAATAACTTGTATTAGCTTTTACCAGTTGGTGGCGCTACTACTACGATGAAAAATAAGTCGGTAGATGTCTTCAGGGCTGAAGTATCCTCAAATGTGTACAACTTCGAGAAGATAGGATCATCTGAGTCATGTTGCCGGAGCTTTTGTTGCCACAGAGTACAATCGGACTTTTCAGCACCTTAATAGCCACGCCTTTTGCCAAAACGTCACAAAATTCGGCAGAGAGTAAGATCATTGTCTTGAGTCTTTTCTGACTAATTTTCAGTCGGATTCGTCAAAAGGGCACCGTGCAGTACGTGAAAATTAAAATAAAAACAAATTTTTGATTCCACTTGGCGGCGCTGTGTGTATAACAAAATAATAACATTAAGATGTCTTCAGGTCGGGACGTTTTATTTACAGGTGAAGGTTTGGATTTTTAGGAGCATGTGCAGGGGAGTTATTAAGCATTCATTTATTTGTATTAGGTTCATTTTGTCTTCTTATTATTGATATTTGACTGATTCATTAAAAGCAGACAATTATGTTTTAGGTTAATTTTTTACCTGACATGTTTCGGCGAGTCTTTTGCCTTCTTCAGAGTGTCGCATGATGGTGTCTTGAGACCCGTCTTTATCAGCTGATGTTCCATGAGGGTGTGACTTACCTGTCAAAAAAATGAAAAAATCAGAGCAGTAAAAGAACAAGCACAACATGAACATTACAAATCAGCAATCACTGACCACTGCAAAAGGGAAAACCACATCATGGACCGGGAGAAGGGCAGGGTCATCCGCACCGAAGAGAACAAACAACAGCGCTGGATCAGAGAGGCCATTGAGATCTGCAAGCGAGGCATAAAAACCATGAACAGAGACAAGGGAGCCTTCATCCTCTCTACCACCTGGAGCAGCATTTTGGCGGAGTGAACGGACAGCGGGGGGCGTGACTTGCCTTCATTCTTGTGACAGGTAAGTCACGCCCTCATGGAACATCAGCTGATAAAGACGGGCCACAAGACACCATCATGTGACACTCTGAAGAAGGCGAAAGACTTTCGTATTGTGACATCCTCAAGGCCTAAACACTCATCCGAGCAAATGTAAGGTAGATTTTGTTAACCTGCCCGGAGAAAAAAATCAACGAAAATAATTTGTATTTGTTTTAACCAGTTGGTGGCGCTACCACTGCGATCAAAAATAAGTTGGCAGCCGTCTTCAGGGCCTGAATATCCTCAAATGTGAAAAATTTCGAGAAGATGGATCATCTGAATCATTTTGCAGGAACTTTTGTTGCCACGGAGAATAATCAGACTCTGCGGCACCGTAATAGCCACGCCCTTCGAAGGAAAGTCACAAAAATAGGGATAGAGTAAGATCAATGTCTTGAGTCTTTTCTAGCCAATTTTCAATCAGATTCGTTAAAAGGGCACCGTGCAGTACGTCAAAATGTAAAAAATGATATTGATTGGCGCAAGGTGTATAAATGAATATAAATATATAGATGTCTTCAGGTACAGACTCTTTATGTACATGTGAAGTTTTGGATTTTTAGCAGCATGTGCAGGAGAGTTATTAAGCATTTTGTCCATTGCGGCGAAGGAAATCTTAAGTGAAAACTTTGATGCCTCGCCCCCGTCATATAGTATTTCGGAAACAAAAAATTTTAGCCCCAGTGTTTGTGCCAGGTCTTCAGATGCTACAGACAGAATTTTAAGGCAATCAGATGAAGCCTTTAGGATCAGGGTGCAAAAGAATGACCCCTGTAAACATGCAAAAAAGGGCAAAAGTCGGACTTTCAAAAATTCATAACTCACTTCCTGTTCATATTAGACGTTAAAATATCAAATTTTTCGCCATGCCCGATGAGACTGCCAAGTTTGGTGAGTTTTTGTGCATGTTTCGGGGGTCAAAAATGCGATCGAACAATCGGAAAAATAATAATAAAAATAATTTCTACAAAAACAATAGGGACTTCGCAGCGGTCGCTGCTCAGACCCTAATAATAATAATAATAATAATAATAAAAGTAATAATATCTTCTACAAAAACAATAGGGACCTCGCCGCGGTCGCTGCTCGGGCCCCAATAATAATTTCTACACAAAGTCCATTGTGGTGACCCGCCCCCTTTTAAGTAAATTCAAAATGGCCGACTTCCTGTAAAACCTAGCTCATTGCTCCAATAGACTTTTTTGTAGGTCTTGGTCTTATACATACAGTGAACCCTCGCTACTTCGCGGTTCACCTTTCGCGGGTTCAGTGCTTCGCGGGTCTAAAAAATATTCGGGGGCATTGTAGTTTCGCCGAGCGGCACGACGGGGCGCTGGAGCGGTTAGACGGCCGGCGTGCGCCGAAGAAGAGCGTGGGCGAAGAGGAGAGTGGACGAAGAAGAGCACGTTCCCCCGGACACGATCGGTGGCGACGTTTCGCGCGGTTCGGACCGTACCAGAGCTCCGGCCAGCGTGCGTGGCAGTTAAGCCGTAGAGGAGCACCTTCCCCGGGCACGGGCGGTGCCAAGCGGCCCCTAAGTTTAACCGAATGGAAGCTCCGGAGGAGGAGGGCATGCTCGCGTCACAGTAAGCCGAAGAGGAGCACCTTCCCCGGGCACGGGCGGTTCCAAGCGGCCCCTAAGTTTAACCGAATGGAAGCTCCGGAGGAGGAGGGCATGCTCGCGTCACAGTAAGCCGAAGAGGAGCACCTTCCCCGGGCACGGGCGGTGCCAAGCGGCCCCTAAGTTTAACCGAATGGAAGCTCCGGGGGAGGAGGACGGGCGTGTGTCACAGTTAAGCCAAATTGGAGCACCTCTTCTGCCCGGGCACGAGCGGAGCGCGAGGCTGTCAGTTATGAATGAATAAATGAATAAATAAATAAAGAATGCCACCTTTCATTTCACAGGGCACACCGGACGGCGTACCAGCAGGTAAAAGTCGGAGTAATTAAATAAATACAAAAAGAATGGCTGGGGAATAAAAAAATAATACGTTTTAATAATAATTTGTTTTTTTTTTTATAACATGAATTTCACTCTCTCTCTCCCCGTATATATATATATATATATATATATATATATATTTATATATTTATTATATATATTGTATATTTTTTTTAAGCATTTTTGAAGGTGCGCCGCTACTTCGCGGATTTTCAGTTTTCGCGGATGGTCTCGGTCCCCATTAACCGCGATAACAGAGAGTTCACTGTACTCCATAAAATTTACAAAAAGCGAGGTGAAACATTCAACCAGAGCTGCTTTTTTTTAACATTTCTCGAGGGCCATGGCGAGCCATTTCAAAAAAGCTGCACAACTAACGTATAAAATATTGATAAATTTGCTCGGCCTGATGTGTGTGTAAAGTTTTACGAGTTGTCGTTCATATTTAGAACCTCATAATCAGCTTTGTTTTATTGCCGAACAGTGCAATGCCACTCCCACAACTTTTCACGAAAAATCACGAATTTCGTATTGTGACATCCTCATGGCCGAAACAGTCATCCGAGCATATATGAGGGCGACCTTGTTGAGTTGCACGGAGAAAAACATCCAAGAAAATAACTTGTATTAGCTTTTACCAGTTGGTGGCGCTACTACTACGATGTAAAATAAGTTGGTAGATGTCTTCAGGGCTGAAGTATCCTCAAATGTGTACAACTTCGAGAAGATAGGATCATCTGAGTCATGTTGCCGGAGCTTTTGTTGCCACAGAGTACAATCGGACTTTTCAGCACCTTAATAGCCACGCCTTTTGCCAAAACGTCACAAAATTCGGCAGAGAGTAAGATCATTGTCTTGAGTCTTTTCTGACTAATTTTCAGTCGGATTCGTCAAAAGGGCACCGTGCAGTACGTGAAAATTAAAATAAAAACAAATTTTTGATTCCACTTGGCGGCACTGTGTGTATAACAAAATAATAACATTAAGATGTCTTCAGGTCGGGACGTTTTATTTACAGGTGAAGGTTTGGATTTTTAGGAGCATGTGCAGGGGAGTTATTAAGCATTCATTTATTTGTATTAGGTTCATTTTGTCTTCTTATTATTGATATTTGACTGATTCATTAAAAGCAGACAATTATGTTTTAGGTTAATTTTTTACCTGACATGTTTCGGCGAGTCTTTCGCCTTCTTCAGAGTGTCGCATGATGGTGTCTTGAGACCCGTCTTTATCAGCTGATGTTCCATGAGGGTGTGACTTACCTGTCAAAAAAATGAAAAAATCAGAGCAGTAAAAGAACAAGCACAACATGAACATTACAAATCAGCAATCACTGACCACTGCAAAAGGGAAAACCACATCATGGACCGGGAGAAGGGCAGGGTCATCCGCACAGAAGAGAACAAACAACAGCGCTGGATCAGAGAGGCCATTGAGATCTGCAAGCGAGGCATAAAAACCATGAACAGAGACAAGGGAGCCTTCATCCTCTCTACCACCTGGACCAGCATCTTGGCGGAGTGAACGGACAGCGGGGGGCGTGACTTGCCTTCATTCTTGTGACAGGTAAGTCACGCCCTCATGGAACATCAGCTGATAAAGACGGGTCACAAGACAGCATCATGTGACACTCTGAAGAAGGCGAAAGACTTTTGTATTGTGACATGCTCAAGGCCTAAACACTCATCCGAGCAAATATAAGGTAGATTTTGTTCACCTGCCCGGAGAAAAACATCAACGAAAATAATTTGTATTTGTTTTAACCAGTTGGTGGCGCTACCACTGCGATCAAAAATAAGTTGGCAGCCGTCTTCAGGGCCTGAATATCCTCAAATGTGAAAGATTTCCAGAAGATGGATCATCTGAATCATTTTGCAGGAACTTTTGTTGCCACGGAGAATAATCAGACTCTGCGGCACCGTAATAGCCACGCCCTTTGAAGGAAAGTCATAAAAATAGGGATAGAGTAAGATCAATGTCTTGAGTCTTTTCTAGCCAATTTTCAATCGGATTCGTTAAAAGGGCACCATGCAGTACGTCAAAATGTAAAAAATGATATTGATTGGCGCAAGGTGTATAACTGAATATAAACATATAGATGTCTTCAGGTACAGACTCTTTATGTACATGTGAAGTTTTGGATTTTTAGCAGCATGTGCAGGAGAGTTATTAAGCATTTTGTCCATTGCGGCGAAGGAAATCTTAAGTGAAAACTTTGAAGCCCCGCCCCCGTCATGTAGTATTTCGGAAACAAAAAATTTTAGCCCCAGTGTTTGTCCCAGGTCTTCAGATGCTACAGACAGAATTTTAAGGCAATCAGATGAAGCCTTTAGGATCAGGGTGCAAAAGAATGACCCCTGTAAACATGCAAAAAAGGGCAAAAGTCGGACTTTCAAAAATTCATAACTCACTTCCTGTTCATATTAGACGTTAAAATATCAAATTTTTCGCCATGCCCGATGAGACTGCCAAGTTTGGTGAGTTTTTGTGCATGTTTCGGGGGTCAAAAATGCGATCGAACAATCGGAAAAATAATAATAATAATAATTTCTACAAAAACAATAGGGACTTTGCAGCGGTCGCTGCTCAGGCCCTAATAATAATAATAATAATATTAATAATAATAAAAGTAATAATATTTTCTACAAAAACAATAGGGACCTCGCAGCCGTCGCAGCTCGGGCCCTAATAACAATTTCTAGAAAAACAATAGGGACCTCGCAGCGGTCACTGCTCGGGCCCTAATAATAATAATAATAAAAATAATAATAATTTCCACAAAAACAATGGGGACCTCGTAGCGGTCGCTGCTCAGGCCCTAATAATAATTTCTACAAAAACAATAGGGACCTCGCCGCGGTCGCTGCTCGGGCCCCAATAATAATTTCTACACAAAGTCCATTGTGGTGACCCGCCCCCTTTTAAGTAAATTCAAAATGGCCGACTTCCTGTAAAACCTAGCTCATTGCTCCAAGAGACTTTTTTGTAGGTCTTGGTCTTATACATACAGTGAACCCTCGCTACTTCGCGGTTCACCTTTCGCGGGTTCAGTGCTTCGCGGGTCTAAAAAATATTCGGGGGCATTGTAGTTTCGCCGAGCGGCACGACGGGGCGCTGGAGCGGTTAGACGGCCGGCGTGCGCCGAAGAAGAGCGTGGGCGAAGAGGAGAGTGGACGAAGAAGAGCACGTTCTCCCGGACACGATCGGTGGCGACGTTTCGCGCGGTTCGGACCGTACCAGAGCTCCGGCCGGCGTGCGTGGCAGTTAAGCCGTAGAGGAGCACCTTCCCCGGGCACGGGCGGTGCCAAGCGGCCCCTAAGTTTAACCGAATGGAAGCTCCGGAGGAGGAGGGCATGCTCGCGTCACAGTAAGCCGAAGAGGAGCACCTTCCCCGGGCACGGGCGGTTCCAAGCGGCCCCTAAGTTTAACCGAATGGAAGCTCCGGAGGAGGAGGGCATGCTCGCGTCACAGTAAGCCGAAGAGGAGCACCTTCCCCGGGCACGGGCGGTTCCAAGCGGCCCCTAAGTTTAACTGAATGGAAGCTCCGGAGGAGGAGGGCATGCTCGCGTCACAGTAAGCCGAAGAGGAGCACCTTCCCCGGGCACGGGCGGTGCCAAGCGGCCCCTAAGTTTAACCGAATGGAAGTTCCGGGGGAGGAGGGCGGGCGTGTGTCACAGTTAAGCCGAATTGGAGCACCTCTTCCGCCCGGGCACGAGCGGAGCGCGAGGCTGTCAGTTATGAATGAATAAATGAATAAATAAATAAAGAATGCCACCTTTCATTTCACAGGGCACACCGGACGGCGTACCAGCAGGTAAAAGTCGCAGTAATTAAATAAATACAAAAAGAATGGCTGGGGAATAAAAAAATAATACGTTTTAATAATAATTTGGTTTTTTTGTTATAACATGAATTTCACTCTCTCTCTCCCCGTATATATATATATATATATATATATATATATATATATATATATATATATATATATATATATATATATATATATATATTTATTATATATATTGTTTATTTTTTTTAAGCATTTTTGAAAGTGCGCCGCTACTTCGCGGATTTTCAGTTTTCGCGGGTGGTCTCGGTCCCCGTTAACCGCGATAACCGAGGGTTCACTGTACTCCATAAAATTTACAAAAAGCGAGGTGAAACACTCAACCAGAGCTGCTTTTTTTAACATTTCTCGAGGGCCATGGCGAGCCATTTCAAAAAAGCTGCACAACTAACGTATAAAATATTGATAAATTTGCTCGGCCTGATGTGTGTGTAAAGTTTTACGAGTTGTCGTTCATATTTAGAACCTCATAATCAGCTTTGTTTTATTGCCGAACAGTGCAATGCCACTCCCACAACTTTTCACGAAAAAGGACGAATTTCGTATTGTGACATCCTCATGGCCGAAACAGTCATCCGAGCATATATGAGGGCGACCTTGTTGAGTTGCACGGAGAAAAACATCCAAGAAAATAACTTGTATTAGCTTTTACCAGTTGGTGGCACTACTACTACGATGTAAAATAAGTTGGTAGATGTCTTCAGGGCTGAAGTATCCTCAAATGTGTACAACTTCGAGAAGATAGGATCATCTGAGTCATGTTGCCGGAGCTTTTGTTGCCACAGAGTACAATCGGACTTTTCAGCACCTTAATAGCCACGCCTTTTGCCAAAACGTCACAAAATTCGGCAGAGAGTAAGATCATTGTCTTGAGTCTTTTCTGACTAATTTTCAGTCGGATTCGTCAAAAGGGCACCGTGCAGTACGTGAAAATTAAAATAAAAACAAATTTTTGATTCCACTTGGCGGCACTGTGTGTATAACAAAATAATAACATTACGATGTCTTCAGGTCGGGACGTTTTATTTACAGGTGAAGGTTTGGATTTTTAGGAGCATGTGCAGGGGAGTTATTTAGCATTCATTTATTTGTATTAGGTTCATTTTGTCTTCTTATTATTGATATTTGACTGATTCATTAAAAGCAGACAATTATGTTTTAGGTTAATTTTTTACCTGACATGTTTCGGCGAGTCTTTCGCCTTCTTCAGAGTGTCGCATGATGGTGTCTTGAGCTGATGTTCCATGAGGGTGTGACTTACCTGTCAAAAAAATGAAAAAAATCAGAGCAGTAAAAGAACAAGCACAACATGAACATTACAAATCAGCAATCACTGACCACTGCAAAAGGGAAAACCACATCATGGACCGGGAGAAGGGCAGGGTCATCCGCACAGAAGAGAACAAACAACAGCGCTGGATCAGAGAGGCCATTGAGATCTGCAAGCGAGGCATAAAAACCATGAACAGAGACAAGGGAGCCTTCATCCTCTCTACCACCTGGACCAGCATCTTGGCGGAGTGAACGGACAGCGGGGGGCGTGACTTGCCTTCATTCTTGTGACAGGTAAGTCACGCCCTCATGGAACATCAGCTGATAAAGACGGGTCACAAGACAGCATCATGTGACACTCTGAAGAAGGCGAAAGACTTTCGTATTGTGACATGCTCAAGGCCTAAACACTCATCCGAGCAAATATAAGGTAGATTTTGTTCACCTGCCCGGAGAAAAACATCAACGAAAATAATTTGTATTTGTTTTAACCAGTTGGTGGCGCTACCACTGCGATCAAAAATAAGTTGGCAGCCGTCTTCAGGGCCTGAATATCCTCAAATGTGAAAAATTTCGAGAAGATGGATCATCTGAATCATTTTGCAGGAACTTTTGTTGCCACGGAGAATAATCAGACTCTGCGGCACCGTAATAGCCACGCCCTTCGAAGGAAAGTCACAAAAATAGGGATAGAGTAAGATCAATGTCTTGAGTCTTTTCTAGCCAATTTTCAATCAGATTCGTTAAAAGGGCACCGTGCAGTACGTCAAAATGTAAAAAATGATATTGATTGGCGCAAGGTGTATAACTGAATATAAACATATAGATGTCTTCAGGTACAGACTTTTTATGTACATGTGAAGTTTTGGATTTTTAGCAGCATGTGCAGGAGAGTTATTAAGCATTTTGTCCATTGCGGCGAAGGAAATCTTAAGTGAAAACTTTGAAGCCCCGCCCCCGTCATATAGTATTTCGGAAACAAAAAATTTTAGCCCCAGTGTTTGTCCCAGGTCTTCAGATGCTACAGACAGAATTTTAAGGCAATCAGATGAAGCCTTTAGGATCAGGGTGCAAAAGAATGACCCCTGTAAACATGCAAAAAAGGGCAAAAGTCGGACTTTCAAAAATTCATAACTCACTTCCTGTTCATATTAGACGTTAAAATATCAAATTTTTCGCCATGCCCGATGAGACTGCCAAGTTTGGTGAGTTTTTGTGCATGTTTCGGGGGTCAAAAATGCGATCGAACAATCGGAAAAATAATAATAATAATAATTTCTACAAAAACAATAGGGACTTCGCAGCGGTCGCTGCTCAGGCCCTAATAATAATAATAATAATATTAATAATAATAAAAGTAATAATATTTTCTACAAAAACAATAGGGACCTCGCAGCCGTCGCAGCTCGGGCCCTAATAACAATTTCTAGAAAAACAATAGGGACCTCGCAGCGGTCACTGCTCGGGCCCGAATAATAATAATAATAAAAATAATAATAATTTCCACAAAAACAATGGGGACCTCGTAGCGGTCGCTGCTCAGGCCCTAATAATAATTTCTACAAAACCAATAGGGACCTCGCCGCCGTCGCTGCTCGGGCCCCAATAATAATTTCTACACAAAGTCCATTGTGGTGACCCGCCCCCTTTTAAGTAAATTCAAAATGGCCGACTTCCTGTAAAACCTAGCTCATTGCTCCAAGAGACTTTTTTGTAGGTCTTGGTCTTATACATACAGTGAACCCTCGCTACTTCGCGGTTCACCTTTCGCGGGTTCAGTGCTTCGCGGGTCTAAAAAATATTCGGGGGCATTGTAGTTTCGCCGAGCGGCACGACGGGGCGCTGGAGCGGTTAGACGGCCGGCGTGCGCCGAAGAAGAGCGTGGGCGAAGAGGAGAGTGGACGAAGAAGAGCACGTTCTCCCGGACACGATCGGTGGCGACGTTTCGCGCGGTTCGGACCGTACCAGAGCTCCGGCCGGCGTGCGTGGCAGTTAAGCCGTAGAGGAGCACCTTCCCCGGGCACGGGCGGTGCCAAGCGGCCCCTAAGTTTAACCGAATGGAAGCTACGGAGGAGGAGGGCATGCTCGCGTCACAGTAAGCCGAAGAGGAGCACCTTCCCCGGGCACGGGCGGTTCCAAGCGGCCCCTAAGTTTAACCGAATGGAAGCTCCGGAGGAGGAGGGCATGCTCGCGTCACAGTAAGCCGAAGAGGAGCACCTTCCCCGGGCACGGGCGGTTCCAAGCGGCCCCTAAGTTTAACTGAATGGAAGCTCCGGAGGAGGAGGGCATGCTCGCGTCACAGTAAGCCGAAGAGGAGCACCTTCCCCGGGCACGGGCGGTGCCAAGCGGCCCCTAAGTTTAACCGAATGGAAGTTCCGGGGGAGGAGGGCGGGCGTGTGTCACAGTTAAGCCGAATTGGAGCACCTCTTCCGCCCGGGCACGAGCGGAGCGCGAGGCTGTCAGTTATGAATGAATAAATAAATAAAGAATGCCACCTTTCATTTCACAGGGCACACCGGACGGCGTACCAGCAGGTAAAAGTCGGAGTAATTAAATAAATACAAAAAGAATGGCTGGGGAATAAAAAAATAATACGTTTTAATAATAATTTGGTTTTTTTGTTATAAAATGAATTTCACTCTCTCTCTCCCCGTATATATATATATATATATATATATATATATATATATATTTATTATATATATTGTATATTTTTTTTAAGCATTTTTGAAGGTGCGCCGCTACTTCGCGGATTTTCAGTTTTCGCGGGTGGTCTCGGTCCCCATTAACCGCGATAACCGAGGGTTCACTGTACTCCATAAAATTTACAAAAAGCGAGGTGAAACACTCAATCAGGGCTGCTTTTTTGAACATTTCTCGAGGGCCATGGCGAGCCATTTCAAAAAAGCTGCACAACTAACGTATAAAATATTGATAAATTTGCTCGGCCTGATGTGTGTGTAAAGTTTCACGAGTTGTCGTTCATATTTAGAACCTCATAATCAGCGTTGTTTTATTGCCGAACAGTGCAATGCCACTCCCACAACTTTTCACGAAAAAGGACTAATTTCGTATTGTGACATCCTCATGGCCGAAACAGTCATCCGAGCATATATGAGGGCGACCTTGTTGAGTTGCACGGAGAAAAACATCCAAGAAAATAACTTGTATTAGCTTTTACCAGTTGGTGGCGCTACTACTACGATGAAAAATAAGTCGGTAGATGTCTTCAGGGCTGAAGTATCCTCAAATGTGTACAACTTCGAGAAGATAGGATCATCTGAGTCATGTTGCCGGAGCTTTTGTTGCCACAGAGTACAATCGGACTTTTCAGCACCGTAATAGCCACGCCTTTTGCCAAAACGTCACAAAATTCGGCAGAGAGTAAGATCATTGTCTTGAGTCTTTTCTGACTAATTTTCAGTCGGATTCGTCAAAAGGGCACCGTGCAGTACGTGAAAATTAAAATAAAAACAAATTTTTGATTCCACTTGGCGGCGCTGTGTGTATAACAAAATAATAACATTAAGATGTCTTCAGGTCGGGACGTTTTATTTACAGGTGAAGGTTTGGATTTTTAGGAGCATGTGCAGGGGAGTTATTAAGCATTCATTTATTTGTATTAGGTTCATTTTGTCTTCTTATTATTGATATTTGACTGATTCATTAAAAGCAGACAATTATGTTTTAGGTTAATTTTTTACCTGACATGTTTCGGCGAGACTTTTGCCTTCTTCAGAGTGTCGCATGATGGTGTCTTGAGACCCGTCTTTATCAGCTGATGTTCCATGAGGGTGTGACTTACCTGTCAAAAAAATGAAAAAATCAGAGCAGTAAAAGAACAAGCACAACATGAACATTACAAATCAGCAATCACTGACCACTGCAAAAGGGAAAACCACATCATGGACCGGGAGAAGGGCAGGGTCATCCGCACCGAAGAGAACAAACAACAGCGCTGGATCAGAGAGGCCATTGAGATCTGCAAGCGAGGCATAAAAACCATGAACAGAGACAAGGGAGCCTTCATCCTCTCTACCACCTGGAGCAGCATTTTGGCGGAGTGAACGGACAGCGGGGGGCGTGACTTGCCTTCATTCTTGTGACAGGTAAGTCACGCCCTCATGGAACATCAGCTGATAAAGACGGGCCACAAGACACCATCATGTGACACTCTGAAGAAGGCGAAAGACTTTCGTATTGTGACATCCTCAAGGCCTAAACACTCATCCGAGCAAATGTAAGGTAGATTTTGTTAACCTGCCCGGAGAAAAAAATCAACGAAAATAATTTGTATTTGTTTTAACCAGTTGGTGGCGCTACCACTGCGATCAAAAATAAGTTGGCAGCCGTCTTCAGGGCCTGAATATCCTCAAATGTGAAAAATTTCGAGAAGATGGATCATCTGAATCATTTTGCAGGAACTTTTGTTGCCACGGAGAATAATCAGACTCTGCGGCACCGTAATAGCCACGCCCTTCGAAGGAAAGTCACAAAAATAGGGATAGAGTAAGATCAATGTCTTGAGTCTTTTCTAGCCAATTTTCAATCAGATTCGTTAAAAGGGCACCGTGCAGTACGTCAAAATGTAAAAAATGATATTGATTGGCGCAAGGTGTATAACTGAATATAAACATATAGATGTCTTCAGGTACAGACTCTTTATGTACATGTGAAGTTTTGGATTTTTAGCAGCATGTGCAGGAGAGTTATTAAGCATTTTGTCCATTGCGGCGAAGGAAATCTTAAGTGAAAACTTTGATGCCCCGCCCCCGTCATATAGTATTTCGGAAACAAAAAATTTTAGCCCCAGTGTTTGTCCCAGGTCTTCAGATGCTACAGACAGAATTTTAAGGCAATCAGATGAAGCCTTTAGGATCAGGGTGCAAAAGAATGACCCCTGTAAACATGCAAAAAAGGGCAAAAGTCGGACTTTCAAAAATTCATAACTCACTTCTTGTTCATATTAGACGTTAAAATATCAAATTTTTCGCCATGCCCGATGAGACTGCCAAGTTTGGTGAGTTTTTGTGCATGTTTCGGGGGTCAAAAATGCGATCGAACAATCCGAAAAATAATAATAATAATAATTTCTACAAAAACAATAGGGACTTCGCAGCGGTCGCTGCTCAGGCCCTAATAATAATAATAATAATAATAATAAAAGTAATAATATTTTCTACAAAAACAATAGGGACCTCGCCGCGGTCGCTGCTCGGGCCCCAATAATAATTTCTACACAAAGTCCATTGTGGTGACCCGCCCCCTTTTAAGTAAATTCAAAATGGCCGACTTCCTGTAAAACCTAGCTCATTGCTCCAAGAGACTTTTTTGTAGGTCTTGGTCTTATACATACAGTGAACCCTCGCTACTTCGCGGTTCACCTTTCGCGGGTTCAGTGCTTCGCGGGTCTAAAAAATATTCGGGGGCATTGTAGTTTCGCCGAGCGGCACGACGGGGCGCTGGAGCGGTTAGACGGCCGGCGTGCGCCGAAGAAGAGCGTGGGCGAAGAGGAGAGTGGACGAAGAAGAGCACGTTCCCCCGGACACGATCGGTGGCGACGTTTCGCGCGGTTCGGACCGTACCAGAGCTCCGGCCAGCGTGCGTGGCAGTTAAGCCGTAGAGGAGCACCTTCCCCGGGCACGGGCGGTGCCAAGCGGCCCCTAAGTTTAACCGAATGGAAGCTCCGGAGGAGGAGGGCATGCTCGCGTCACAGTAAGCCGAAGAGGAGCACCTTCCCCGGGCACGGGCGGTTCCAAGCGGCCCCTAAGTTTAACCGAATGGAAGCTCCGGAGGAGGAGGGCATGCTCGCGTCACAGTAAGCCGAAGAGGAGCACCTTCCCCGGGCACGGGCGGTTCCAAGCGGCCCCTAAGTTTAACCGAATGGAAGCTCCGGAGGAGGAGGGCATGCTCGCGTCACAGTAAGCCGAAGAGGAGCACCTTCCCCGGGCACGGGCGGTGCCAAGCGGCCCCTAAGTTTAACCGAATGGAAGCTCCGGGGGAGGAGGACGGGCGTGTGTCACAGTTAAGCCAAATTGGAGCACCTCTTCTGCCCGGGCACGAGCGGAGCGCGAGGCTGTCAGTTATGAATGAATAAATGAATAAATAAATAAAGAATGCCACCTTTTTCATTTCACAGGGCACACCGGACGGCGTACCAGCAGGTAAAAGTCGGAGTAATTAAATAAATACAAAAAGAATGGCTGGGGAATAAAAAAATAATACGTTTTAATAATAATTTGGTTTTTTTGTTATAACATGAATTTCACTCTCTCTCTCCCCCCGTATATATATATATATATATATATATATATATATATATATATATATATATATATATATATTTATATATTTATTATATATATTGTATATTTTTTTTAAGCATTTTTGAAGGTGCGCCGCTACTTCGCGGATTTTCAGTTTTCGCGGGTGGTCTCGGTCCCCATTAACCGCGATAACCGAGGGTTCACTGTACTCCATAAAATTTACAAAAAGTGAGGTGAAACACTCAACCAGAGCTGCTTTTTTTTAACATTTCTCGAGGGCCATGGCGAGCCATTTCAAAAAAGCTGCACAACTAACGTATAAAATATTGATAAATTTGCTCGGCCTGATGTGTGTGTAAAGTTTTACGAGTTGTCGTTCATATTTAGAACCTCATAATCAGCTTTGTTTTATTGCCGAACAGTGCAATGCCACTCCCACAACTTTTCACGAAAAAGGACGAATTTCGTATTGTGACATCCTCATGGCCGAAACAGTCATCCGAGCATATATGAGGGCGACCTTGTTGAGTTGCACGGAGAAAAACATCCAAGAAAATAACTTGTATTAGCTTTTACCAGTTGGTGGCGCTACTACTACGATGTAAAATAAGTTGGTAGATGTCTTCAGGGCTGAAGTATCCTCAAATGTGTACAACTTCGAGAAGATAAGATCATCTGAGTCATGTTGCCGGAGCTTCTGTTGCCACAGAGTACAATCGGACTTTTCAGCACCTTAATAGCCACGCCTTTTGCCAAAACGCCACAAAATTCGGCAGAGAGTAAGATCATTGTCTTGAGTCTTTTCTGACTAATTTTCAGTCGGATTCGTCAAAAGGGCACCGTGCAGTACGTGAAAATTAAAATTAAAAAAAATTTTTGATTCCACTTGGCGGCACTGTGTGTATAACAAAATAATAACATTAAGATGTCTTCAGGTCGGGACGTTTTATTTACAGGTGAAGGTTTGGATTTTTAGGAGCATGTGCAGGGGAGTTATTAAGCATTCATTTATTTGTATTAGGTTCATTTTGTCTTCTTATTATTGATATTTGACTGATTCATTAAAAGCAGACAATTATGTTTTAGGTTAATTTTTTACCTGACATGTTTCGGCGAGTCTTTCGCCTTCTTCAGAGTGTCGCATGATGGTGTCTTGAGACCCGTCTTTATCAGCTGATGTTCCATGAGGGTGTGACTTACCTGTCAAAAAAATGAAAAAATCAGAGCAGTAAAAGAACAAACACAACATGAACATTACAAATCAGCAATCACTGACCACTGCAAAAGGGAAAACCACATCATGGACCGGGAGAAGGGCAGGGTCATCCGCACAGAAGAGAACAAACAACAGCGCTGGATCAGAGAGGCCATTGAGATCTGCAAGCGAGGCATAAAAACCATGAACAGAGACAAGGGAGCCTTCATCCTCTCTACCACCTGGACCAGCATCTTGGCGGAGTGAACGGACAGCGGGGGGCGTGACTTGCCTTCATTCTTGTGACAGGTAAGTCACGCCCTCATGGAACATCAGCTGATAAAGACGGGTCACAAGACAGCATCATGTGACACTCTGAAGAAGGCGAAAGACTTTCGTATTGTGACATGCTCAAGGCCTAAACACTCATCCGAGCAAATATAAGGTAGATTTTGTTCACCTGCCCGGAGAAAAACATCAACGAAAATAATTTGTATTTGTTTTAACCAGTTGGTGGCGCTACCACTGCGATCAAAAATAAGTTGGCAGCCGTCTTCAGGGCCTGAATATCCTCAAATGTGAAAAATTTCGAGAAGATGGATCATCTGAATCATTTTGCAGGAACTTTTGTTGCCACGGAGAATAATCAGACTCTGCGGCACCGTAATAGCCACGCCCTTCGAAGGAAAGTCACAAAAATAGGGATAGAGTAAGATCAATGTCTTGAGTCTTTTCTAGCCAATTTTCAATCAGATTCGTTAAAAGGGCACCGTGCAGTACGTCAAAATGTAAAAAATGATATTGATTGGCGCAAGGTGTATAACTGAATATAAACATATAGATGTCTTCAGGTACAGACTTTTTATGTACATGTGAAGTTTTGGATTTTTAGCAGCATGTGCAGGAGAGTTATTAAGCATTTTGTCCATTGCGGCGAAGGAAATCTTAAGTGAAAACTTTGAAGCCCCGCCCCCGTCATATAGTATTTCGGAAACAAAAAATTTTAGCCCCAGTGTTTGTCCCAGGTCTTCAGATGCTACAGACAGAATTTTAAGGCAATCAGATGAAGCCTTTAGGATCAGGGTGCAAAAGAATGACCCCTGTAAACATGCAAAAAAGGGCAAAAGTCGGACTTTCAAAAATTCATAACTCACTTCCTGTTCATATTAGACGTTAAAATATCAAATTTTTCGCCATGCCCGATGAGACTGCCAAGTTTGGTGAGTTTTTGTGCATGTTTCGGGGGTCAAAAATGCGATCGAACAATCGGAAAAATAATAATAATAATAATTTCTACAAAAACAATAGGGACTTTGCAGCGGTCGCTGCTCAGGCCCTAATAATAATAATAATAATAATAATATTAATAATAATAAAAGTAATAATATTTTCTACAAAAACAATAGGGACCTCGCAGCCGTCGCAGCTCGGGCCCTAATAACAATTTCTAGAAAAACAATAGGGACCTCGCAGCGGTCACTGCTCGGGCCCTAATAATAATAATAAAAAAAATAATAATAATTTCCACAAAAACAATGGGGACCTCGTAGCGGTCGCTGCTCAGGCCCTAATAATAATTTCTACAAAAACAATAGGGACCTCGCCGCGGTCGCTGCTCGGGCCCCAATAATAATTTCTACACAAAGTCCATTGTGGTGACCCGCCCCCTTTTAAGTAAATTCAAAATGGCCGACTTCCTGTAAAACCTAGCTCATTGCTCCAAGAGACTTTTTTGTAGGTCTTGGTCTTATACATACAGTGAACCCTCGCTACTTCGCGGTTCACCTTTCGCGGGTTCAGTGCTTCGCGGGTCTAAAAAATATTCGGGGGCATTGTAGTTTCGCCGAGCGGCACGACGGGGCGCTGGAGCGGTTAGACGGCCGGCGTGCGCCGAAGAAGAGCGTGGGCGAAGAGGAGAGTGGACGAAGAAGAGCACGTTCTCCCGGACACGATCGGTGGCGACGTTTCGCGCGGTTCGGACCGTACCAGAGCTCCGGCCGGCGTGCGTGGCAGTTAAGCCGTAGAGGAGCACCTTCCCCGGGCACGGGCGGTGCCAAGCGGCCCCTAAGTTTAACCGAATGGAAGCTCCGGAGGAGGAGGGCATGCTCGCGTCACAGTAAGCCGAAGAGGAGCACCTTCCCCGGGCACGGGCGGTTCCAAGCGGCCCCTAAGTTTAACCGAATGGAAGCTCCGGAGGAGGAGGGCATGCTCGCGTCACAGTAAGCCGAAGAGGAGCACCTTCCCCGGGCACGGGCGGTTCCAAGCGGCCCCTAAGTTTAACTGAATGGAAGCTCCGGAGGAGGAGGGCATGCTCGCGTCACAGTAAGCCGAAGAGGAGCACCTTCCCCGGGCACGGGCGGTGCCAAGCGGCCCCTAAGTTTAACCGAATGGAAGTTCCGGGGGAGGAGGGCGGGCGTGTGTCACAGTTAAGCCGAATTGGAGCACCTCTTCCGCCCGGGCACGAGCGGAGCGCGAGGCTGTCAGTTATGAATGAATAAATGAATAAATAAATAAAGAATGCCACCTTTCATTTCACAGGGCACACCGGACGGCGTACCAGCAGGTAAAAGTCGGAGTAATTAAATAAATACAAAAAGAATGGCTGGGGAATAAAAAAATAATACGTTTTAATAATAATTTGGTTTTTTTGTTATAAAATGAATTTCACTCTCTCTCTCCCCGTATATATATATATATATATATATATATATATATATATATATATATATATATATTTATGATATATATTGTATATTTTTTTTAAGCATTTTTGAAGGTGCGCCGCTACTTCGCGGATTTTCAGTTTTCGCGGGTGGTCTCGGTCCCCATTAACCGCGATAACCGAGGGTTCACTGTACTCCATAAAATTTACAAAAAGCGAGGTGAAACACTCAACCAGAGCTGCTTTTTTTTAACATTTCTCGAGGGCCATGGCGAGCTATTTCAAAAAAGCTGCACAACTAACTTATAAAATATTGATGAATTTGCTCGGCCTGATGTGTGTGTAAAGTTTTACGAGTTGTCGTTCATATTTAGAACCTCATAATCAGCTTTGTTTTATTGCCGAACAGTGCAATGCCACTCCCACAACTTTTCACGAAAAATCACGAATTTCGTATTGTGACATCCTCATGGCCGAAACAGTCATCCGAGCATATATGAGGGCGACCTTGTTGAGTTGCACGGAGAAAAACATCCAAGAAAATAACTTGTATTAGCTTTTACCAGTTGGTGGCGCTACTACTACGATGTAAAATAAGTTGGTAGATGTCTTCAGGGCTGAAGTATCCTCAAATGTGTACAACTTCGAGAAGATAGGATCATCTGAGTCATGTTGCCGGAGCTTTTGTTGCCACAAAGTACAATCGGACTTTTCAGCACCTTAATAGCCACGCCTTTTGCCAAAACGTCACAAAATTCGGCAGAGAGTAAGATCATTGTCTTGAGTCTTTTCTGACTAATTTTCAGTCGGATTCGTCAAAAGGGCACCGTGCAGTACGTGAAAATTAAAATAAAAACAAATTTTTGATTCCACTTGGCGGCACTGTGTGTATAACAAAATAATAACATTAAGATGTCTTCAGGTCGGGACGTTTTATTTACAGGTGAAGGTTTGGATTTTTAGGAGCATGTGCAGGGGAGTTATTAAGCATTCATTTATTTGTATTAGGTTCATTTTGTCTTCTTATTATTGATATTTGACTGATTCATTAAAAGCAGACAATTATGTTTTAGGTTAATTTTTTACCTGACATGTTTCGGCGAGTCTTTCGCCTTCTTCAGAGTGTCGCATGATGGTGTCTTGAGACCCGTCTTTATCAGCTGATGTTCCATGAGGGTGTGACTTACCTGTCAAAAAAATGAAAAATCAGAGCAGTAAAAGAACAAGCACAACATGAACATTACAAATCAGCAATCACTGACCACTGCAAAAGGGAAAACCACATCATGGACCGGGAGAAGGGCAGGGTCATCCGCACCGAAGAGAACAAACAACAGCGCTGGATCAGAGAGGCCATTGAGATCTGCAAGCGAGGCATAAAAACCATGAACAGAGACAAGGGAGCCTTCATCCTCTCTACCACCTGGAGCAGCATTTTGGCGGAGTGAACGGACAGCGGGGGGCGTGACTTGCCTTCATTCTTGTGACAGGTAAGTCACGCCCTCATGGAACATCAGCTGATAAAGACGGGCCACAAGACACCATCATGTGACACTCTGAAGAAGGCGAAAGACTTTCGTATTGTGACATCCTCAAGGCCTAAACACTCATCCGAGCAAATGTAAGGTAGATTTTGTTAACCTGCCCGGAGAAAAAAATCAACGAAAATAATTTGTATTTGTTTTAACCAGTTGGTGGCGCTACCACTGCGATCAAAAATAAGTTGGCAGCCGTCTTCAGGGCCTGAATATCCTCAAATGTGAAAAATTTCGAGAAGATGGATCATCTGAATCATTTTGCAGGAACTTTTGTTGCCACGGAGAATAATCAGACTCTGCGGCACCGTAATAGCCACGCCCTTCGAAGGAAAGTCACAAAAATAGGGATAGAGTAAGATCAATGTCTTGAGTCTTTTCTAGCCAATTTTCAATCAGATTCGTTAAAAGGGCACCGTGCAGTACGTCAAAATGTAAAAAATGATATTGATTGGCGCAAGGTGTATAACTGAATATAAACATATAGATGTCTTCAGGTACAGACTCTTTATGTACATGTGAAGTTTTGGATTTTTAGCAGCATGTGCAGGAGAGTTATTAAGCATTTTGTCCATTGCGGCGAAGGAAATCTTAAGTGAAAACTTTGATGCCCCGCCCCCGTCATATAGTATTTCGGAAACAAAAAATTTTAGCCCCAGTGTTTGTGCCAGGTCTTCAGATGCTACAGACAGAATTTTAAGGCAATCAGATGAAGCCTTTAGGAACAGGGTGCAAAAGAATGACCCCTGTAAACATGCAAAAAAGGGCAAAAGTCGGACTTTCAAAAATTCATAACTCACTTCCTGTTCATATTAGACGTTAAAATATCAAATTTTTCGCCATGCCCGATGAGACTGCCAAGTTTGGTGAGTTTTTGTGCATGTTTCGGGGGTCAAAAATGCGATCGAACAATCGGAAAAATAATAACAATAATAATTTCTACAAAAACAATAGGGACTTCGCAGCGGTCGCTGCTCAGGCCCTAATAATAATAATAATAATAACAATAAAAGTAATAATGTTTTCTACAAAAACAATAGGGACCTCGCCGCGGTCGCTGCTCGGGCCCCAATAATAATTTCTACACAAAGTCCATTGTGGTGACCCGCCCCCTTTTAAGTAAATTCAAAATGGCCGACTTCCTGTAAAACCTAGCTCATTGCTCCAAGAGACTTTTTTGTAGGTCTTGGTCTTATACATACAGTGAACCCTCGCTACTTCGCGGTTCACCTTTCGCGGGTTCAGTGCTTCGCGGGTCTAAAAAATATTCGGGGGCATTGTAGTTTCGCCGAGCGGCACGACGGGGCGCTGGAGCGGTTAGACGGCCGGCGTGCGCCGAAGAAGAGCGTGGGCGAAGAGGAGAGTGGACGAAGAAGAGCACGTTCCCCCGGACACGATCGGTGGCGACGTTTCGCGCGGTTCGGACCGTACCAGAGCTCCGGCCGGCGTGCGTGGCAGTTAAGCCGTAGAGGAGCACCTTCCCCGGGCACGGGCGGTTCCAAGCGGCCCCTAAGTTTAACCGAATGGAAGCTCCGGAGGAGGAGGGCATGCTCGCGTCACAGTAAGCCGAAGAGGAGCACCTTCCCCGGGCACGGGCGGTGCCAAGCGGCCCCTAAGTTTAACCGAATGGAAGCTCCGGGGGAGGAGGGCGGGCGTGTGTCACAGTTAAGCCAAATTGGAGCACCTCTTCTGCCCGGGCACGAGCGGAGCGCGAGGCTGTCAGTTATGAATGAATAAATGAATAAATAAATAAAGAATGCCACCTTTCATTTCACAGGGCACACCGGACGGCGTACCAGCAGGTAAAAGTCGGAGTAATTAAATAAATACTAAAAGAATGGCTGGGGAAGAAAAAAATAATACGTTTTAATAATAATTTGGTTTTTTTGTTATAACATGAATTTCACTCTCTCTCTCCCCGTATATATATATATATATATATATATATATATATATATATATATATATATATATATATATATATATATATTTATTATATATATTGTTTATTTTTTTTAAGCATTTTTGAAGGTGCGCCGCTACTTCGCGGATTTTCAGTTTTCGCGGGTGGTCTCGGTCCCCGTTAACCGCGATAACCGAGGGTTCACTGTACTCCATAAAATTTACAAAAAGCGAGGTGAAACACTCAACCAGAGCTGCTTTTTTTAACATTTCTCGAGGGCCATGGCGAGCCATTTCAAAAAAGCTGCACAACTAACGTATAAAATATTGATAAATTTGCTCGGCCTGATGTGTGTGTAAAGTTTTACGAGTTGTCGTTCATATTTAGAACCTCATAATCAGCTTTGTTTTATTGCCGAACAGTGCAATGCCACTCCCACAACTTTTCACGAAAAAGGACGAATTTCGTATTGTGACATCCTCATGGCCGAAACAGTCATCCGAGCATATATGAGGGCGACCTTGTTGAGTTGCACGGAGAAAAACATCCAAGAAAATAACTTGTATTAGCTTTTACCAGTTGGTGGCGCTACTACTACGATGTAAAATAAGTTGGTAGATGTCTTCAGGGCTGAAGTATCCTCAAATGTGTACAACTTCGAGAAGATAGGATCATCTGAGTCATGTTGCCGGAGCTTTTGTTGCCACAGAGTACAATCGGACTTTTCAGCACCTTAATAGCCACGCCTTTTGCCAAAACGTCACAAAATTCGGCAGAGAGTAAGATCATTGTCTTGAGTCTTTTCTGACTAATTTTCAGTCGGATTCGTCAAAAGGGCACCGTGCAGTACGTGAAAATTAAAATAAAAACAAATTTTTGATTCCACTTGGCGGCACTGTGTGTATAACAAAATAATAACATTACGATGTCTTCAGGTCGGGACGTTTTATTTACAGGTGAAGGTTTGGATTTTTAGGAGCATGTGCAGGGGAGTTATTTAGCATTCATTTATTTGTATTAGGTTCATTTTGTCTTCTTATTATTGATATTTGACTGATTCATTAAAAGCAGACAATTATGTTTTAGGTTAATTTTTTACCTGACATGTTTCGGCGAGTCTTTCGCCTTCTTCAGAGTGTCGCATGATGGTGTCTTGAGCTGATGTTCCATGAGGGTGTGACTTACCTGTCAAAAAAATGAAAAAAATCAGAGCAGTAAAAGAACAAGCACAACATGAACATTACAAATCAGCAATCACTGACCACTGCAAAAGGGAAAACCACATCATGGACCGGGAGAAGGGCAGGGTCATCCGCACAGAAGAGAACAAACAACAGCGCTGGATCAGAGAGGCCATTGAGATCTGCAAGCGAGGCATAAAAACCATGAACAGAGACAAGGGAGCCTTCATCCTCTCTACCACCTGGACCAGCATCTTGGCGGAGTGAACGGACAGCGGGGGGCGTGACTTGCCTTCATTCTTGTGACAGGTAAGTCACGCCCTCATGGAACATCAGCTGATAAAGACGGGTCACAAGACAGCATCATGTGACACTCTGAAGAAGGCGAAAGACTTTCGTATTGTGACATGCTCAAGGCCTAAACACTCATCCGAGCAAATATAAGGTAGATTTTGTTCACCTGCCCGGAGAAAAACATCAACGAAAATAATTTGTATTTGTTTTAACCAGTTGGTGGCGCTACCACTGCGATCAAAAATAAGTTGGCAGCCGTCTTCAGGGCCTGAATATCCTCAAATGTGAAAAATTTCGAGAAGATGGATCATCTGAATCATTTTGCAGGAACTTTTGTTGCCACGGAGAATAATCAGACTCTGCGGCACCGTAATAGCCACGCCCTTCGAAGGAAAGTCACAAAAATAGGGATAGAGTAAGATCAATGTCTTGAGTCTTTTCTAGCCAATTTTCAATCAGATTCGTTAAAAGGGCACCGTGCAGTACGTCAAAATGTAAAAAATGATATTGATTGGCGCAAGGTGTATAACTGAATATAAACATATAGATGTCTTCAGGTACAGACTTTTTATGTACATGTGAAGTTTTGGATTTTTAGCAGCATGTGCAGGAGAGTTATTAAGCATTTTGTCCATTGCGGCGAAGGAAATCTTAAGTGAAAACTTTGAAGCCCCGCCCCCGTCATATAGTATTTCGGAAACAAAAAATTTTAGCCCCAGTGTTTGTCCCAGGTCTTCAGATGCTACAGACAGAATTTTAAGGCAATCAGATGAAGCCTTTAGGATCAGGGTGCAAAAGAATGACCCCTGTAAACATGCAAAAAAGGGCAAAAGTCGGACTTTCAAAAATTCATAACTCACTTCCTGTTCATATTAGACGTTAAAATATCAAATTTTTCGCCATGCCCGATGAGACTGCCAAGTTTGGTGAGTTTTTGTGCATGTTTCGGGGGTCAAAAATGCGATCGAACAATCGGAAAAATAATAATAATAATAATTTCTACAAAAACAATAGGGACTTCGCAGCGGTCGCTGCTCAGGCCCTAATAATAATAATAATAATATTAATAATAATAAAAGTAATAATATTTTCTACAAAAACAATAGGGACCTCGCAGCCGTCGCAGCTCGGGCCCTAATCACAATTTCTAGAAAAACAATAGGGACCTCGCAGCGGTCACTGCTCGGGCCCTAATAATAATAATAATAAAAATAATAATAATTTCCACAAAAACAATGGGGACCTCGTAGCGGTCGCTGCTCAGGCCCTAATAATAATTTCTACAAAAACAATAGGGACCTCGCCGCCGTCGCTGCTCGGGCCCCAATAATAATTTCTACACAAAGTCCATTGTGGTGACCCGCCCCCTTTTAAGTAAATTCAAAATGGCCGACTTCCTGTAAAACCTAGCTCATTGCTCCAAGAGACTTTTTTGTAGGTCTTGGTCTTATACATACAGTGAACCCTCGCTACTTCGCGGTTCACCTTTCGCGGGTTCAGTGCTTCGCGGGTCTAAAAAATATTCGGGGGCATTGTAGTTTCGCTTAGCGGCACGACGGGGCGCTGGAGCGGTTAGACGGCCGGCGTGCGCCGAAGAAGAGCGTGGGCGAAGAGGAGAGTGGACGAAGAAGAGCACGTTCTCCCGGACACGATCGGTGGCGACGTTTCGCGCGGTTCGGACCGTACCAGAGCTCCGGCCGGCGTGCGTGGCAGTTAAGCCGTAGAGGAGCACCTTCCCCGGGCACGGGCGGTGCCAAGCGGCCCCTAAGTTTAACCGAATGGAAGCTCCGGAGGAGGAGGGCATGCTCGCGTCACAGTAAGCCGAAGAGGAGCACCTTCCCCGGGCACGGGCGGTTCCAAGCGGCCCCTAAGTTTAACCGAATGGAAGCTCCGGAGGAGGAGGGCATGCTCGCGTCACAGTAAGCCGAAGAGGAGCACCTTCCCCGGGCACGGGCGGTTCCAAGCGGCCCCTAAGTTTAACTGAATGGAAGCTCCGGAGGAGGAGGGCATGCTCGCGTCACAGTAAGCCGAAGAGGAGCACCTTCCCCGGGCACGGGCGGTGCCAAGCGGCCCCTAAGTTTAACCGAATGGAAGTTCCGGGGGAGGAGGGCGGGCGTGTGTCACAGTTAAGCCGAATTGGAGCACCTCTTCCGCCCGGGCACGAGCGGAGCGCGAGGCTGTCAGTTATGAATGAATAAATGAATAAATAAATAAAGAATGCCACCTTTCATTTCACAGGGCACACCGGACGGCGTACCAGCAGGTAAAAGTCGGAGTAATTAAATAAATACAAAAAGAATGGCTGGGGAATAAAAAAATAATACGTTTTAATAATAATTTGGTTTTTTTGTTATAAAATGAATTTCACTCTCTCTCTCCCCGTATATATATATATATATATATATATATATATATATATATATATATATATTTATTATATATATTGTATATTTTTTTTAAGCATTTTTGAAGGTGCGCCGCTACTTCGCGGATTTTCAGTTTTCGCGGGTGGTCTCGGTCCCCATTAACCGCGATAACCGAGGGTTCACTGTACTCCATAAAATTTACAAAAAGCGAGGTGAAACACTCAATCAGGGCTGCTTTTTTGAACATTTCTCGAGGGCCATGGCGAGCCATTTCAAAAAAGCTGCACAACTAACGTATAAAATATTGATAAATTTGCTCGGCCTGATGTGTGTGTAAAGTTTCACGAGTTGTCGTTCATATTTAGAACCTCATAATCAGCGTTGTTTTATTGCCGAACAGTGCAATGCCACTCCCACAACTTTTCACGAAAAAGGACTAATTTCGTGTTGTGACATCCTCATGGCCGAAACAGTCATCCGAGCATATATGAGGGCGACCTTGTTGAGTTGCACGGAGAAAAACATCCAAGAAAATAACTTGTATTAGCTTTTACCAGTTGGTGGCGCTACTACTACGATGAAAAATAGGTCGGTAGATGTCTTCAGGGCTGAAGTATCCTCAAATGTGTACAACTTCGAGAAGATAGGATCATCTGAGTCATGTTGCCGGAGCTTTTGTTGCCACAGAGTACAATCGGACTTTTCAGCACCTTAATAGCCACGCCTTTTGCCAAAACGTCACAAAATTCGGCAGAGAGTAAGATCATTGTCTTGAGTCTTTTCTGACTAATTTTCAGTCGGATTCGTCAAAAGGGCACCGTGCAGTACGTGAAAATTAAAATAAAAACAAATTTTTGATTCCACTTGGCGGCGCTGTGTGTATAACAAAATAATAACATTAAGATGTCTTCAGGTCGGGACGTTTTATTTACAGGTGAAGGTTTGGATTTTTAGGAGCATGTGCAGGGGAGTTATTAAGCATTCATTTATTTGTATTAGGTTCATTTTGTCTTCTTATTATTGATATTTGACTGATTCATTAAAAGCAGACAATTATGTTTTAGGTTAATTTTTTACCTGACATGTTTCGGCGAGTCTTTCGCCTTCTTCAGAGTGTCGCATGATGGTGTCTTGAGACCCGTCTTTATCAGCTGATGTTCCATGAGGGTGTGACTTACCTGTCAAAAAAATGAAAAATCAGAGCAGTAAAAGAACAAGCACAACATGAACATTACAAATCAGCAATCACTGACCACTGCAAAAGGGAAAACCACATCATGGACCGGGAGAAGGGCAGGGTCATCCGCACCGAAGAGAACAAACAACAGCGCTGGATCAGAGAGGCCATTGAGATCTGCAAGCGAGGCATAAAAACCATGAACAGAGACAAGGGAGCCTTCATCCTCTCTACCACCTGGAGCAGCATTTTGGCGGAGTGAACGGACAGCGGGGGGCGTGACTTGCCTTCATTCTTGTGACAGGTAAGTCACGCCCTCATGGAACATCAGCTGATAAAGACGGGCCACAAGACACCATCATGTGACACTCTGAAGAAGGCGAAAGACTTTCGTATTGTGACATCCTCAAGGCCTAAACACTCATCCGAGCAAATGTAAGGTAGATTTTGTTAACCTGCCCGGAGAAAAAAATCAACGAAAATAATTTGTATTTGTTTTAACCAGTTGGTGGCGCTACCACTGCGATCAAAAATAAGTTGGCAGCCGTCTTCAGGGCCTGAATATCCTCAAATGTGAAAAATTTCGAGAAGATGGATCATCTGAATCATTTTGCAGGAACTTTTGTTGCCACGGAGAATAATCAGACTCTGCGGCACCGTAATAGCCACGCCCTTCGAAGGAAAGTCACAAAAATAGGGATAGAGTAAGATCAATGTCTTGAGTCTTTTCTAGCCAATTTTCAATCAGATTCGTTAAAAGGGCACCGTGCAGTACGTCAAAATGTAAAAAATGATATTGATTGGCGCAAGGTGTATAACTGAATATAAACATATAGATGTCTTCAGGTACAGACTCTTTATGTACATGTGAAGTTTTGGATTTTTAGCAGCATGTGCAGGAGAGTTATTAAGCATTTTGTCCATTGCGGCGAAGGAAATCTTAAGTGAAAACTTTGATGCCCCGCCCCCGTCATATAGTATTTCGGAAACAAAAAATTTTAGCCCCAGTGTTTGTGCCAGGTCTTCAGATGCTACAGACAGAATTTTAAGGCAATCAGATGAAGCCTTTAGGAACAGGGTGCAAAAGAATGACCCCTGTAAACATGCAAAAAAGGGCAAAAGTCGGACTTTCAAAAATTCATAACTCACTTCCTGTTCATATTAGACGTTAAAATATCAAATTTTTCGCCATGCCCGATGAGACTGCCAAGTTTGGTGAGTTTTTGTGCATGTTTCGGGGGTCAAAAATGCGATCGAACAATCGGAAAAATAATAATAATAATAATTTCTACAAAAACAATAGGGACTTCGCAGCGGTCGCTGCTCAGGCCCTAATAATAATAATAATAATAACAATAAAAGTAATAATGTTTTCTACAAAAACAATAGGGACCTCGCCGCGGTCGCTGCTCGGGCCCCAATAATAATTTCTACACAAAGTCCATTGTGGTGACCCGCCCCCTTTTAAGTAAATTCAAAATGGCCGACTTCCTGTAAAACCTAGCTCATTGCTCCAAGAGACTTTTTTGTAGGTCTTGGTCTTATACATACAGTGAACCCTCGCTACTTCGCGGTTCACCTTTCGCGGGTTCAGTGCTTCGCGGGTCTAAAAAATATTCGGGGGCATTGTAGTTTCGCCGAGCGGCACGACGGGGCGCTGGAGCGGTTAGACGGCCGGCGTGCGCCGAAGAAGAGCGTGGGCGAAGAGGAGAGTGGACGAAGAAGAGCACGTTCCCCCGGACACGATCGGTGGCGACGTTTCGCGCGGTTCGGACCGTACCAGAGCTCCGGCCGGCGTGCGTGGCAGTTAAGCCGTAGAGGAGCACCTTCCCCGGGCACGGGCGGTTCCAAGCGGCCCCTAAGTTTAACCGAATGGAAGCTCCGGAGGAGGAGGGCATGCTCGCGTCACAGTAAGCCGAAGAGGAGCACCTTCCCCGGGCACGGGCGGTGCCAAGCGGCCCCTAAGTTTAACCGAATGGAAGCTCCGGGGGAGGAGGGCGGGCGTGTGTCACAGTTAAGCCAAATTGGAGCACCTCTTCTGCCCGGGCACGAGCGGAGCGCGAGGCTGTCAGTTATGAATGAATAAATGAATAAATAAATAAAGAATGCCACCTTTCATTTCACAGGGCACACCGGACGGCGTACCAGCAGGTAAAAGTCGGAGTAATTAAATAAATACTAAAAGAATGGCTGGGGAAGAAAAAAATAATACGTTTTAATAATAATTTGGTTTTTTTGTTATAACATGAATTTCACTCTCTCTCTCCCCGTATATATATATATATATATATATATATATATATATATATATATATATATATATATATATATATATATATATATATATATATATATTTATTATATATATTGTTTATTTTTTTTAAGCATTTTTGAAGGTGCGCCGCTACTTCGCGGATTTTCAGTTTTCGCGGGTGGTCTCGGTCCCCGTTAACCGCGATAACCGAGGGTTCACTGTACTCCATAAAATTTACAAAAAGCGAGGTGAAACACTCAACCAGAGCTGCTTTTTTTAACATTTCTCGAGGGCCATGGCGAGCCATTTCAAAAAAGCTGCACAACTAACGTATAAAATATTGATAAATTTGCTCGGCCTGATGTGTGTGTAAAGTTTTACGAGTTGTCGTTCATATTTAGAACCTCATAATCAGCTTTGTTTTATTGCCGAACAGTGCAATGCCACTCCCACAACTTTTCACGAAAAAGGACGAATTTCGTATTGTGACATCCTCATGGCCGAAACAGTCATCCGAGCATATATGAGGGCGACCTTGTTGAGTTGCACGGAGAAAAACATCCAAGAAAATAACTTGTATTAGCTTTTACCAGTTGGTGGCACTACTACTACGATGTAAAATAAGTTGGTAGATGTCTTCAGGGCTGAAGTATCCTCAAATGTGTACAACTTCGAGAAGATAGGATCATCTGAGTCATGTTGCCGGAGCTTTTGTTGCCACAGAGTACAATCGGACTTTTCAGCACCTTAATAGCCACGCCTTTTGCCAAAACGTCACAAAATTCGGCAGAGAGTAAGATCATTGTCTTGAGTCTTTTCTGACTAATTTTCAGTCGGATTCGTCAAAAGGGCACCGTGCAGTACGTGAAAATTAAAATAAAAACAAATTTTTGATTCCACTTGGCGGCACTGTGTGTATAACAAAATAATAACATTACGATGTCTTCAGGTCGGGACGTTTTATTTACAGGTGAAGGTTTGGATTTTTAGGAGCATGTGCAGGGGAGTTATTTAGCATTCATTTATTTGTATTAGGTTCATTTTGTCTTCTTATTATTGATATTTGACTGATTCATTAAAAGCAGACAATTATGTTTTAGGTTAATTTTTTACCTGACATGTTTCGGCGAGTCTTTCGCCTTCTTCAGAGTGTCGCATGATGGTGTCTTGAGCTGATGTTCCATGAGGGTGTGACTTACCTGTCAAAAAAATGAAAAAAATCAGAGCAGTAAAAGAACAAGCACAACATGAACATTACAAATCAGCAATCACTGACCACTGCAAAAGGGAAAACCACATCATGGACCGGGAGAAGGGCAGGGTCATCCGCACAGAAGAGAACAAACAACAGCGCTGGATCAGAGAGGCCATTGAGATCTGCAAGCGAGGCATAAAAACCATGAACAGAGACAAGGGAGCCTTCATCCTCTCTACCACCTGGACCAGCATCTTGGCGGAGTGAACGGACAGCGGGGGGCGTGACTTGCCTTCATTCTTGTGACAGGTAAGTCACGCCCTCATGGAACATCAGCTGATAAAGACGGGTCACAAGACAGCATCATGTGACACTCTGAAGAAGGCGAAAGACTTTCGTATTGTGACATGCTCAAGGCCTAAACACTCATCCGAGCAAATATAAGGTAGATTTTGTTCACCTGCCCGGAGAAAAACATCAACGAAAATAATTTGTATTTGTTTTAACCAGTTGGTGGCGCTACCACTGCGATCAAAAATAAGTTGGCAGCCGTCTTCAGGGCCTGAATATCCTCAAATGTGAAAAATTTCGAGAAGATGGATCATCTGAATCATTTTGCAGGAACTTTTGTTGCCACGGAGAATAATCAGACTCTGCGGCACCGTAATAGCCACGCCCTTCGAAGGAAAGTCACAAAAATAGGGATAGAGTAAGATCAATGTCTTGAGTCTTTTCTAGCCAATTTTCAATCAGATTCGTTAAAAGGGCACCGTGCAGTACGTCAAAATGTAAAAAATGATATTGATTGGCGCAAGGTGTATAACTGAATATAAACATATAGATGTCTTCAGGTACAGACTTTTTATGTACATGTGAAGTTTTGGATTTTTAGCAGCATGTGCAGGAGAGTTATTAAGCATTTTGTCCATTGCGGCGAAGGAAATCTTAAGTGAAAACTTTGAAGCCCCGCCCCCGTCATATAGTATTTCGGAAACAAAAAATTTTAGCCCCAGTGTTTGTCCCAGGTCTTCAGATGCTACAGACAGAATTTTAAGGCAATCAGATGAAGCCTTTAGGATCAGGGTGCAAAAGAATGACCCCTGTAAACATGCAAAAAAGGGCAAAAGTCGGACTTTCAAAAATTCATAACTCACTTCCTGTTCATATTAGACGTTAAAATATCAAATTTTTCGCCATGCCCGATGAGACTGCCAAGTTTGGTGAGTTTTTGTGCATGTTTCGGGGTCAAAAATGCGATCGAACAATCGGAAAAATAATAATAATAATAATTTCTACAAAAACAATAGGGACTTCGCAGCGGTCGCTGCTCAGGCCCTAATAATAATAATAATAATATTAATAATAATAAAAGTAATAATATTTTCTACAAAAACAATAGGGACCTCGCAGCCGTCGCAGCTCGGGCCCTAATCACAATTTCTAGAAAAACAATAGGGACCTCGCAGCGGTCACTGCTCGGGCCCTAATAATAATAATAATAAAAATAATAATAATTTCCACAAAAACAATGGGGACCTCGTAGCGGTCGCTGCTCAGGCCCTAATAATAATTTCTACAAAAACAATAGGGACCTCGCCGCCGTCGCTGCTCGGGCCCCAATAATAATTTCTACACAAAGTCCATTGTGGTGACCCGCCCCCTTTTAAGTAAATTCAAAATGGCCGACTTCCTGTAAAACCTAGCTCATTGCTCCAAGAGACTTTTTTGTAGGTCTTGGTCTTATACATACAGTGAACCCTCGCTACTTCGCGGTTCACCTTTCGCGGGTTCAGTGCTTCGCGGGTCTAAAAAATATTCGGGGGCATTGTAGTTTCGCCGAGCGGCACGACGGGGCGCTGGAGCGGTTAGACGGCCGGCGTGCGCCGAAGAAGAGCGTGGGCGAAGAGGAGAGTGGACGAAGAAGAGCACGTTCTCCCGGACACGATCGGTGGCGACGTTTCGCGCGGTTCGGACCGTACCAGAGCTCCGGCCGGCGTGCGTGGCAGTTAAGCCGTAGAGGAGCACCTTCCCCGGGCACGGGCGGTGCCAAGCGGCCCCTAAGTTTAACCGAATGGAAGCTCCGGAGGAGGAGGGCATGCTCGCGTCACAGTAAGCCGAAGAGGAGCACCTTCCCCGGGCACGGGCGGTTCCAAGCGGCCCCTAAGTTTAACCGAATGGAAGCTCCGGAGGAGGAGGGCATGCTCGCGTCACAGTAAGCCGAAGAGGAGCACCTTCCCCGGGCACGGGCGGTTCCAAGCGGCCCCTAAGTTTAACTGAATGGAAGCTCCGGAGGAGGAGGGCATGCTCGCGTCACAGTAAGCCGAAGAGGAGCACCTTCCCCGGGCACGGGCGGTGCCAAGCGGCCCCTAAGTTTAACCGAATGGAAGTTCCGGGGGAGGAGGGCGGGCGTGTGTCACAGTTAAGCCGAATTGGAGCACCTCTTCCGCCCGGGCACGAGCGGAGCGCGAGGCTGTCAGTTATGAATGAATAAATAAATAAAGAATGCCACCTTTCATTTCACAGGGCACACCGGACGGCGTACCAGCAGGTAAAAGTCGGAGTAATTAAATAAATACAAAAAGAATGGCTGGGGAATAAAAAAATAATACGTTTTAATAATAATTTGGTTTTTTTGTTATAAAATGAATTTCACTCTCTCTCTCCCCGTATATATATATATATATATATGTATATATATATATATATATATATATTTATTATATATATTGTATATTTTTTTTAAGCATTTTTGAAGGTGCGCCGCTACTTCGCGGATTTTCAGTTTTCGCGGGTGGTCTCGGTCCCCATTAACCGCGATAACCGAGGGTTCACTGTACTCCATAAAATTTACAAAAAGCGAGGTGAAACACTCAATCAGGGCTGCTTTTTTGAACATTTCTCGAGGGCCATGGCGAGCCATTTCAAAAAAGCTGCACAACTAACGTATAAAATATTGATAAATTTGCTCGGCCTGATGTGTGTGTAAAGTTTCACGAGTTGTCGTTCATATTTAGAACCTCATAATCAGCTTTGTTTTATTGCCGAACAGTGCAATGCCACTCCCACAACTTTTCATGAAAAAGGACGAATTTCGTATTGTGACATCCTCATGGCCGAAACAGTCATCCGAGCATATATGAGGGCGACCTTGTTGAGTTGCACGGAGAAAAACATCCAAGAAAATAACTTGTATTAGCTTTTACCAGTTGGTGGCGCTACTACTACGATGTAAAATAAGTTGGTAGATGTCTTCAGGGCTGAAGTATCCTCAAATGTGTACAACTTCGAGAAGATAGGATCATCTGAGTCATGTTGCCGGAGCTTTTGTTGCCACAGAGTACAATCGGACTTTTCAGCACCTTAATAGCCACGCCTTTTGCCAAAACGTCACAAAATTCGGCAGAGAGTAAGATCATTGTCTTGAATCTTTTCTGACTCATTTTCAGTCGGATTCGTCAAAAGGGCACCGTGCAGTACGTGAAAATTAAAATAAAAACAAATTTTTGATTCCACTTGGCGGCACTGTGTGTATAACAAAATAATAACATTAAGATGTCTTCAGGTCGGGACGTTTTATTTACAGGTGAAGGTTTGGATTTTTAGGAGCATGTGCAGGGGAGTTATTAAGCATTCATTTATTTGTATTAGGTTCATTTTGTCTTCTTATTATTGATATTTGACTGATTCATTAAAAGCAGACAATTATGTTTTAGGTTAATTTTTTACCTGACATGTTTCGGCGAGTCTTTCGCCTTCTTCAGAGTGTCGCATGATGGTGTCTTGAGACCCGTCTTTATCAGCTGATGTTCCATGAGGGTGTGACTTACCTGTCAAAAAAATGAAAAAAATCAGAGCAGTAAAAGAACAAGCACAACATGAACATTACAAATCAGCAATCACTGACCACTGCAAAAGGGAAAACCACATCATGGACCGGGAGAAGGGCAGGGTCATCCGCACAGAAGAGAACAAACAACAGCGCTGGATCAGAGAGGCCATTGAGATCTGCAAGCGAGGCATAAAAACCATGAACAGAGACAAGGGAGCCTTCATCCTCTCTACCACCTGGACCAGCATCTTGGCGGAGTGAACGGACAGCGGGGGGCGTGACTTGCCTTCATTCTTGTGACAGGTAAGTCACGCCCTCATGGAACATCAGCTGATAAAGACGGGTCACAAGACAGCATCATGTGACACTCTGAAGAAGGCGAAAGACTTTCGTATTGTGACATGCTCAAGGCCTAAACACTCATCCGAGCAAATATAAGGTAGATTTTGTTCACCTGCCCGGAGAAAAACATCAACGAAAATAATTTGTATTTGTTTTAACCAGTTGGTGGCGCTACCACTGCGATCAAAAATAAGTTGGCAGCCGTCTTCAGGGCCTGAATATCCTCAAATGTGAAAAATTTCGAGAAGATGGATCATCTGAATCATTTTGCAGGAACTTTTGTTGCCACGGAGAATAATCAGACTCTGCGGCACCGTAATAGCCACGCCCTTCGAAGGAAAGTCACAAAAATAGGGATAGAGTAAGATCAATGTCTTGAGTCTTTTCTAGCCAATTTTCAATCAGATTCGTTAAAAGGGCACCGTGCAGTACGTCAAAATGTAAAAAATGATATTGATTGGCGCAAGGTGTATAACTGAATATAAACATATAGATGTCTTCAGGTACAGACTTTTTATGTACATGTGAAGTTTTGGATTTTTAGCAGCATGTGCAGGAGAGTTATTAAGCATTTTGTCCATTGCGGCGAAGGAAATCTTAAGTGAAAACTTTGAAGCCCCGCCCCCGTCATATAGTATTTCGGAAACAAAAAATTTTAGCCCCAGTGTTTGTCCCAGGTCTTCAGATGCTACAGACAGAATTTTAAGGCAATCAGATGAAGCCTTTAGGATCAGGGTGCAAAAGAATGACCCCTGTAAACATGCAAAAAAGGGCAAAAGTCGGACTTTCAAAAATTCATAACTCACTTCCTGTTCATATTAGACGTTAAAATATCAAATTTTTCGCCATGCCCGATGAGACTGCCAAGTTTGGTGAGTTTTTGTGCATGTTTCGGGGTCAAAAATGCGATCGAACAATCGGAAAAATAATAATAATAATAATTTCTACAAAAACAATAGGGACTTCGCAGCGGTCGCTGCTCAGGCCCTAATAATAATAATAATAATATTAATAATAATAAAAGTAATAATATTTTCTACAAAAACAATAGGGACCTCGCAGCCGTCGCAGCTCGGGCCCTAATCACAATTTCTAGAAAAACAATAGGGACCTCGCAGCGGTCACTGCTCGGGCCCTAATAATAATAATAATAAAAATAATAATAATTTCCACAAAAACAATGGGGACCTCGTAGCGGTCGCTGCTCAGGCCCTAATAATAATTTCTACAAAAACAATAGGGACCTCGCCGCCGTCGCTGCTCGGGCCCCAATAATAATTTCTACACAAAGTCCATTGTGGTGACCCGCCCCCTTTTAAGTAAATTCAAAATGGCCGACTTCCTGTAAAACCTAGCTCATTGCTCCAAGAGACTTTTTTGTAGGTCTTGGTCTTATACATACAGTGAACCCTCGCTACTTCGCGGTTCACCTTTCGCGGGTTCAGTGCTTCGCGGGTCTAAAAAATATTCGGGGGCATTGTAGTTTCGCCGAGCGGCACGACGGGGCGCTGGAGCGGTTAGACGGCCGGCGTGCGCCGAAGAAGAGCGTGGGCGAAGAGGAGAGTGGACGAAGAAGAGCACGTTCTCCCGGACACGATCGGTGGCGACGTTTCGCGCGGTTCGGACCGTACCAGAGCTCCGGCCGGCGTGCGTGGCAGTTAAGCCGTAGAGGAGCACCTTCCCCGGGCACGGGCGGTGCCAAGCGGCCCCTAAGTTTAACCGAATGGAAGCTCCGGAGGAGGAGGATATGCTCGCGTCACAGTAAGCCGAAGAGGAGCACCTTCCCCGGGCACGGGCGGTTCCAAGCGGCCCCTAAGTTTAACCGAATGGAAGCTCCGGAGGAGGAGGGCATGCTCGCGTCACAGTAAGCCGAAGAGGAGCACCTTCCCCGGGCACGGGCGGTTCCAAGCGGCCCCTAAGTTTAACTGAATGGAAGCTCCGGAGGAGGAGGGCATGCTCGCGTCACAGTAAGCCGAAGAGGAGCACCTTCCCCGGGCACGGGCGGTGCCAAGCGGCCCCTAAGTTTAACCGAATGGAAGTTCCGGGGGAGGAGGGCGGGCGTGTGTCACAGTTAAGCCGAATTGGAGCACCTCTTCCGCCCGGGCACGAGCGGAGCGCGAGGCTGTCAGTTATGAATGAATAAATAAATAAAGAATGCCACCTTTCATTTCACAGGGCACACCGGACGGCGTACCAGCAGGTAAAAGTCGGAGTAATTAAATAAATACAAAAAGAATGGCTGGGGAATAAAAAAATAATACGTTTTAATAATAATTTGGTTTTTTTGTTATAAAATGAATTTCACTCTCTCTCTCCCCGTATATATATATATATATATATGTATATATATATATATATATATATATTTATTATATATATTGTATATTTTTTTTAAGCATTTTTGAAGGTGCGCCGCTACTTCGCGGATTTTCAGTTTTCGCGGGTGGTCTCGGTCCCCATTAACCGCGATAACCGAGGGTTCACTGTACTCCATAAAATTTACAAAAAGCGAGGTGAAACACTCAATCAGGGCTGCTTTTTTGAACATTTCTCGAGGGCCATGGCGAGCCATTTCAAAAAAGCTGCACAACTAACGTATAAAATATTGATAAATTTGCTCGGCCTGATGTGTGTGTAAAGTTTCACGAGTTGTCGTTCATATTTAGAACCTCATAATCAGCGTTGTTTTATTGCCGAACAGTGCAATGCCACTCCCACAACTTTTCACGAAAAAGGACTAATTTCGTATTGTGACATCCTCATGGCCGAAACAGTCATCCGAGCATATATGAGGGCGACCTTGTTGAGTTGCACGGAGAAAAACATCCAAGAAAATAACTTGTATTAGCTTTTACCAGTTGGTGGCGCTACTACTACGATGAAAAATAAGTCGGTAGATGTCTTCAGGGCTGAAGTATCCTCAAATGTGTACAACTTCGAGAAGATATGATCATCTGAGTCATGTTGCCGGAGCTTTTGTTGCCACAGAGTACAATCGGACTTTTCAGCACCGTAATAGCCACGCCTTTTGCCAAAACGTCACAAAATTCGGCAGAGAGTAAGATCATTGTCTTGAGTCTTTTCTGACTAATTTTCAGTCGGATTCGTCAAAAGGGCACCGTGCAGTACGTGAAAATTAAAATAAAAACAAATTTTTGATTCCACTTGGCGGCGCTGTGTGTATAACAAAATAATAACATTAAGATGTCTTCAGGTCGGGACGTTTTATTTACAGGTGAAGGTTTGGATTTTTAGGAGCATGTGCAGGGGAGTTATTAAGCATTCATTTATTTGTATTAGGTTCATTTTGTCTTCTTATTATTGATATTTGACTGATTCATTAAAAGCAGACAATTATGTTTTAGGTTAATTTTTTACCTGACATGTTTCGGCGAGACTTTTGCCTTCTTCAGAGTGTCGCATGATGGTGTCTTGAGACCCGTCTTTATCAGCTGATGTTCCATGAGGGTGTGACTTACCTGTCAAAAAAATGAAAAAATCAGAGCAGTAAAAGAACAAGCACAACATGAACATTACAAATCAGCAATCACTGACCACTGCAAAAGGGAAAACCACATCATGGACCGGGAGAAGGGCAGGGTCATCCGCACCGAAGAGAACAAACAACAGCGCTGGATCAGAGAGGCCATTGAGATCTGCAAGCGAGGCATAAAAACCATGAACAGAGACAAGGGAGCCTTCATCCTCTCTACCACCTGGAGCAGCATTTTGGCGGAGTGAACGGACAGCGGGGGGCGTGACTTGCCTTCATTCTTGTGACAGGTAAGTCACGCCCTCATGGAACATCAGCTGATAAAGACGGGCCACAAGACACCATCATGTGACACTCTGAAGAAGGCGAAAGACTTTCGTATTGTGACATCCTCAAGGCCTAAACACTCATCCGAGCAAATGTAAGGTAGATTTTGTTAACCTGCCCGGAGAAAAAAATCAACGAAAATAATTTGTATTTGTTTTAACCAGTTGGTGGCGCTACCACTGCGATCAAAAATAAGTTGGCAGCCGTCTTCAGGGCCTGAATATCCTCAAATGTGAAAAATTTCGAGAAGATGGATCATCTGAATCATTTTGCAGGAACTTTTGTTGCCACGGAGAATAATCAGACTCTGCGGCACCGTAATAGCCACGCCCTTCGAAGGAAAGTCACAAAAATAGGGATAGAGTAAGATCAATGTCTTGAGTCTTTTCTAGCCAATTTTCAATCAGATTCGTTAAAAGGGCACCGTGCAGTACGTCAAAATGTAAAAAATGATATTGATTGGCGCAAGGTGTATAACTGAATATAAACATATAGATGTCTTCAGGTACAGACTCTTTATGTACATGTGAAGTTTTGGATTTTTAGCAGCATGTGCAGGAGAGTTATTAAGCATTTTGTCCATTGCGGCGAAGGAAATCTTAAGTGAAAACTTTGATGCCCCGCCCCCGTCATATAGTATTTCGGAAACAAAAAATTTTAGCCCCAGTGTTTGTCCCAGGTCTTCAGATGCTACAGACAGAATTTTAAGGCAATCAGATGAAGCCTTTAGGATCAGGGTGCAAAAGAATGACCCCTGTAAACATGCAAAAAAGGGCAAAAGTCGGACTTTCAAAAATTCATAACTCACTTCTTGTTCATATTAGACGTTAAAATATCAAATTTTTCGCCATGCCCGATGAGACTGCCAAGTTTGGTGAGTTTTTGTGCATGTTTCGGGGGTCAAAAATGCGATCGAACAATCCGAAAAATAATAATAATAATAATTTCTACAAAAACAATAGGGACTTCGCAGCGGTCGCTGCTCAGGCCCTAATAATAATAATAATAATAATAATAAAAGTAATAATATTTTCTACAAAAACAATAGGGACCTCGCCGCGGTCGCTGCTCGGGCCCCAATAATAATTTCTACACAAAGTCCATTGTGGTGACCCGCCCCCTTTTAAGTAAATTCAAAATGGCCGACTTCCTGTAAAACCTAGCTCATTGCTCCAAGAGACTTTTTTGTAGGTCTTGGTCTTATACATACAGTGAACCCTCGCTACTTCGCGGTTCACCTTTCGCGGGTTCAGTGCTTCGCGGGTCTAAAAAATATTCGGGGGCATTGTAGTTTCGCCGAGCGGCACGACGGGGCGCTGGAGCGGTTAGACGGCCGGCGTGCGCCGAAGAAGAGCGTGGGCGAAGAGGAGAGTGGACGAAGAAGAGCACGTTCCCCCGGACACGATCGGTGGCGACGTTTCGCGCGGTTCGGACCGTACCAGAGCTCCGGCCAGCGTGCGTGGCAGTTAAGCCGTAGAGGAGCACCTTCCCCGGGCACGGGCGGTGCCAAGCGGCCCCTAAGTTTAACCGAATGGAAGCTCCGGAGGAGGAGGGCATGCTCGCGTCACAGTAAGCCGAAGAGGAGCACCTTCCCCGGGCACGGGCGGTTCCAAGCGGCCCCTAAGTTTAACCGAATGGAAGCTCCGGAGGAGGAGGGCATGCTCGCGTCACAGTAAGCCGAAGAGGAGCACCTTCCCCGGGCACGGGCGGTTCCAAGCGGCCCCTAAGTTTAACCGAATGGAAGCTCCGGAGGAGGAGGGCATGCTCGCGTCACAGTAAGCCGAAGAGGAGCACCTTCCCCGGGCACGGGCGGTGCCAAGCGGCCCCTAAGTTTAACCGAATGGAAGCTCCGGGGGAGGAGGACGGGCGTGTGTCACAGTTAAGCCAAATTGGAGCACCTCTTCTGCCCGGGCACGAGCGGAGCGCGAGGCTGTCAGTTATGAATGAATAAATGAATAAATAAATAAAGAATGCCACCTTTCATTTCACAGGGCACACCGGACGGCGTACCAGCAGGTAAAAGTCGGAGTAATTAAATAAATACAAAAAGAATGGCTGGGGAATAAAAAAATAATACGTTTTAATAATAATTTGGTTTTTTTGTTATAACATGAATTTCACTCTCTCTCTCCCCGTATATATATATATATATATATATATATATATATATATATATATATATATATATATATATTTATATATTTATTATATATATTGTATATTTTTTTTAAGCATTTTTGAAGGTGCGCCGCTACTTCGCGGATTTTCAGTTTTCGCGGGTGGTCTCGGTCCCCATTAACCGCGATAACCGAGGGTTCACTGTACTCCATAAAATTTACAAAAAGCGAGGTGAAACACTCAACCAGAGCTGCTTTTTTTTAACATTTCTCGAGGGCCATGGCGAGCCATTTCAAAAAAGCTGCACAACTAACGTATAAAATATTGATAAATTTGCTCGGCCTCATGTGTGTGTAAAGTTTCACGAGTTGTCGTTCATATTTAGAACCTCATAATCAGCGTTGTTTTATTGCCGAACAGTGCAATGCCACTCCCACAACTTTTCACGAAAAAGGACTAATTTCGTATTGTGACATCCTCATGGCCGAAACAGTCATCCGAGCATATATGAGGGCGACCTTGTTGAGTTGCACGGAGAAAAACATCCAAGAAAATAACTTGTATTAGCTTTTACCAGTTGGTGGCGCTACTACTACGATGTAAAATAAGTTGGTAGATGTCTTCAGGGCTGAAGTATCCTCAAATGTGTACAACTTCGAGAAGATAGGATCATCTGAGTCATGTTGCCGGAGCTTTTGTTGCCACAGAGTACAATCGGACTTTTCAGCACCTTAATAGCCACGCCTTTTGCAAAAACGTCACAAAATTCGGCAGAGAGTAAGATCATTGTCTTGAGTCTTTTCTGACTAATTTTCAGTCGGATTCGTCAAAAGGGCACCGTGCAGTACGTGAAAATTAAAATTAAAAAAAATTTTTGATTCCACTTGGCGGCACTGTGTGTATAACAAAATAATAACATTAAGATGTCTTCAGGTCGGGACGTTTTATTTACAGGTGAAGGTTTGGATTTTTAGGAGCATGTGCAGGGGAGTTATTAAGCATTCATTTATTTGTATTAGGTTCATTTTGTCTTCTTATTATTGATATTTGACTGATTCATTAAAAGCAGACAATTATGTTTTAGGTTAATTTTTTACCTGACATGTTTCGGCGAGTCTTTCGCCTTCTTCAGAGTGTCGCATGATGGTGTCTTGAGACCCGTCTTTATCAGCTGATGTTCCATGAGGGTGTGACTTACCTGTCAAAAAAATGAAAAAATCAGAGCAGTAAAAGAACAAACACAACATGAACATTACAAATCAGCAATCACTGACCACTGCAAAAGGGAAAACCACATCATGGACCGGGAGAAGGGCAGGGTCATCCGCACAGAAGAGAACAAACAACAGCGCTGGATCAGAGAGGCCATTGAGATCTGCAAGCGAGGCATAAAAACCATGAACAGAGACAAGGGAGCCTTCATCCTCTCTACCACCTGGACCAGCATCTTGGCGGAGTGAACGGACAGCGGGGGGCGTGACTTGCCTTCATTCTTGTGACAGGTAAGTCACGCCCTCATGGAACATCAGCTGATAAAGACGGGTCACAAGACAGCATCATGTGACACTCTGAAGAAGGCGAAAGACTTTTGTATTGTGACATCCTCAAGGCCTAAACACTCATCCGAGCAAATATAAGGTAGATTTTGTTCACCTGCCCGGAGAAAAACATCAACGAAAATAATTTGTATTTGTTTTAACCAGTTGGTGGCGCTACCACTGCGATCAAAAATAAGTTGGCAGCCGTCTTCAGGGCCTGAATATCCTCAAATGTGAAAGATTTCCAGAAGATGGATCATCTGAATCATTTTGCAGGAACTTTTGTTGCCACGGAGAATAATCAGACTCTGCGGCACCGTAATAGCCACGCCCTTTGAAGGAAAGTCATAAAAATAGGGATAGAGTAAGATCAATGTCTTGAGTCTTTTCTAGCCAATTTTCAATCGGATTCGTTAAAAGGGCACCATGCAGTACGTCAAAATGTAAAAAATGATATTGATTGGCGCAAGGTGTATAACTGAATATAAACATATAGATGTCTTCAGGTACAGACTCTTTATGTACATGTGAAGTTTTGGATTTTTAGCAGCATGTGCAGGAGAGTTATTAAGCATTTTGTCCATTGCGGCGAAGGAAATCTTAAGTGAAAACTTTGAAGCCCCGCCCCCGTCATGTAGTATTTCGGAAACAAAAAATTTTAGCCCCAGTGTTTGTCCCAGGTCTTCAGATGCTACAGACAGAATTTTAAGGCAATCAGATGAAGCCTTTAGGATCAGGGTGCAAAAGAATGACCCCTGTAAACATGCAAAAAAGGGCAAAAGTCGGACTTTCAAAAATTCATAACTCACTTCCTGTTCATATTAGACGTTAAAATATCAAATTTTTCGCCATGCCCGATGAGACTGCCAAGTTTGGTGAGTTTTTGTGCATGTTTCGGGGGTCAAAAATGCGATCGAACAATCGGAAAAATAATAATAATAATAATTTCTACAAAAACAATAGGGACTTCGCAGCGGTCGCTGCTCAGGCCCTAATAATAATAATAATAATATTAATAATAATAAAAGTAATAATATTTTCTACAAAAACAATAGGGACCTCGCAGCCGTCGCAGCTCGGGCCCTAATAACAATTTCTAGAAAAACAATAGGGACCTCGCAGCGGTCACTGCTCGGGCCCGAATAATAATAATAATAAAAATAATAATAATTTCCACAAAAACAATGGGGACCTCGTAGCGGTCGCTGCTCAGGCCCTAATAATAATTTCTACAAAACCAATAGGGACCTCGCCGCCGTCGCTGCTCGGGCCCCAATAATAATTTCTACACAAAGTCCATTGTGGTGACCCGCCCCCTTTTAAGTAAATTCAAAATGGCCGACTTCCTGTAAAACCTAGCTCATTGCTCCAAGAGACTTTTTTGTAGGTCTTGGTCTTATACATACAGTGAACCCTCGCTACTTCGCGGTTCACCTTTCGCGGGTTCAGTGCTTCGCGGGTCTAAAAAATATTCGGGGGCATTGTAGTTTCGCCGAGCGGCACGACGGGGCGCTGGAGCGGTTAGACGGCCGGCGTGCGCCGAAGAAGAGCGTGGGCGAAGAGGAGAGTGGACGAAGAAGAGCACGTTCTCCCGGACACGATCGGTGGCGACGTTTCGCGCGGTTCGGACCGTACCAGAGCTCCGGCCGGCGTGCGTGGCAGTTAAGCCGTAGAGGAGCACCTTCCCCGGGCACGGGCGGTGCCAAGCGGCCCCTAAGTTTAACCGAATGGAAGCTACGGAGGAGGAGGGCATGCTCGCGTCACAGTAAGCCGAAGAGGAGCACCTTCCCCGGGCACGGGCGGTTCCAAGCGGCCCCTAAGTTTAACCGAATGGAAGCTCCGGAGGAGGAGGGCATGCTCGCGTCACAGTAAGCCGAAGAGGAGCACCTTCCCCGGGCACGGGCGGTTCCAAGCGGCCCCTAAGTTTAACTGAATGGAAGCTCCGGAGGAGGAGGGCATGCTCGCGTCACAGTAAGCCGAAGAGGAGCACCTTCCCCGGGCACGGGCGGTGCCAAGCGGCCCCTAAGTTTAACCGAATGGAAGTTCCGGGGGAGGAGGGCGGGCGTGTGTCACAGTTAAGCCGAATTGGAGCACCTCTTCCGCCCGGGCACGAGCGGAGCGCGAGGCTGTCAGTTATGAATGAATAAATAAATAAAGAATGCCACCTTTCATTTCACAGGGCACACCGGACGGCGTACCAGCAGGTAAAAGTCGGAGTAATTAAATAAATACAAAAAGAATGGCTGGGGAATAAAAAAATAATACGTTTTAATAATAATTTGGTTTTTTTGTTATAAAATGAATTTCACTCTCTCTCTCCCCGTATATATATATATATATATATATATATATATATATTTATTATATATATTGTATATTTTTTTTAAGCATTTTTGAAGGTGCGCCGCTACTTCGCGGATTTTCAGTTTTCGCGGGTGGTCTCGGTCCCCATTAACCGCGATAACCGAGGGTTCACTGTACTCCATAAAATTTACAAAAAGCGAGGTGAAACACTCAATCAGGGCTGCTTTTTTGAACATTTCTCGAGGGCCATGGCGAGCCATTTCAAAAAAGCTGCACAACTAACGTATAAAATATTGATAAATTTGCTCGGCCTGATGTGTGTGTAAAGTTTCACGAGTTGTCGTTCATATTTAGAACCTCATAATCAGCGTTGTTTTATTGCCGAACAGTGCAATGCCACTCCCACAACTTTTCACGAAAAAGGACTAATTTCGTATTGTGACATCCTCATGGCCGAAACAGTCATCCGAGCATATATGAGGGCGACCTTGTTGAGTTGCACGGAGAAAAACATCCAAGAAAATAACTTGTATTAGCTTTTACCAGTTGGTGGCGCTACTACTACGATGAAAAATAAGTCGGTAGATGTCTTCAGGGCTGAAGTATCCTCAAATGTGTACAACTTCGAGAAGATAGGATCATCTGAGTCATGTTGCCGGAGCTTTTGTTGCCACAGAGTACAATCGGACTTTTCAGCACCGTAATAGCCACGCCTTTTGCCAAAACGTCACAAAATTCGGCAGAGAGTAAGATCATTGTCTTGAGTCTTTTCTGACTAATTTTCAGTCGGATTCGTCAAAAGGGCACCGTGCAGTACGTGAAAATTAAAATAAAAACAAATTTTTGATTCCACTTGGCGGCGCTGTGTGTATAACAAAATAATAACATTAAGATGTCTTCAGGTCGGGACGTTTTATTTACAGGTGAAGGTTTGGATTTTTAGGAGCATGTGCAGGGGAGTTATTAAGCATTCATTTATTTGTATTAGGTTCATTTTGTCTTCTTATTATTGATATTTGACTGATTCATTAAAAGCAGACAATTATGTTTTAGGTTAATTTTTTACCTGACATGTTTCGGCGAGACTTTTGCCTTCTTCAGAGTGTCGCATGATGGTGTCTTGAGACCCGTCTTTATCAGCTGATGTTCCATGAGGGTGTGACTTACCTGTCAAAAAAATGAAAAAATCAGAGCAGTAAAAGAACAAGCACAACATGAACATTACAAATCAGCAATCACTGACCACTGCAAAAGGGAAAACCACATCATGGACCGGGAGAAGGGCAGGGTCATCCGCACCGAAGAGAACAAACAACAGCGCTGGATCAGAGAGGCCATTGAGATCTGCAAGCGAGGCATAAAAACCATGAACAGAGACAAGGGAGCCTTCATCCTCTCTACCACCTGGAGCAGCATTTTGGCGGAGTGAACGGACAGCGGGGGGCGTGACTTGCCTTCATTCTTGTGACAGGTAAGTCACGCCCTCATGGAACATCAGCTGATAAAGACGGGCCACAAGACACCATCATGTGACACTCTGAAGAAGGCGAAAGACTTTCGTATTGTGACATCCTCAAGGCCTAAACACTCATCCGAGCAAATGTAAGGTAGATTTTGTTAACCTGCCCGGAGAAAAAAATCAACGAAAATAATTTGTATTTGTTTTAACCAGTTGGTGGCGCTACCACTGCGATCAAAAATAAGTTGGCAGCCGTCTTCAGGGCCTGAATATCCTCAAATGTGAAAAATTTCGAGAAGATGGATCATCTGAATCATTTTGCAGGAACTTTTGTTGCCACGGAGAATAATCAGACTCTGCGGCACCGTAATAGCCACGCCCTTCGAAGGAAAGTCACAAAAATAGGGATAGAGTAAGATCAATGTCTTGAGTCTTTTCTAGCCAATTTTCAATCAGATTCGTTAAAAGGGCACCGTGCAGTACGTCAAAATGTAAAAAATGATATTGATTGGCGCAAGGTGTATAACTGAATATAAACATATAGATGTCTTCAGGTACAGACTCTTTATGTACATGTGAAGTTTTGGATTTTTAGCAGCATGTGCAGGAGAGTTATTAAGCATTTTGTCCATTGCGGCGAAGGAAATCTTAAGTGAAAACTTTGATGCCCCGCCCCCGTCATATAGTATTTCGGAAACAAAAAATTTTAGCCCCAGTGTTTGTCCCAGGTCTTCAGATGCTACAGACAGAATTTTAAGGCAATCAGATGAAGCCTTTAGGATCAGGGTGCAAAAGAATGACCCCTGTAAACATGCAAAAAAGGGCAAAAGTCGGACTTTCAAAAATTCATAACTCACTTCTTGTTCATATTAGACGTTAAAATATCAAATTTTTCGCCATGCCCGATGAGACTGCCAAGTTTGGTGAGTTTTTGTGCATGTTTCGGGGGTCAAAAATGCGATCGAACAATCCGAAAAATAATAATAATAATAATTTCTACAAAAACAATAGGGACTTTGCAGCGGTCGCTGCTCAGGCCCTAATAATAATAATAATAATAATAATATTAATAATAATAAAAGTAATAATATTTTCTACAAAAACAATAGGGACCTCGCAGCCGTCGCAGCTCGGGCCCTAATAACAATTTCTAGAAAAACAATAGGGACCTCGCAGCGGTCACTGCTCGGGCCCTAATAATAATAATAAAAAAAATAATAATAATTTCCACAAAAACAATGGGGACCTCGTAGCGGTCGCTGCTCAGGCCCTAATAATAATTTCTACAAAAACAATAGGGACCTCGCCGCGGTCGCTGCTCGGGCCCCAATAATAATTTCTACACAAAGTCCATTGTGGTGACCCGCCCCCTTTTAAGTAAATTCAAAATGGCCGACTTCCTGTAAAACCTAGCTCATTGCTCCAAGAGACTTTTTTGTAGGTCTTGGTCTTATACATACAGTGAACCCTCGCTACTTCGCGGTTCACCTTTCGCGGGTTCAGTGCTTCGCGGGTCTAAAAAATATTCGGGGGCATTGTAGTTTCGCCGAGCGGCACGACGGGGCGCTGGAGCGGTTAGACGGCCGGCGTGCGCCGAAGAAGAGCGTGGGCGAAGAGGAGAGTGGACGAAGAAGAGCACGTTCTCCCGGACACGATCGGTGGCGACGTTTCGCGCGGTTCGGACCGTACCAGAGCTCCGGCCGGCGTGCGTGGCAGTTAAGCCGTAGAGGAGCACCTTCCCCGGGCACGGGCGGTGCCAAGCGGCCCCTAAGTTTAACCGAATGGAAGCTCCGGAGGAGGAGGGCATGCTCGCGTCACAGTAAGCCGAAGAGGAGCACCTTCCCCGGGCACGGGCGGTTCCAAGCGGCCCCTAAGTTTAACCGAATGGAAGCTCCGGAGGAGGAGGGCATGCTCGCGTCACAGTAAGCCGAAGAGGAGCACCTTCCCCGGGCACGGGCGGTTCCAAGCGGCCCCTAAGTTTAACTGAATGGAAGCTCCGGAGGAGGAGGGCATGCTCGCGTCACAGTAAGCCGAAGAGGAGCACCTTCCCCGGGCACGGGCGGTGCCAAGCGGCCCCTAAGTTTAACCGAATGGAAGTTCCGGGGGAGGAGGGCGGGCGTGTGTCACAGTTAAGCCGAATTGGAGCACCTCTTCCGCCCGGGCACGAGCGGAGCGCGAGGCTGTCAGTTATGAATGAATAAATAAATAAAGAATGCCACCTTTCATTTCACAGGGCACACCGGACGGCGTACCAGCAGGTAAAAGTCGGAGTAATTAAATAAATACAAAAAGAATGGCTGGGGAATAAAAAAATAATACGTTTTAATAATAATTTGGTTTTTTTGTTATAAAATGAATTTCACTCTCTCTCTCCCCGTATATATATATATATATATATATATATATATATATTTATTATATATATTGTATATTTTTTTTAAGCATTTTTGAAGGTGCGCCGCTACTTCGCGGATTTTCAGTTTTCGCGGGTGGTCTCGGTCCCCATTAACCGCGATAACCGAGGGTTCACTGTACTCCATAAAATTTACAAAAAGCGAGGTGAAACACTCAATCAGGGCTGCTTTTTTGAACATTTCTCGAGGGCCATGGCGAGCCATTTCAAAAAAGCTGCACAACTAACGTATAAAATATTGATAAATTTGCTCGGCCTGATGTGTGTGTAAAGTTTCACGAGTTGTCGTTCATATTTAGAACCTCATAATCAGCGTTGTTTTATTGCCGAACAGTGCAATGCCACTCCCACAACTTTTCACGAAAAAGGACTAATTTCGTATTGTGACATCCTCATGGCCGAAACAGTCATCCGAGCATATATGAGGGCGACCTTGTTGAGTTGCACGGAGAAAAACATCCAAGAAAATAACTTGTATTAGCTTTTACCAGTTGGTGGCGCTACTACTACGATGAAAAATAAGTCGGTAGATGTCTTCAGGGCTGAAGTATCCTCAAATGTGTACAACTTCGAGAAGATAGGATCATCTGAGTCATGTTGCCGGAGCTTTTGTTGCCACAGAGTACAATCGGACTTTTCAGCACCGTAATAGCCACGCCTTTTGCCAAAACGTCACAAAATTCGGCAGAGAGTAAGATCATTGTCTTGAGTCTTTTCTGACTAATTTTCAGTCGGATTCGTCAAAAGGGCACCGTGCAGTACGTGAAAATTAAAATAAAAACAAATTTTTGATTCCACTTGGCGGCGCTGTGTGTATAACAAAATAATAACATTAAGATGTCTTCAGGTCGGGACGTTTTATTTACAGGTGAAGGTTTGGATTTTTAGGAGCATGTGCAGGGGAGTTATTAAGCATTCATTTATTTGTATTAGGTTCATTTTGTCTTCTTATTATTGATATTTGACTGATTCATTAAAAGCAGACAATTATGTTTTAGGTTAATTTTTTACCTGACATGTTTCGGCGAGACTTTTGCCTTCTTCAGAGTGTCGCATGATGGTGTCTTGAGACCCGTCTTTATCAGCTGATGTTCCATGAGGGTGTGACTTACCTGTCAAAAAAATGAAAAAATCAGAGCAGTAAAAGAACAAGCACAACATGAACATTACAAATCAGCAATCACTGACCACTGCAAAAGGGAAAACCACATCATGGACCGGGAGAAGGGCAGGGTCATCCGCACCGAAGAGAACAAACAACAGCGCTGGATCAGAGAGGCCATTGAGATCTGCAAGCGAGGCATAAAAACCATGAACAGAGACAAGGGAGCCTTCATCCTCTCTACCACCTGGAGCAGCATTTTGGCGGAGTGAACGGACAGCGGGGGGCGTGACTTGCCTTCATTCTTGTGACAGGTAAGTCACGCCCTCATGGAACATCAGCTGATAAAGACGGGCCACAAGACACCATCATGTGACACTCTGAAGAAGGCGAAAGACTTTCGTATTGTGACATCCTCAAGGCCTAAACACTCATCCGAGCAAATGTAAGGTAGATTTTGTTAACCTGCCCGGAGAAAAAAATCAACGAAAATAATTTGTATTTGTTTTAACCAGTTGGTGGCGCTACCACTGCGATCAAAAATAAGTTGGCAGCCGTCTTCAGGGCCTGAATATCCTCAAATGTGAAAAATTTCGAGAAGATGGATCATCTGAATCATTTTGCAGGAACTTTTGTTGCCACGGAGAATAATCAGACTCTGCGGCACCGTAATAGCCACGCCCTTCGAAGGAAAGTCACAAAAATAGGGATAGAGTAAGATCAATGTCTTGAGTCTTTTCTAGCCAATTTTCAATCAGATTCGTTAAAAGGGCACCGTGCAGTACGTCAAAATGTAAAAAATGATATTGATTGGCGCAAGGTGTATAACTGAATATAAACATATAGATGTCTTCAGGTACAGACTCTTTATGTACATGTGAAGTTTTGGATTTTTAGCAGCATGTGCAGGAGAGTTATTAAGCATTTTGTCCATTGCGGCGAAGGAAATCTTAAGTGAAAACTTTGATGCCCCGCCCCCGTCATATAGTATTTCGGAAACAAAAAATTTTAGCCCCAGTGTTTGTCCCAGGTCTTCAGATGCTACAGACAGAATTTTAAGGCAATCAGATGAAGCCTTTAGGATCAGGGTGCAAAAGAATGACCCCTGTAAACATGCAAAAAAGGGCAAAAGTCGGACTTTCAAAAATTCATAACTCACTTCTTGTTCATATTAGACGTTAAAATATCAAATTTTTCGCCATGCCCGATGAGACTGCCAAGTTTGGTGAGTTTTTGTGCATGTTTCGGGGGTCAAAAATGCGATCGAACAATCCGAAAAATAATAATAATAATAATTTCTACAAAAACAATAGGGACTTCGCAGCGGTCGCTGCTCAGGCCCTAATAATAATAATAATAATAATAATAAAAGTAATAATATTTTCTACAAAAACAATAGGGACCTCGCCGCGGTCGCTGCTCGGGCCCCAATAATAATTTCTACACAAAGTCCATTGTGGTGACCCGCCCCCTTTTAAGTAAATTCAAAATGGCCGACTTCCTGTAAAACCTAGCTCATTGCTCCAAGAGACTTTTTTGTAGGTCTTGGTCTTATACATACAGTGAACCCTCGCTACTTCGCGGTTCACCTTTCGCGGGTTCAGTGCTTCGCGGGTCTAAAAAATATTCGGGGGCATTGTAGTTTCGCCGAGCGGCACGACGGGGCGCTGGAGCGGTTAGACGGCCGGCGTGCGCCGAAGAAGAGCGTGGGCGAAGAGGAGAGTGGACGAAGAAGAGCACGTTCCCCCGGACACGATCGGTGGCGACGTTTCGCGCGGTTCGGACCGTACCAGAGCTCCGGCCAGCGTGCGTGGCAGTTAAGCCGTAGAGGAGCACCTTCCCCGGGCACGGGCGGTGCCAAGCGGCCCCTAAGTTTAACCGAATGGAAGCTCCGGAGGAGGAGGGCATGCTCGCGTCACAGTAAGCCGAAGAGGAGCACCTTCCCCGGGCACGGGCGGTTCCAAGCGGCCCCTAAGTTTAACCGAATGGAAGCTCCGGAGGAGGAGGGCATGCTCGCGTCACAGTAAGCCGAAGAGGAGCACCTTCCCCGGGCACGGGCGGTTCCAAGCGGCCCCTAAGTTTAACCGAATGGAAGCTCCGGAGGAGGAGGGCATGCTCGCGTCACAGTAAGCCGAAGAGGAGCACCTTCCCCGGGCACGGGCGGTGCCAAGCGGCCCCTAAGTTTAACCAAATGGAAGCTCCGGGGGAGGAGGACGGGCGTGTGTCACAGTTAAGCCAAATTGGAGCACCTCTTCTGCCCGGGCACGAGCGGAGCGCGAGGCTGTCAGTTATGAATGAATAAATGAATAAATAAATAAAGAATGCCACCTTTCATTTCACAGGGCACACCGGACGGCGTACCAGCAGGTAAAAGTCGGAGTAATTAAATAAATACAAAAAGAATGGCTGGGGAATAAAAAAATAATACGTTTTAATAATAATTTGGTTTTTTTGTTATAACATGAATTTCACTCTCTCTCTCCCCGTATATATATATATATATATATATATATATATATATATATATATATATATATATTTATATATTTATTATATATATTGTATATTTTTTTTAAGCATTTTTGAAGGTGCGCCGCTACTTCGCGGATTTTCAGTTTTCGCGGGTGGTCTCGGTCCCCATTAACCGCGATAACCGAGGGTTCACTGTACTCCATAAAATTTACAAAAAGTGAGGTGAAACACTCAACCAGAGCTGCTTTTTTTTAACATTTCTCGAGGGCCATGGCGAGCCATTTCAAAAAAGCTGCACAACTAACGTATAAAATATTGATAAATTTGCTCGGCCTGATGTGTGTGTAAAGTTTTACGAGTTGTCGTTCATATTTAGAACCTCATAATCAGCTTTGTTTTATTGCCGAACAGTGCAATGCCACTCCCACAACTTTTCACGAAAAAGGACGAATTTCGTATTGTGACATCCTCATGGCCGAAACAGTCATCCGAGCATATATGAGGGCGACCTTGTTGAGTTGCACGGAGAAAAACATCCAAGAAAATAACTTGTATTAGCTTTTACCAGTTGGTGGCGCTACTACTACGATGTAAAATAAGTTGGTAGATGTCTTCAGGGCTGAAGTATCCTCAAATGTGTACAACTTCGAGAAGATAAGATCATCTGAGTCATGTTGCCGGAGCTTCTGTTGCCACAGAGTACAATCGGACTTTTCAGCACCTTAATAGCCACGCCTTTTGCCAAAACGCCACAAAATTCGGCAGAGAGTAAGATCATTGTCTTGAGTCTTTTCTGACTAATTTTCAGTCGGATTCGTCAAAAGGGCACCGTGCAGTACGTGAAAATTAAAATTAAAAAAAATTTTTGATTCCACTTGGCGGCACTGTGTGTATAACAAAATAATAACATTAAGATGTCTTCAGGTCGGGACGTTTTATTTACAGGTGAAGGTTTGGATTTTTAGGAGCATGTGCAGGGGAGTTATTAAGCATTCATTTATTTGTATTAGGTTCATTTTGTCTTCTTATTATTGATATTTGACTGATTCATTAAAAGCAGACAATTATGTTTTAGGTTAATTTTTTACCTGACATGTTTCGGCGAGTCTTTCGCCTTCTTCAGAGTGTCGCATGATGGTGTCTTGAGACCCGTCTTTATCAGCTGATGTTCCATGAGGGTGTGACTTACCTGTCAAAAAAATGAAAAAATCAGAGCAGTAAAAGAACAAACACAACATGAACATTACAAATCAGCAATCACTGACCACTGCAAAAGGGAAAACCACATCATGGACCGGGAGAAGGGCAGGGTCATCCGCACAGAAGAGAACAAACAACAGCGCTGGATCAGAGAGGCCATTGAGATCTGCAAGCGAGGCATAAAAACCATGAACAGAGACAAGGGAGCCTTCATCCTCTCTACCACCTGGACCAGCATCTTGGCGGAGTGAACGGACAGCGGGGGGCGTGACTTGCCTTCATTCTTGTGACAGGTAAGTCACGCCCTCATGGAACATCAGCTGATAAAGACGGGTCACAAGACAGCATCATGTGACACTCTGAAGAAGGCGAAAGACTTTCGTATTGTGACATGCTCAAGGCCTAAACACTCATCCGAGCAAATATAAGGTAGATTTTGTTCACCTGCCCGGAGAAAAACATCAACGAAAATAATTTGTATTTGTTTTAACCAGTTGGTGGCGCTACCACTGCGATCAAAAATAAGTTGGCAGCCGTCTTCAGGGCCTGAATATCCTCAAATGTGAAAAATTTCGAGAAGATGGATCATCTGAATCATTTTGCAGGAACTTTTGTTGCCACGGAGAATAATCAGACTCTGCGGCACCGTAATAGCCACGCCCTTCGAAGGAAAGTCACAAAAATAGGGATAGAGTAAGATCAATGTCTTGAGTCTTTTCTAGCCAATTTTCAATCAGATTCGTTAAAAGGGCACCGTGCAGTACGTCAAAATGTAAAAAATGATATTGATTGGCGCAAGGTGTATAACTGAATATAAACATATAGATGTCTTCAGGTACAGACTTTTTATGTACATGTGAAGTTTTGGATTTTTAGCAGCATGTGCAGGAGAGTTATTAAGCATTTTGTCCATTGCGGCGAAGGAAATCTTAAGTGAAAACTTTGAAGCCCCGCCCCCGTCATATAGTATTTCGGAAACAAAAAATTTTAGCCCCAGTGTTTGTCCCAGGTCTTCAGATGCTACAGACAGAATTTTAAGGCAATCAGATGAAGCCTTTAGGATCAGGGTGCAAAAGAATGACCCCTGTAAACATGCAAAAAAGGGCAAAAGTCGGACTTTCAAAAATTCATAACTCACTTCCTGTTCATATTAGACGTTAAAATATCAAATTTTTCGCCATGCCCGATGAGACTGCCAAGTTTGGTGAGTTTTTGTGCATGTTTCGGGGGTCAAAAATGCGATCGAACAATCGGAAAAATAATAATAATAATAATTTCTACAAAAACAATAGGGACTTTGCAGCGGTCGCTGCTCAGGCCCTAATAATAATAATAATAATAATAATATTAATAATAATAAAAGTAATAATATTTTCTACAAAAACAATAGGGACCTCGCAGCCGTCGCAGCTCGGGCCCTAATAACAATTTCTAGAAAAACAATAGGGACCTCGCAGCGGTCACTGCTCGGGCCCTAATAATAATAATAAAAAAAATAATAATAATTTCCACAAAAACAATGGGGACCTCGTAGCGGTCGCTGCTCAGGCCCTAATAATAATTTCTACAAAAACAATAGGGACCTCGCCGCGGTCGCTGCTCGGGCCCCAATAATAATTTCTACACAAAGTCCATTGTGGTGACCCGCCCCCTTTTAAGTAAATTCAAAATGGCCGACTTCCTGTAAAACCTAGCTCATTGCTCCAAGAGACTTTTTTGTAGGTCTTGGTCTTATACATACAGTGAACCCTCGCTACTTCGCGGTTCACCTTTCGCGGGTTCAGTGCTTCGCGGGTCTAAAAAATATTCGGGGGCATTGTAGTTTCGCCGAGCGGCACGACGGGGCGCTGGAGCGGTTAGACGGCCGGCGTGCGCCGAAGAAGAGCGTGGGCGAAGAGGAGAGTGGACGAAGAAGAGCACGTTCTCCCGGACACGATCGGTGGCGACGTTTCGCGCGGTTCGGACCGTACCAGAGCTCCGGCCGGCGTGCGTGGCAGTTAAGCCGTAGAGGAGCACCTTCCCCGGGCACGGGCGGTGCCAAGCGGCCCCTAAGTTTAACCGAATGGAAGCTCCGGAGGAGGAGGGCATGCTCGCGTCACAGTAAGCCGAAGAGGAGCACCTTCCCCGGGCACGGGCGGTTCCAAGCGGCCCCTAAGTTTAACCGAATGGAAGCTCCGGAGGAGGAGGGCATGCTCGCGTCACAGTAAGCCGAAGAGGAGCACCTTCCCCGGGCACGGGCGGTTCCAAGCGGCCCCTAAGTTTAACTGAATGGAAGCTCCGGAGGAGGAGGGCATGCTCGCGTCACAGTAAGCCGAAGAGGAGCACCTTCCCCGGGCACGGGCGGTGCCAAGCGGCCCCTAAGTTTAACCGAATGGAAGTTCCGGGGGAGGAGGGCGGGCGTGTGTCACAGTTAAGCCGAATTGGAGCACCTCTTCCGCCCGGGCACGAGCGGAGCGCGAGGCTGTCAGTTATGAATGAATAAATGAATAAATAAATAAAGAATGCCACCTTTCATTTCACAGGGCACACCGGACGGCGTACCAGCAGGTAAAAGTCGGAGTAATTAAATAAATACAAAAAGAATGGCTGGGGAATAAAAAAATAATACGTTTTAATAATAATTTGGTTTTTTTGTTATAAAATGAATTTCACTCTCTCTCTCCCCTTATATATATATATATATATATATATATATATATATATATATATATATATATTATGATATATATTGTATATTTTTTTTAAGCATTTTTGAAGGTGCGCCGCTACTTCGCGGATTTTCAGTTTTCGCGGGTGGTCTCGGTCCCCATTAACCGCGATAACCGAGGGTTCACTGTACTCCATAAAATTTACAAAAAGCGAGGTGAAACACTCAACCAGAGCTGCTTTTTTTTAACATTTCTCGAGGGCCATGGCGAGCTATTTCAAAAAAGCTGCACAACTAACTTATAAAATATTGATGAATTTGCTCGGCCTGATGTGTGTGTAAAGTTTTACGAGTTGTCGTTCATATTTAGAACCTCATAATCAGCTTTGTTTTATTGCCGAACAGTGCAATGCCACTCCCACAACTTTTCACGAAAAATCACGAATTTCGTATTGTGACATCCTCATGGCCGAAACAGTCATCCGAGCATATATGAGGGCGACCTTGTTGAGTTGCACGGAGAAAAACATCCAAGAAAATAACTTGTATTAGCTTTTACCAGTTGGTGGCGCTACTACTACGATGTAAAATAAGTTGGTAGATGTCTTCAGGGCTGAAGTATCCTCAAATGTGTACAACTTCGAGAAGATAGGATCATCTGAGTCATGTTGCCGGAGCTTTTGTTGCCACAAAGTACAATCGGACTTTTCAGCACCTTAATAGCCACGCCTTTTGCCAAAACGTCACAAAATTCGGCAGAGAGTAAGATCATTGTCTTGAGTCTTTTCTGACTAATTTTCAGTCGGATTCGTCAAAAGGGCACCGTGCAGTACGTGAAAATTAAAATAAAAACAAATTTTTGATTCCACTTGGCGGCACTGTGTGTATAACAAAATAATAACATTAAGATGTCTTCAGGTCGGGACGTTTTATTTACAGGTGAAGGTTTGGATTTTTAGGAGCATGTGCAGGGGAGTTATTAAGCATTCATTTATTTGTATTAGGTTCATTTTGTCTTCTTATTATTGATATTTGACTGATTCATTAAAAGCAGACAATTATGTTTTAGGTTAATTTTTTACCTGACATGTTTCGGCGAGTCTTTCGCCTTCTTCAGAGTGTCGCATGATGGTGTCTTGAGACCCGTCTTTATCAGCTGATGTTCCATGAGGGTGTGACTTACCTGTCAAAAAAATGAAAAATCAGAGCAGTAAAAGAACAAGCACAACATGAACATTACAAATCAGCAATCACTGACCACTGCAAAAGGGAAAACCACATCATGGACCGGGAGAAGGGCAGGGTCATCCGCACCGAAGAGAACAAACAACAGCGCTGGATCAGAGAGGCCATTGAGATCTGCAAGCGAGGCATAAAAACCATGAACAGAGACAAGGGAGCCTTCATCCTCTCTACCACCTGGAGCAGCATTTTGGCGGAGTGAACGGACAGCGGGGGGCGTGACTTGCCTTCATTCTTGTGACAGGTAAGTCACGCCCTCATGGAACATCAGCTGATAAAGACGGGCCACAAGACACCATCATGTGACACTCTGAAGAAGGCGAAAGACTTTCGTATTGTGACATCCTCAAGGCCTAAACACTCATCCGAGCAAATGTAAGGTAGATTTTGTTAACCTGCCCGGAGAAAAAAATCAACGAAAATAATTTGTATTTGTTTTAACCAGTTGGTGGCGCTACCACTGCGATCAAAAATAAGTTGGCAGCCGTCTTCAGGGCCTGAATATCCTCAAATGTGAAAAATTTCGAGAAGATGGATCATCTGAATCATTTTGCAGGAACTTTTGTTGCCACGGAGAATAATCAGACTCTGCGGCACCGTAATAGCCACGCCCTTCGAAGGAAAGTCACAAAAATAGGGATAGAGTAAGATCAATGTCTTGAGTCTTTTCTAGCCAATTTTCAATCAGATTCGTTAAAAGGGCACCGTGCAGTACGTCAAAATGTAAAAAATGATATTGATTGGCGCAAGGTGTATAACTGAATATAAACATATAGATGTCTTCAGGTACAGACTCTTTATGTACATGTGAAGTTTTGGATTTTTAGCAGCATGTGCAGGAGAGTTATTAAGCATTTTGTCCATTGCGGCGAAGGAAATCTTAAGTGAAAACTTTGATGCCCCGCCCCCGTCATATAGTATTTCGGAAACAAAAAATTTTAGCCCCAGTGTTTGTGCCAGGTCTTCAGATGCTACAGACAGAATTTTAAGGCAATCAGATGAAGCCTTTAGGAACAGGGTGCAAAAGAATGACCCCTGTAAACATGCAAAAAAGGGCAAAAGTCGGACTTTCAAAAATTCATAACTCACTTCCTGTTCATATTAGACGTTAAAATATCAAATTTTTCGCCATGCCCGATGAGACTGCCAAGTTTGGTGAGTTTTTGTGCATGTTTCGGGGGTCAAAAATGCGATCGAACAATCGGAAAAATAATAACAATAATAATTTCTACAAAAACAATAGGGACTTCGCAGCGGTCGCTGCTCAGGCCCTAATAATAATAATAATAATAACAATAAAAGTAATAATGTTTTCTACAAAAACAATAGGGACCTCGCCGCGGTCGCTGCTCGGGCCCCAATAATAATTTCTACACAAAGTCCATTGTGGTGACCCGCCCCCTTTTAAGTAAATTCAAAATGGCCGACTTCCTGTAAAACCTAGCTCATTGCTCCAAGAGACTTTTTTGTAGGTCTTGGTCTTATACATACAGTGAACCCTCGCTACTTCGCGGTTCACCTTTCGCGGGTTCAGTGCTTCGCGGGTCTAAAAAATATTCGGGGGCATTGTAGTTTCGCCGAGCGGCACGACGGGGCGCTGGAGCGGTTAGACGGCCGGCGTGCGCCGAAGAAGAGCGTGGGCGAAGAGGAGAGTGGACGAAGAAGAGCACGTTCCCCCGGACACGATCGGTGGCGACGTTTCGCGCGGTTCGGACCGTACCAGAGCTCCGGCCGGCGTGCGTGGCAGTTAAGCCGTAGAGGAGCACCTTCCCCGGGCACGGGCGGTTCCAAGCGGCCCCTAAGTTTAACCGAATGGAAGCTCCGGAGGAGGAGGGCATGCTCGCGTCACAGTAAGCCGAAGAGGAGCACCTTCCCCGGGCACGGGCGGTGCCAAGCGGCCCCTAAGTTTAACCGAATGGAAGCTCCGGGGGAGGAGGGCGGGCGTGTGTCACAGTTAAGCCAAATTGGAGCACCTCTTCTGCCCGGGCACGAGCGGAGCGCGAGGCTGTCAGTTATGAATGAATAAATGAATAAATAAATAAAGAATGCCACCTTTCATTTCACAGGGCACACCGGACGGCGTACCAGCAGGTAAAAGTCGGAGTAATTAAATAAATACTAAAAGAATGGCTGGGGAAGAAAAAAATAATACGTTTTAATAATAATTTGGTTTTTTTGTTATAACATGAATTTCACTCTCTCTCTCCCCGTATATATATATATATATATATATATATATATATATATATATATATATATATATATATATATATATATATATATATATATTTATTATATATATTGTTTATTTTTTTTAAGCATTTTTGAAGGTGCGCCGCTACTTCGCGGATTTTCAGTTTTCGCGGGTGGTCTCGGTCCCCGTTAACCGCGATAACCGAGGGTTCACTGTACTCCATAAAATTTACAAAAAGCGAGGTGAAACACTCAACCAGAGCTGCTTTTTTTAACATTTCTCGAGGGCCATGGCGAGCCATTTCAAAAAAGCTGCACAACTAACGTATAAAATATTGATAAATTTGCTCGGCCTGATGTGTGTGTAAAGTTTTACGAGTTGTCGTTCATATTTAGAACCTCATAATCAGCTTTGTTTTATTGCCGAACAGTGCAATGCCACTCCCACAACTTTTCACGAAAAAGGACGAATTTCGTATTGTGACATCCTCATGGCCGAAACAGTCATCCGAGCATATATGAGGGCGACCTTGTTGAGTTGCACGGAGAAAAACATCCAAGAAAATAACTTGTATTAGCTTTTACCAGTTGGTGGCACTACTACTACGATGTAAAATAAGTTGGTAGATGTCTTCAGGGCTGAAGTATCCTCAAATGTGTACAACTTCGAGAAGATAGGATCATCTGAGTCATGTTGCCGGAGCTTTTGTTGCCACAGAGTACAATCGGACTTTTCAGCACCTTAATAGCCACGCCTTTTGCCAAAACGTCACAAAATTCGGCAGAGAGTAAGATCATTGTCTTGAGTCTTTTCTGACTAATTTTCAGTCGGATTCGTCAAAAGGGCACCGTGCAGTACGTGAAAATTAAAATAAAAACAAATTTTTGATTCCACTTGGCGGCACTGTGTGTATAACAAAATAATAACATTACGATGTCTTCAGGTCGGGACGTTTTATTTACAGGTGAAGGTTTGGATTTTTAGGAGCATGTGCAGGGGAGTTATTTAGCATTCATTTATTTGTATTAGGTTCATTTTGTCTTCTTATTATTGATATTTGACTGATTCATTAAAAGCAGACAATTATGTTTTAGGTTAATTTTTTACCTGACATGTTTCGGCGAGTCTTTCGCCTTCTTCAGAGTGTCGCATGATGGTGTCTTGAGCTGATGTTCCATGAGGGTGTGACTTACCTGTCAAAAAAATGAAAAAAATCAGAGCAGTAAAAGAACAAGCACAACATGAACATTACAAATCAGCAATCACTGACCACTGCAAAAGGGAAAACCACATCATGGACCGGGAGAAGGGCAGGGTCATCCGCACAGAAGAGAACAAACAACAGCGCTGGATCAGAGAGGCCATTGAGATCTGCAAGCGAGGCATAAAAACCATGAACAGAGACAAGGGAGCCTTCATCTTCTCTACCACCTGGACCAGCATCTTGGCGGAGTGAACGGACAGCGGGGGGCGTGACTTGCCTTCATTCTTGTGACAGGTAAGTCACGCCCTCATGGAACATCAGCTGATGAAGACGGGTCACAAGACAGCATCATGTGACACTCTGAAGAAGGCGAAAGACTTTCGTATTGTGACATGCTCAAGGCCTAAACACTCATCCGAGCAAATATAAGGTAGATTTTGTTCACCTGCCCGGAGAAAAACATCAACGAAAATAATTTGTATTTGTTTTAACCAGTTGGTGGCGCTACCACTGCGATCAAAAATAAGTTGGCAGCCGTCTTCAGGGCCTGAATATCCTCAAATGTGAAAAATTTCGAGAAGATGGATCATCTGAATCATTTTGCAGGAACTTTTGTTGCCACGGAGAATAATCAGACTCTGCGGCACCGTAATAGCCACGCCCTTCGAAGGAAAGTCACAAAAATAGGGATAGAGTAAGATCAATGTCTTGAGTCTTTTCTAGCCAATTTTCAATCAGATTCGTTAAAAGGGCACCGTGCAGTACGTCAAAATGTAAAAAATGATATTGATTGGCGCAAGGTGTATAACTGAATATAAACATATAGATGTCTTCAGGTACAGACTTTTTATGTACATGTGAAGTTTTGGATTTTTAGCAGCATGTGCAGGAGAGTTATTAAGCATTTTGTCCATTGCGGCGAAGGAAATCTTAAGTGAAAACTTTGAAGCCCCGCCCCCGTCATATAGTATTTCGGAAACAAAAAATTTTAGCCCCAGTGTTTGTCCCAGGTCTTCAGATGCTACAGACAGAATTTTAAGGCAATCAGATGAAGCCTTTAGGATCAGGGTGCAAAAGAATGACCCCTGTAAACATGCAAAAAAGGGCAAAAGTCGGACTTTCAAAAATTCATAACTCACTTCCTGTTCATATTAGACGTTAAAATATCAAATTTTTCGCCATGCCCGATGAGACTGCCAAGTTTGGTGAGTTTTTGTGCATGTTTCGGGGGTCAAAAATGCGATCGAACAATCGGAAAAATAATAATCATAATAATTTCTACAAAAACAATAGGGACTTCGCAGCGGTCGCTGCTCAGGCCCTAATAATAATAATAATAATATTAATAATAATAAAAGTAATAATATTTTCTACAAAAACAATAGGGACCTCGCAGCCGTCGCAGCTCGGGCCCTAATCACAATTTCTAGAAAAACAATAGGGACCTCGCAGCGGTCACTGCTCGGGCCCTAATAATAATAATAATAAAAATAATAATAATTTCCACAAAAACAATGGGGACCTCGTAGCGGTCGCTGCTCAGGCCCTAATAATAATTTCTACAAAAACAATAGGGACCTCGCCGCCGTCGCTGCTCGGGCCCCAATAATAATTTCTACACAAAGTCCATTGTGGTGACCCGCCCCCTTTTAAGTAAATTCAAAATGGCCGACTTCCTGTAAAACCTAGCTCATTGCTCCAAGAGACTTTTTTGTAGGTCTTGGTCTTATACATACAGTGAACCCTCGCTACTTCGCGGTTCACCTTTCGCGGGTTCAGTGCTTCGCGGGTCTAAAAAATATTCGGGGGCATTGTAGTTTCGCTTAGCGGCACGACGGGGCGCTGGAGCGGTTAGACGGCCGGCGTGCGCCGAAGAAGAGCGTGGGCGAAGAGGAGAGTGGACGAAGAAGAGCACGTTCTCCCGGACACGATCGGTGGCGACGTTTCGCGCGGTTCGGACCGTACCAGAGCTCCGGCCGGCGTGCGTGGCAGTTAAGCCGTAGAGGAGCACCTTCCCCGGGCACGGGCGGTGCCAAGCGGCCCCTAAGTTTAACCGAATGGAAGCTCCGGAGGAGGAGGGCATGCTCGCGTCACAGTAAGCCGAAGAGGAGCACCTTCCCCGGGCACGGGCGGTTCCAAGCGGCCCCTAAGTTTAACCGAATGGAAACTCCGGAGGAGGAGGGCATGCTCGCGTCACAGTAAGCCGAAGAGGAGCACCTTCCCCGGGCACGGGCGGTTCCAAGCGGCCCCTAAGTTTAACTGAATGGAAGCTCCGGAGGAGGAGGGCATGCTCGCGTCACAGTAAGCCGAAGAGGAGCACCTTCCCCGGGCACGGGCGGTGCCAAGCGGCCCCTAAGTTTAACCGAATGGAAGTTCCGGGGGAGGAGGGCGGGCGTGTGTCACAGTTAAGCCGAATTGGAGCACCTCTTCCGCCCGGGCACGAGCGGAGCGCGAGGCTGTCAGTTATGAATGAATAAATGAATAAATAAATAAAGAATGCCACCTTTCATTTCACAGGGCACACCGGACGGCGTACCAGCAGGTAAAAGTCGGAGTAATTAAATAAATACAAAAAGAATGGCTGGGGAATAAAAAAATAATACGTTTTAATAATAATTTGGTTTTTTTGTTATAAAATGAATTTCACTCTCTCTCTCCCCGTATATATATATATATATATATATATATATATATATATATATATATATTTATTATATATATTGTATATTTTTTTTAAGCATTTTTGAAGGTGCGCCGCTACTTCGCGGATTTTCAGTTTTCGCGGGTGGTCTCGGTCCCCATTAACCGCGATAACCGAGGGTTCACTGTACTCCATAAAATTTACAAAAAGCGAGGTGAAACACTCAATCAGGGCTGCTTTTTTGAACATTTCTCGAGGGCCATGGCGAGCCATTTCAAAAAAGCTGCACAACTAACGTATAAAATATTGATAAATTTGCTCGGCCTGATGTGTGTGTAAAGTTTCACGAGTTGTCGTTCATATTTAGAACCTCATAATCAGCGTTGTTTTATTGCCGAACAGTGCAATGCCACTCCCACAACTTTTCACGAAAAAGGACTAATTTCGTGTTGTGACATCCTCATGGCCGAAACAGTCATCCGAGCATATATGAGGGCGACCTTGTTGAGTTGCACGGAGAAAAACATCCAAGAAAATAACTTGTATTAGCTTTTACCAGTTGGTGGCGCTACTACTACGATGAAAAATAGGTCGGTAGATGTCTTCAGGGCTGAAGTATCCTCAAATGTGTACAACTTCGAGAAGATAGGATCATCTGAGTCATGTTGCCGGAGCTTTTGTTGCCACAGAGTACAATCGGACTTTTCAGCACCTTAATAGCCACGCCTTTTGCCAAAACGTCACAAAATTCGGCAGAGAGTAAGATCATTGTCTTGAGTCTTTTCTGACTAATTTTCAGTCGGATTCGTCAAAAGGGCACCGTGCAGTACGTGAAAATTAAAATAAAAACAAATTTTTGATTCCACTTGGCGGCGCTGTGTGTATAACAAAATAATAACATTAAGATGTCTTCAGGTCGGGACGTTTTATTTACAGGTGAAGGTTTGGATTTTTAGGAGCATGTGCAGGGGAGTTATTAAGCATTCATTTATTTGTATTAGGTTCATTTTGTCTTCTTATTATTGATATTTGACTGATTCATTAAAAGCAGACAATTATGTTTTAGGTTAATTTTTTACCTGACATGTTTCGGCGAGTCTTTTGCCTTCTTCAGAGTGTCGCATGATGGTGTCTTGAGACCCGTCTTTATCAGCTGATGTTCCATGAGGGTGTGACTTACCTGTCAAAAAAATGAAAAAATCAGAGCAGTAAAAGAACAAGCACAACATGAACATTACAAATCAGCAATCACTGACCACTGCAAAAGGGAAAACCACATCATGGACCGGGAGAAGGGCAGGGTCATCCGCACCGAAGAGAACAAACAACAGCGCTGGATCAGAGAGGCCATTGAGATCTGCAAGCGAGGCATAAAAACCATGAACAGAGACAAGGGAGCCTTCATCCTCTCTACCACCTGGAGCAGCATTTTGGCGGAGTGAACGGACAGCGGGGGGCGTGACTTGCCTTCATTCTTGTGACAGGTAAGTCACGCCCTCATGGAACATCAGCTGATAAAGACGGGCCACAAGACACCATCATGTGACACTCTGAAGAAGGCGAAAGACTTTCGTATTGTGACATCCTCAAGGCCTAAACACTCATCCGAGCAAATGTAAGGTAGATTTTGTTAACCTGCCCGGAGAAAAAAATCAACGAAAATAATTTGTATTTGTTTTAACCAGTTGGTGGCGCTACCACTGCGATCAAAAATAAGTTGGCAGCCGTCTTCAGGGCCTGAATATCCTCAAATGTGAAAAATTTCGAGAAGATGGATCATCTGAATCATTTTGCAGGAACTTTTGTTGCCACGGAGAATAATCAGACTCTGCGGCACCGTAATAGCCACGCCCTTCGAAGGAAAGTCACAAAAATAGGGATAGAGTAAGATCAATGTCTTGAGTCTTTTCTAGCCAATTTTCAATCAGATTCGTTAAAAGGGCACCGTGCAGTACGTCAAAATGTAAAAAATGATATTGATTGGCGCAAGGTGTATAAATGAATATAAATATATAGATGTCTTCAGGTACAGACTCTTTATGTACATGTGAAGTTTTGGATTTTTAGCAGCATGTGCAGGAGAGTTATTAAGCATTTTGTCCATTGCGGCGAAGGAAATCTTAAGTGAAAACTTTGATGCCTCGCCCCCGTCATATAGTATTTCGGAAACAAAAAATTTTAGCCCCAGTGTTTGTGCCAGGTCTTCAGATGCTACAGACAGAATTTTAAGGCAATCAGATGAAGCCTTTAGGATCAGGGTGCAAAAGAATGACCCCTGTAAACATGCAAAAAAGGGCAAAAGTCGGACTTTCAAAAATTCATAACTCACTTCCTGTTCATATTAGACGTTAAAATATCAAATTTTTCGCCATGCCCGATGAGACTGCCAAGTTTGGTGAGTTTTTGTGCATGTTTCGGGGGTCAAAAATGCGATCGAACAATCGGAAAAATAATAATAAAAATAATTTCTACAAAAACAATAGGGACTTCGCAGCGGTCGCTGCTCAGACCCTAATAATAATAATAATAATAATAATAAAAGTAATAATATCTTCTACAAAAACAATAGGGACCTCGCCGCGGTCGCTGCTCGGGCCCCAATAATAATTTCTACACAAAGTCCATTGTGGTGACCCGCCCCCTTTTAAGTAAATTCAAAATGGCCGACTTCCTGTAAAACCTAGCTCATTGCTCCAATAGACTTTTTTGTAGGTCTTGGTCTTATACATACAGTGAACCCTCGCTACTTCGCGGTTCACCTTTCGCGGGTTCAGTGCTTCGCGGGTCTAAAAAATATTCGGGGGCATTGTAGTTTCGCCGAGCGGCACGACGGGGCGCTGGAGCGGTTAGACGGCCGGCGTGCGCCGAAGAAGAGCGTGGGCGAAGAGGAGAGTGGACGAAGAAGAGCACGTTCCCCCGGACACGATCGGTGGCGACGTTTCGCGCGGTTCGGACCGTACCAGAGCTCCGGCCAGCGTGCGTGGCAGTTAAGCCGTAGAGGAGCACCTTCCCCGGGCACGGGCGGTGCCAAGCGGCCCCTAAGTTTAACCGAATGGAAGCTCCGGAGGAGGAGGGCATGCTCGCGTCACAGTAAGCCGAAGAGGAGCACCTTCCCCGGGCACGGGCGGTTCCAAGCGGCCCCTAAGTTTAACCGAATGGAAGCTCCGGAGGAGGAGGGCATGCTCGCGTCACAGTAAGCCGAAGAGGAGCACCTTCCCCGGGCACGGGCGGTGCCAAGCGGCCCCTAAGTTTAACCGAATGGAAGCTCCGGGGGAGGAGGACGGGCGTGTGTCACAGTTAAGCCAAATTGGAGCACCTCTTCTGCCCGGGCACGAGCGGAGCGCGAGGCTGTCAGTTATGAATGAATAAATGAATAAATAAATAAAGAATGCCACCTTTCATTTCACAGGGCACACCGGACGGCGTACCAGCAGGTAAAAGTCGGAGTAATTAAATAAATACAAAAAGAATGGCTGGGGAATAAAAAAATAATACGTTTTAATAATAATTTGTTTTTTTTTTTATAACATGAATTTCACTCTCTCTCTCCCCGTATATATATATATATATATATATATATATATATATATATATATATATTTATATATTTATTATATATATTGTATATTTTTTTTAAGCATTTTTGAAGGTGCGCCGCTACTTCGCGGATTTTCAGTTTTCGCGGATGGTCTCGGTCCCCATTAACCGCGATAACAGAGAGTTCACTGTACTCCATAAAATTTACAAAAAGCGAGGTGAAACATTCAACCAGAGCTGCTTTTTTTTAACATTTCTCGAGGGCCATGGCGAGCCATTTCAAAAAAGCTGCACAACTAACGTATAAAATATTGATAAATTTGCTCGGCCTGATGTGTGTGTAAAGTTTTACGAGTTGTCGTTCATATTTAGAACCTCATAATCAGCTTTGTTTTATTGCCGAACAGTGCAATGCCACTCCCACAACTTTTCACGAAAAATCACGAATTTCGTATTGTGACATCCTCATGGCCGAAACAGTCATCCGAGCATATATGAGGGCGACCTTGTTGAGTTGCACGGAGAAAAACATCCAAGAAAATAACTTGTATTAGCTTTTACCAGTTGGTGGCGCTACTACTACGATGTAAAATAAGTTGGTAGATGTCTTCAGGGCTGAAGTATCCTCAAATGTGTACAACTTCGAGAAGATAGGATCATCTGAGTCATGTTGCCGGAGCTTTTGTTGCTACAGAGTACAATCGGACTTTTCAGCACCTTAATAGCCACGCCTTTTGCCAAAACGTCACAAAATTCGGCAGAGAGTAAGATCATTGTCTTGAGTCTTTTCTGACAAATTTTCAGTCGGATTCGTCAAAAGGGCACCGTGCAGTACGTGAAAATTAAAATAAAAACAAATTTTTGATTCCACTTGGCGGCACTGTGTGTATAACAAAATAATAACATTAAGATGTCTTCAGGTCGGGACGTTTTATTTACAGGTGAAGGTTTGGATTTTTAGGAGCATGTGCAGGGGAGTTATTAAGCATTCATTTATTTGTATTAGGTTCATTTTGTCTTCTTATTATTGATATTTGACTGATTCATTAAAAGCAGACAATTATGTTTTAGGTTAATTTTTTACCTGACATGTTTCGGCGAGTCTTTCGCCTTCTTCAGAGTGTCGCATGATGGTGTCTTGAGACCCGTCTTTATCAGCTGATGTTCCATGAGGGTGTGACTTACCTGTCAAAAAAATGAAAAAATCAGAGCAGTAAAAGAACAAGCACAACATGAACATTACAAATCAGCAATCACTGACCACTGCAAAAGGGAAAACCACATCATGGACCGGGAGAAGGGCAGGGTCATCCGCACAGAAGAGAACAAACAACAGCGCTGGATCAGAGAGGCCATTGAGATCTGCAAGCGAGGCATAAAAACCATGAACAGAGACAAGGGAGCCTTCATCCTCTCTACCACCTGGACCAGCATCTTGGCGGAGTGAACGGACAGCGGGGGGCGTGACTTGCCTTCATTCTTGTGACAGGTAAGTCACGCCCTCATGGAACATCAGCTGATAAAGACGGTCACAAGACAGCATCATGTGACACTCTGAAGAAGGCGAAAGACTTTTGTATTGTGACATGCTCAAGGCCTAAACACTCATCCGAGCAAATATAAGGTAGATTTTGTTCACCTGCCCGGAGAAAAACATCAACGAAAATAATTTGTATTTGTTTTAACCAGTTGGTGGCGCTACCACTGCGATCAAAAATAAGTTGGCAGCCGTCTTCAGGGCCTGAATATCCTCAAATGTGAAAGATTTCCAGAAGATGGATCATCTGAATCATTTTGCAGGAACTTTTGTTGCCACGGAGAATAATCAGACTCTGCGGCACCGTAATAGCCACGCCCTTTGAAGGAAAGTCATAAAAATAGGGATAGAGTAAGATCAATGTCTTGAGTCTTTTCGAGCCAATTTTCAATCGGATTCGTTAAAAGGGCACCATGCAGTACGTCAAAATGTAAAAAATGATATTGATTGGCGCAAGGTGTATAACTGAATATAAACATATAGATGTCTTCAGGTACAGACTCTTTATGTACATGTGAAGTTTTGGATTTTTAGCAGCATGTGCAGGAGAGTTATTAAGCATTTTGTCCATTGCGGCGAAGGAAATCTTAAGTGAAAACTTTGAAGCCCCGCCCCCGTCATGTAGTATTTCGGAAACAAAAAATTTTAGCCCCAGTGTTTGTCCCAGGTCTTCAGATGCTACAGACAGAATTTTAAGGCAATCAGATGAAGCCTTTAGGATCAGGGTGCAAAAGAATGAACCCTGTAAACATGCAAAAAAGGGCAAAAGTCGGACTTTCAAAAATTCATAACTCACTTCCTGTTCATATTAGACGTTAAAATATCAAATTTTTCGCCATGCCCGATGAGACTGCCAAGTTTGGTGAGTTTTTGTGCATGTTTCGGGGGTCAAAAATGCGATCGAACAATCGGAAAAATAATAATCATAATAATTTCTACAAAAACAATAGGGACTTCGCAGCGGTCGCTGCTCAGGCCCTAATAATAATAATAATAATAATAATAAAAGTAATAATGTTTTCTACAAAAACAATAGGGACCTCGCCGCGGTCGCTGCTCGGGCCCCAATAATAATTTCTACACAAAGTCCATTGTGGTGACCCGCCCCCTTTTAAGTAAATTCAAAATGGCCGACTTCCTGTAAAACCTAGCTCATTGCTCCAAGAGACTTTTTTGTAGGTCTTGGTCTTATACATACAGTGAACCCTCGCTACTTCGCGGTTCACCTTTCGCGGGTTCAGTGCTTCGCGGGTCTAAAAAATATTCGGGGGCATTGTAGTTTCGCCGAGCGGCACGACGGGGCGCTGGAGCGGTTAGACGGCCGGCGTGCGCCGAAGAAGAGCGTGGGCGAAGAGGAGAGTGGACGAAGAAGAGCACGTTCCCCCGGACACGATCGGTGGCGACGTTTCGCGCGGTTCGGACCGTACCAGAGCTCCGGCCGGCGTGCGTGGCAGTGAAGCCGTAGAGGAGCACCTTCCCCGGGCACGGGCGGTTCCAAGCGGCCCCTAAGTTTAACCGAATGGAAGCTCCGGAGGAGGAGGGCATGCTCGCGTCACAGTAAGCCGAAGAGGAGCACCTTCCCCGGGCACGGGCGGTGCCAAGCGGCCCCTAAGTTTAACCGAATGGAAGCTCCGGGGGAGGAGGGCGGGCGTGTGTCACAGTTAAGCCAAATTGGAGCACCTCTTCTGCCCGGGCACGAGCGGAGCGCGAGGCTGTCAGTTATGAATGAATAAATGAATAAATAAATAAAGAAAGCCACCTTTCATTTCACAGGGCACACCGGACGGCGTACCAGCAGGTAAAAGTCGGAGTAATTAAATAAATACTAAAAGAATGGCTGGGGAATAAAAAAATAATACGTTTTAATAATAATTTGTTTTTTTTGTTATAACATGAATTTCACTCTCTCTCTCCCCGTATATATATATATATATATATATATATATATATATATATATATATTTATTATATATATTGTATATTTTTTTTAAGCATTTTTGAAGGTGCGCCGCTACTTCGCGGATTTTCAGTTTTCGCGGGTGGTCTCGGTCCCCATTAACCGCGATAACCGAGGGTTCACTGTACTCCATAAAATTTACAAAAAGCGAGGTGAAACACTCAACCAGAGCTGCTTTTTTTAACATTTCTCGAGGGCCATGGCGAGCCATTTCAAAAAAGCTGCACAACTAACGTATAAAATATTGATAAATTTGCTCGGCCTGATGTGTGTGTAAAGTTTTACGAGTTGTCGTTCATATTTAGAACCTCATAATCAGCTTTGTTTTATTGCCGAACAGTGCAATGCCACTCCCACAACTTTTCACGAAAAAGGACGAATTTCGTATTGTGACATCCTCATGGCCGAAACAGTCATCCGAGCATATATGAGGGCGACCTTGTTGAGTTGCACGGAGAAAAACATCCAAGAAAATAACTTGTATTAGCTTTTACCAGTTGGTGGCGCTACTACTACGATGTAAAATAAGTTGGTAGATGTCTTCAGGGCTGAAGTATCCTCAAATGTGTACAACTTCGAGAAGATAAGATCATCTGAGTCATGTTGCCGGAGCTTTTGTTGCCACAGAGTACAATCGGACTTTTCAGCACCTTAATAGCCACGCCTTTTGCCAAAACGCCACAAAATTCGGCAGAGAGTAAGATCATTGTCTTGAGTCTTTTCTGACTAATTTTCAGTCGGATTCGTCAAAAGGGCACCGTGCAGTACGTGAAAATTAAAATAAAAACAAATTTTTGATTCCACTTGGCGGCACTGTGTGTATAACAAAATAATAACATTACGATGTCTTCAGGTCGGGACGTTTTATTTACAGGTGAAGGTTTGGATTTTTAGGAGCATGTGCAGGGGAGTTATTAAGCATTCATTTATTTGTATTAGGTTCATTTTGTCTTCTTATTATTGATATTTGACTGATTCATTAAAAGCAGACAATTATGTTTTAGGTTAATTTTTTACCTGACATGTTTCGGCGAGTCTTTCGCCTTCTTCAGAGTGTCGCATGATGGTGTCTTGAGACCCGTCTTTATCAGCTGATGTTCCATGAGGGTGTGACTTACCTGTCAAAAAAATGAAAAAATCAGAGCAGTAAAAGAACAAACACAACATGAACATTACAAATCAGCAATCACTGACCACTGCAAAAGGGAAAACCACATCATGGACCGGGAGAAGGGCAGGGTCATCCGCACAGAAGAGAACAAACAACAGCGCTGGATCAGAGAGGCCATTGAGATCTGCAAGCGAGGCATAAAAACCATGAACAGAGACAAGGGAGCCTTCATCCTCTCTACCACCTGGACCAGCATCTTGGCGGAGTGAACGGACAGCGGGGGGCGTGACTTGCCTTCATTCTTGTGACAGGTAAGTCACGCCCTCATGGAACATCAGCTGATAAAGACGGGTCACAAGACAGCATCATGTGACACTCTGAAGAAGGCGAAAGACTTTCGTATTGTGACATGCTCAAGGCCTAAACACTCATCCGAGCAAATATAAGGTAGATTTTGTTCACCTGCCCGGAGAAAAACATCAACGAAAATAATTTGTATTTGTTTTAACCAGTTGGTGGCGCTACCACTGCGATCAAAAATAAGTTGGCAGCCGTCTTCAGGGCCTGAATATCCTCAAATGTGAAAAATTTCGAGAAGATGGATCATCTGAATCATTTTGCAGGAACTTTTGTTGCCACGGAGAATAATCAGACTCTGCGGCACCGTAATAGCCACGCCCTTCGAAGGAAAGTCACAAAAATAGGGATAGAGTAAGATCAATGTCTTGAGTCTTTTCTAGCCAATTTTCAATCAGATTCGTTAAAAGGGCACCGTGCAGTACGTCAAAATGTAAAAAATGATATTGATTGGCGCAAGGTGTATAACTGAATATAAACATATAGATGTCTTCAGGTACAGACTTTTTATGTACATGTGAAGTTTTGGATTTTTAGCAGCATGTGCAGGAGAGTTATTAAGCATTTTGTCCATTGCGGCGAAGGAAATCTTAAGTGAAAACTTTGAAGCCCCGCCCCCGTCATATAGTATTTCGGAAACAAAAAATTTTAGCCCCAGTGTTTGTCCCAGGTCTTCAGATGCTACAGACAGAATTTTAAGGCAATCAGATGAAGCCTTTAGGATCAGGGTGCAAAAGAATGACCCCTGTAAACATGCAAAAAAGGGCAAAAGTCGGACTTTCAAAAATTCATAACTCACTTCCTGTTCATATTAGACGTTAAAATATCAAATTTTTCGCCATGCCCGATGAGACTGCCAAGTTTGGTGAGTTTTTGTGCATGTTTCGGGGGTCAAAAATGCGATCGAACAATCGGAAAAATAATAATAATAATAATTTCTACAAAAACAATAGGGACTTTGCAGCGGTCGCTGCTCAGGCCCTAATAATAATAATAATAATATTAATAATAATAAAAGTAATAATATTTTCTACAAAAACAATAGGGACCTCGCAGCCGTCGCAGCTCGGGCCCTAATAACAATTTCTAGAAAAACAATAGGGACCTCGCAGCGGTCACTGCTCGGGCCCTAATAATAATAATAATAAAAATAATAATAATTTCCACAAAAACAATGGGGACCTCGTAGCGGTCGCTGCTCAGGCCCTAATAATAATTTCTACAAAAACAATAGGGACCTCGCCGCGGTCGCTGCTCGGGCCCCAATAATAATTTCTACACAAAGTCCATTGTGGTGACCCGCCCCCTTTTAAGTAAATTCAAAATGGCCGACTTCCTGTAAAACCTAGCTCATTGCTCCAAGAGACTTTTTTGTAGGTCTTGGTCTTATACATACAGTGAACCCTCGCTACTTCGCGGTTCACCTTTCGCGGGTTCAGTGCTTCGCGGGTCTAAAAAATATTCGGGGGCATTGTAGTTTCGCCGAGCGGCACGACGGGGCGCTGGAGCGGTTAGACGGCCGGCGTGCGCCGAAGAAGAGCGTGGGCGAAGAGGAGAGTGGACGAAGAAGAGCACGTTCTCCCGGACACGATCGGTGGCGACGTTTCGCGCGGTTCGGACCGTACCAGAGCTCCGGCCGGCGTGCGTGGCAGTTAAGCCGTAGAGGAGCACCTTCCCCGGGCACGGGCGGTGCCAAGCGGCCCCTAAGTTTAACCGAATGGAAGCTCCGGAGGAGGAGGGCATGCTCGCGTCACAGTAAGCCGAAGAGGAGCACCTTCCCCGGGCACGGGCGGTTCCAAGCGGCCCCTAAGTTTAACCGAATGGAAGCTCCGGAGGAGGAGGGCATGCTCGCGTCACAGTAAGCCGAAGAGGAGCACCTTCCCCGGGCACGGGCGGTTCCAAGCGGCCCCTAAGTTTAACTGAATGGAAGCTCCGGAGGAGGAGGGCATGCTCGCGTCACAGTAAGCCGAAGAGGAGCACCTTCCCCGGGCACGGGCGGTGCCAAGCGGCCCCTAAGTTTAACCGAATGGAAGTTCCGGGGGAGGAGGGCGGGCGTGTGTCACAGTTAAGCCGAATTGGAGCACCTCTTCCGCCCGGGCACGAGCGGAGCGCGAGGCTGTCAGTTATGAATGAATAAATGAATAAATAAATAAAGAATGCCACCTTTCATTTCACAGGGCACACCGGACGGCGTACCAGCAGGTAAAAGTCGGAGTAATTAAATAAATACAAAAAGAATGGCTGGGGAATAAAAAAATAATACGTTTTAATAATAATTTGGTTTTTTTGTTATAAAATGAATTTCACTCTCTCTCTCCCCGTATATATATATATATATATATATATATATATATATATATATATATATATATATATATATATATATTTATGATATATATTGTATATTTTTTTTAAGCATTTTTGAAGGTGCGCCGCTACTTCGCGGATTTTCAGTTTTCGCGGGTGGTCTCGGTCCCCATTAACCGCGATAACCGAGGGTTCACTGTACTCCATAAAATTTACAAAAAGCGAGGTGAAACACTCAACCAGAGCTGCTTTTTTTTAACATTTCTCGAGGGCCATGGCGAGCCATTTCAAAAAAGCTGCACAACTAACTTATAAAATATTGATGAATTTGCTCGGCCTGATGTGTGTGTAAAGTTTTACGAGTTGTCGTTCATATTTAGAACCTCATAATCAGCTTTGTTTTATTGCCGAACAGTGCAATGCTACTCCCACAACTTTTCACGAAAAATCACGAATTTCGTATTGTGACATCCTCATGGCCGAAACAGTCATCCGAGCATATATGAGGGCGACCTTGTTGAGTTGCACGGAGAAAAACATCCAAGAAAATAACTTGTATTAGCTTTTACCAGTTGGTGGCGCTACTACTACGATGTAAAATAAGTTGGTAGATGTCTTCAGGGCTGAAGTATCCTCAAATGTGTACAACTTCGAGAAGATAGGATCATCTGAGTCATGTTGCCGGAGCTTTTGTTGCCACAAAGTACAATCGGACTTTTCAGCACCTTAATAGCCACGCCTTTTGCCAAAACGTCACAAAATTCGGCAGAGAGTAAGATCATTGTCTTGAGTCTTTTCTGACTAATTTTCAGTCGGATTCGTCAAAAGGGCACCGTGCAGTACGTGAAAATTAAAATAAAAACAAATTTTTGATTCCACTTGGCGGCACTGTGTGTATAACAAAATAATAACATTAAGATGTCTTCAGGTCGGGACGTTTTATTTACAGGTGAAGGTTTGGATTTTTAGGAGCATGTGCAGGGGAGTTATTAAGCATTCATTTATTTGTATTAGGTTCATTTTGTCTTCTTATTATTGATATTTGACTGATTCATTAAAAGCAGACAATTATGTTTTAGGTTAATTTTTTACCTGACATGTTTCGGCGAGTCTTTCGCCTTCTTCAGAGTGTCGCATGATGGTGTCTTGAGACCCGTCTTTATCAGCTGATGTTCCATGAGGGTGTGACTTACCTGTCAAAAAAATGAAAAAATCAGAGCAGTAAAAGAACAAGCACAACATGAACATTACAAATCAGCAATCACTGACCACTGCAAAAGGGAAAACCACATCATGGACCGGGAGAAGGGCAGGGTCATCCGCACCGAAGAGAACAAACAACAGCGCTGGATCAGAGAGGCCATTGAGATCTGCAAGCGAGGCATAAAAACCATGAACAGAGACAAGGGAGCCTTCATCCTCTCTACCACCTGGAGCAGCATTTTGGCGGAGTGAACGGACAGCGGGGGGCGTGACTTGCCTTCATTCTTGTGACAGGTAAGTCACGCCCTCATGGAACATCAGCTGATAAAGACGGGCCACAAGACACCATCATGTGACACTCTGAAGAAGGCGAAAGACTTTCGTATTGTGACATCCTCAAGGCCTAAACACTCATCCGAGCAAATGTAAGGTAGATTTTGTTAACCTGCCCGGAGAAAAAAATCAACGAAAATAATTTGTATTTGTTTTAACCAGTTGGTGGCGCTACCACTGCGATCAAAAATAAGTTGGCAGCCGTCTTCAGGGCCTGAATATCCTCAAATGTGAAAAATTTCGAGAAGATGGATCATCTGAATCATTTTGCAGGAACTTTTGTTGCCACGGAGAATAATCAGACTCTGCGGCACCGTAATAGCCACGCCCTTCGAAGGAAAGTCACAAAAATAGGGATAGAGTAAGATCAATGTCTTGAGTCTTTTCTAGCCAATTTTCAATCAGATTCGTTAAAAGGGCACCGTGCAGTACGTCAAAATGTAAAAAATGATATTGATTGGCGCAAGGTGTATAACTGAATATAAACATATAGATGTCTTCAGGTACAGACTCTTTATGTACATGTGAAGTTTTGGATTTTTAGCAGCATGTGCAGGAGAGTTATTAAGCATTTTGTCCATTGCGGCGAAGGAAATCTTAAGTGAAAACTTTGATGCCCCGCCCCCGTCATATAGTATTTCGGAAACAAAAAATTTTAGCCCCAGTGTTTGTGCCAGGTCTTCAGATGCTACAGACAGAATTTTAAGGCAATCAGATGAAGCCTTTAGGAACAGGGTGCAAAAGAATGACCCCTGTAAACATGCAAAAAAGGGCAAAAGTCGGACTTTCAAAAATTCATAACTCACTTCCTGTTCATATTAGACGTTAAAATATCAAATTTTTCGCCATGCCCGATGAGACTGCCAAGTTTGGTGAGTTTTTGTGCATGTTTCGGGGGTCAAAAATGCGATCGAACAATCGGAAAAATAATAACAATAATAATTTCTACAAAAACAATAGGGACTTCGCAGCGGTCGCTGCTCAGGCCCTAATAATAATAATAATAATAACAATAAAAGTAATAATGTTTTCTACAAAAACAATAGGGACCTCGCCGCGGTCGCTGCTCGGGCCCCAATAATAATTTCTACACACAGTCCATTGTGGTGACCCGCCCCCTTTTAAGTAAATTCAAAATGGCCGACTTCCTGTAAAACCTAGCTCATTGCTCCAAGAGACTTTTTTGTAGGTCTTGGTCTTATACATACAGTGAACCCTCGCTACTTCGCGGTTCACCTTTCGCGGGTTCAGTGCTTCGCGGGTCTAAAAAATATTCGGGGGCATTGTAGTTTCGCCGAGCGGCACGACGGGGCGCTGGAGCGGTTAGACGGCCGGCGTGCGCCGAAGAAGAGCGTGGGCGAAGAGGAGAGTGGACGAAGAAGAGCACGTTCTCCCGGACACGATCGGTGGCGACGTTTCGCGCGGTTCGGACCGTACCAGAGCTCCGGCCGGCGTGCGTGGCAGTTAAGCCGTAGAGGAGCACCTTCCCCGGGCACGGGCGGTGCCAAGCGGCCCCTAAGTTTAACCGAATGGAAGCTCCGGAGGAGGAGGGCATGCTCGCGTCACAGTAAGCCGAAGAGGAGCACCTTCCCCGGGCACGGGCGGTTCCAAGCGGCCCCTAAGTTTAACCGAATGGAAGCTCCGGAGGAGGAGGGCATGCTCGCGTCACAGTAAGCCGAAGAGGAGCACCTTCCCCGGGCACGGGCGGTTCCAAGCGGCCCCTAAGTTTAACTGAATGGAAGCTCCGGAGGAGGAGGGCATGCTCGCGTCACAGTAAGCCGAAGAGGAGCACCTTCCCCGGGCACGGGCGGTGCCAAGCGGCCCCTAAGTTTAACCGAATGGAAGTTCCGGGGGAGGAGGGCGGGCGTGTGTCACAGTTAAGCCGAATTGGAGCACCTCTTCCGCCCGGGCACGAGCGGAGCGCGAGGCTGTCAGTTATGAATGAATAAATGAATAAATAAATAAAGAATGCCACCTTTCATTTCACAGGGCACACCGGACGGCGTACCAGCAGGTAAAAGTCGGAGTAATTAAATAAATACAAAAAGAATGGCTGGGGAATAAAAAAATAATACGTTTTAATAATAATTTGGTTTTTTTGTTATAAAATGAATTTCACTCTCTCTCTCCCCGTATATATATATATATATATATATATATATATATATATATATATATATATTTATTATATATATTGTATATTTTTTTTAAGCATTTTTGAAGGTGCGCCGCTACTTCGCGGATTTTCAGTTTTCGCGGGTGGTCTCGGTCCCCATTAACCGCGATAACCGAGGGTTCACTGTACTCCATAAAATTTACAAAAAGCGAGGTGAAACACTCAATCAGGGCTGCTTTTTTGAACATTTCTCGAGGGCCATGGCGAGCCATTTCAAAAAAGCTGCACAACTAACGTATAAAATATTGATAAATTTGCTCGGCCTGATGTGTGTGTAAAGTTTCACGAGTTGTCGTTCATATTTAGAACCTCATAATCAGCGTTGTTTTATTGCCGAACAGTGCAATGCCACTCCCACAACTTTTCACGAAAAAGGACTAATTTCGTATTGTGACATCCTCATGGCCGAAACAGTCATCCGAGCATATATGAGGGCGACCTTGTTGAGTTGCACGGAGAAAAACATCCAAGAAAATAACTTGTATTAGCTTTTACCAGTTGGTGGCGCTACTTACTACGATGAAAAATAAGTCGGTAGATGTCTTCAGGGCTGAAGTATCCTCAAATGTGTACAACTTCGAGAAGATAGGATCATCTGAGTCATGTTGCCGGAGCTTTTGTTGCCACAGAGTACAATCGGACTTTTCAGCACCGTAATAGCCACGCCTTTTGCCAAAACGTCACAAAATTCGGCAGAGAGTAAGATCATTGTCTTGAGTCTTTTCTGACTAATTTTCAGTCGGATTCGTCAAAAGGGCACCGTGCAGTACGTGAAAAATAAAATAAAAACAAATTTTTGATTCCACTTGGCGGCGCTGTGTGTATAACAAAATAATAACATTAAGATGTCTTCAGGTCGGGACGTTTTATTTACAGGTGAAGGTTTGGATTTTTAGGAGCATGTGCAGGGGAGTTATTAAGCATTCATTTATTTGTATTAGGTTCATTTTGTCTTCTTATTATTGATATTTGACTGATTCATTAAAAGCAGACAATTATGTTTTAGGTTAATTTTTTACCTGACATGTTTCGGCGAGACTTTTGCCTTCTTCAGAGTGTCGCATGATGGTGTCTTGAGACCCGTCTTTATCAGCTGATGTTCCATGAGGGTGTGACTTACCTGTCAAAAAAATGAAAAAATCAGAGCAGTAAAAGAACAAGCACAACATGAACATTACAAATCAGCAATCACTGACCACTGCAAAAGGGAAAACCACATCATGGACCGGGAGAAGGGCAGGGTCATCCGCACCGAAGAGAACAAACAACAGCGCTGGATCAGAGAGGCCATTGAGATCTGCAAGCGAGGCATAAAAACCATGAACAGAGACAAGGGAGCCTTCATCCTCTCTACCACCTGGAGCAGCATTTTGGCGGAGTGAACGGACAGCGGGGGGCGTGACTTGCCTTCATTCTTGTGACAGGTAAGTCACGCCCTCATGGAACATCAGCTGATAAAGACGGGCCACAAGACACCATCATGTGACACTCTGAAGAAGGCGAAAGACTTTCGTATTGTGACATCCTCAAGGCCTAAACACTCATCCGAGCAAATGTAAGGTAGATTTTGTTAACCTGCCCGGAGAAAAAAATAAACGAAAATAATTTGTATTTGTTTTAACCAGTTGGTGGCGCTACCACTGCGATCAAAAATAAGTTGGCAGCCGTCTTCAGGGCCTGAATATCCTCAAATGTAAAAAATTTCGAGAAGATGGATCATCTGAATCATTTTGCAGGAACTTTTGTTGCCACGGAGAATAATCAGACTCTGCGGCACCGTAATAGCCACGCCCTTCGAAGGAAAGTCACAAAAATAGGGATAGAGTAAGATCAATGTCTTGAGTCTTTTCTAGCCAATTTTCAATCAGATTCGTTAAAAGGGCACCGTGCAGTACGTCAAAATGTAAAAAATGATATTGATTGGCGCAAGGTGTATAACTGAATATAAACATATAGATGTCTTCAGGTACAGACTCTTTATGTACATGTGAAGTTTTGGATTTTTAGCAGCATGTGCAGGAGAGTTATTAAGCATTTTGTCCATTGCGGCGAAGGAAATCTTAAGTGAAAACTTTGATGCCCCGCCCCCGTCATATAGTATTTCGGAAACAAAAAATTTTAGCCCCAGTGTTTGTCCCAGGTCTTCAGATGCTCCAGACAGAACTTTAAGGCAATCAGATGAAGCCTTTAGGATCAGGGTGCAAAAGAATGACCCCTGTAAACATGCAAAAAAGGGCAAAAGTCGGACTTTCAAAAATTCATAACTCACTTCCTGTTCATATTAGACGTTAAAAAATATCAAATTTTTCGCCATGCCCGATGAGACTGCCAAGTTTGGTGAGTTTTTGTGCATGTTTCGGGGGTCAAAAATGCGATCGAAAAATCGGAAAAATAATAATAATAATAATTTCTACAAAAACAATAGGGACTTCGCAGCGGTCGCTGCTCAGGCCCTAATAATAATAATAATAATAATAATAAAAGTAATAATAATTTCTACAAAAACAATAGGGACCTCGCCGCGGTCGCTGCTCGGGCCCCAATAATAATTTCTACACAAAGTCCATTGTGGAGACCCGCCCCCTTTTAAGTAAATTCAAAATGGCCGACTTCCTGTAAAACCTAGCTCATTGCTCCAAGAGACTTTTTTGTAGGTCTTGGTCTTATACATACAGTGAACCCTCGCTACTTCGAGGTTCACCTTTCGCGGGTTCAGTGCTTCGCGGGTCTAAAAAATATTCGGGGGCATTGTAGTTTCGCCGAGCGGCACGACGGGGCGCTGGAGCGGTTAGACGGCCGGCGGGCGCCGAAGAAGAGCGTGGGCGAAGAGGAGAGTGGACGAAGAAGAGCACGTTCCCCCGGACACGATCGGTGGCGACGTTTCGCGCGGTTCGGACCGTACCAGAGCACCGGCCGGCGTGCGTGGCAGTTAAGCCGTAGAGGAGCACCTTCCCCGGGCACGGGCGGTTCCAAGCGGCCCCTGAGTTTAACCGAATGGAAGCTCCGGAGGAGGAGGGCATGCTCGCGTCACAGTAAGCCGAAGAGGAGCACCTTCCCCGGGCACGGGCGGTTCCAAGCGGCCCCTAAGTTTAACCGAATGGAAGCTCCGGAGGAGGAGGGCATGCTCGCGTCACAGTAAGCCGAAGAGGAGCACCTTCCCCGGGCACGGGCGGTGCCAAGCGGCCCCTAAGTTTAACCGAATGGAAGCTCCGGGGGAGGAGGGCGGGCGTGTGTCACAGTTAAGCCGAATTGGAGCACCTCTTCTGCCCGGGCACGAGCGGAGCGCGAGGCTGTCAGTTATGAATGAATAAATGAATAAATAAATAAAGAATGCCACCTTTCATTTCACAGGGCACACCGGACGGCGTACCAGCAGGTAAAAGTCGGAGTAATTAAATAAATACAAAAAGAATGGTTGGGGAATAAAAAAATAATAAGTTTTAATAATAATTTGTTTTTTTTGTTATAACATGAATTTCACTCTCTCTCTCTCTCTCTCTCCCCCCGTATATATATATATATATATATATATATATATATATATATATATATATATTTATATATTTATTATATATATTGTATATTTTTTTAAAGCATTTTTGAAGGTGCGCCGCTACTTCGCGGATTTTCAGTTTTCGCGGATGGTCTCGGTCCCCATTAACCGCGATAACCGAGGGTTCACTGTACTCCATAAAATTTACAAAAAGCGAGGTGAAACACTCAACCAGGGCTGCTTTTTTGAACATTTCTCGAGGGCCATGGTGAGCCATTTCAAAAAAGCTGCACAACTAACGTATAAAATATTGATAAATTTGCTCGGCCTGATGTGTGTGTAAAGTTTCACGAGTTGTTGTTCATATTTAGAACCTCATAATCAGCGTTGTTTTATTGCCGAACAGTGCAATGCCACTCCCACAACTTTTCATGAAAAAGGACAAATTTCGTATTATGACATCCTCATGGCCCGAAACAGTCATCCGAGCATATATGAGGGCGACCTTGTTGAGTTGCACGGAGAAAAACATCCAAGAAAATAACTTGTATTAGCTATTAGCAGTTGGTGGCGCTACTACTACGATGAAAAATAAGTTGGTAGATGTCTTCAGGGCTTAAGTATCCTCAAATGTGTGCAACTTCGAGAAGATAGGATCATCTGACTCATGTTGCTGGAGCTTTTGTTGCCACAGAGTACAATCGGACTTTTCAGCACCGTAATAGCCACGCCTTTTGCCAAAACGTCACAAAATTCGGCAGAGAGTAAGATCATTGTCTAGAGTCTTTTCTGACTAATTTTCAGTCGGATTCGTCAAAAGGGCACCGTGCAGTACGTGAAAATTAAAATAAAAAAAATTTTTTGATTCCACTTGGCGGCACTGTGTGTATAACAAAATAATAACATTAAGATGTCTTCAGGTCGGGACGTTTTATTTACAGGTGAAGGTTTGGATTTTTAGGAGCATGTGCAGGGGAGTTATTAAGCATTCATTTATTTGTATTAGGTTCATTTTGTCTTCTTATTATTGATATTTGACTGATTCATTAAAAGCAGACAATTATGTTTTAGGATAATTTTTTACCTGACATGTTTCGGCGAGTCTTTCGCCTTCTTCAGAGTGTCGCATGATGGTGTCTTGAGCTGATGTTCCATGAGGGTGTGGCTTACCTGTCAAAAAAATGAAAAAAATCAGAGCAGTAAAAGAACAAGCACAACATGAACATTACAAATCAGCAATCACTGACCACTGCAAAAGGGAAAACCACATCATGGACCGGGAGAAGGGCAGGGTCATCCGCACAGAAGAGAACAAACAACAGCGCTGGATCAGAGAGGCCATTGAGATCTGCAAGCGAGGCATAAAAACCATGAACAGAGACAAGGGAGCCTTCATCCTCTCTACCACCTGGACCAGCATCTTGGCGGAGTGAACGGACAGCGGGGGGCGTGACTTGCCTTCATTCTTGTGACAGGTAAGTCACGCCCTCATGGAACATCAGCTGATAAAGACGGGTCACAAGACACCATCATGTGACACTCTGAAGAAGGCGAAAGACTTTTGTATTGTGACATGCTCAAGGCCTAAACACTCATCCGAGCAAATATAAGGTAGATTTTGTTAACCTGCCCGGAGAAAAACATCAACGAAAATAATTTGTATTTGTTTAACCAGTTGGTGGCGCTACCACTGCGATCAAAAATAAGTTGGCAGCCGTCTTCAGGGCCTGAATATCCTCAAATGTGAAAAATTTCGAGAAGATGGATCATCTGAATCATTTTGCAGGAACTTTTGTTGCCACGGAGAATAATCAGACTCTGCGGCACCATAATAGCCACGCCCTTCGAAGGAAAGTCACAAAAATAGGGATAGAGTAAGATCAATGTCTTGAGTCTTTTCTAGCCAATTTTCAATCAGATTCGTTAAAAGGGCACCGTGCAGTACGTCAAAATGTAAAAAATGATATTGATTGGCGCAAGGTGTATAACTGAATATAAACATATAGATGTCTTCAGGTACAGACTCTTTATGTACATGTGAAGTTTTGGATTTTTAGCAGCATGTGCAGGAGAGTTATTAAGCATTTTGTCCATTGCGGCGAAGGAAATCTAAAGTGAAAACTTTGAAGCCCCGCCCCTGTCACATAGTATTTCGGAAACAAAAAATTTTAGCCCCAGTGTTTGTCCCAGGTCTTCAGATGCTACAGACAGAATTTTAAGGCAATCAGATGAAGCCTTTAGGATCAGGGTGCAAAAGAATGACCCCTGTAAACATGCAAAAAAGGGCAAAAGTCGGACTTTCAAAAATTCATAACTCACTTCCTGTTCATATTAGACGTTAAAATATCAAATTTTTCACCATGCCCGATGAGACTGCCAAGTTTGGTGAGTTTTTGTGCATGTTTCGGTGGGTCAAAAATGCGATCGAACAATCGGAAAAATAATAATAATAATAATTTCTACAAAAACAATAGGGACTTCGCAGCGGTCGCTGCTCAGGCCCTAATAATAATAATAATAATATTAATAATAATAAAAGTAATAATATTTTCTACAAAAACAATAGGGACCTCGCAGCCGTCGCAGCTCGGGCCCTAATAACAATTTCTAGAAAAACAATAGGGACCTCGCAGCGGTCACTGCTCGGGCCCTAATAATAATAATAAAAATAATAATAATTTCCACAAAAACAATGGGGACCTCGTAGCGGTCGCTGCTCGGGCCCTAATAATAATTTCTTCAAAAACAATAGGGACCTCGCCGCCGTCGCTGCTCGGGCCCCAATAATAATTTCTACACAAAGTCCATTGTGGTGACCCGCCCCCTTTTAAGTAAATTAAAAATGGCCGACTTCCTGTAAAACCTAGCTCATTGCTCCAAGAGACTTTTTTGTAGGTCTTGGTCTTATACATACAGTGAACCCTCGCTACTTCGCGGTTCACCTTTCGCGGGTTCAGTGCTTCGCGGGTCTAAAAAATATTCGGGGGCATTGTAGTTTCGCCGAGCGGCACGACGGGGCGCTGGAGCAGTTAGACGGCCGGCGTGCGCCGAAGAAGAGCGTGGGCGAAGAGGAGAGTGGACGAAGAAGAGCACGTTCCCCCGGACACGATCGGTGGCGACGTTTCGCGCAGTTTGAACCGTACCAGAGCTCCGGCCGGCGTGCGTGGCAGTTAAGCCGTAGAGGAACACCTTCCCCGGGCACGGGCGGTGCCAAGCGGCCCCTAAGTTTAACCGAATGGAAGCTCCGGAGGAGGAGGGCATGCTCGCGTCACAGTAAGCCGAAGAGGAGCACCTTCCACGGGCACGGGCGGTTCCAAGCGGCCCCTAAGTTTAACCGAATGGAAGCTCCGGAGGAGGAGGGGATGCTCGCGTCACAGTAAGCCGAAGAGGAGCACCTTCCCCGGGCACGGGCGGTTTCAAGCGGCCCCTAAGTTTAACTGAATGGAAGCTCCGGAGGAGGAGGGCATGCTCGCGTCACAGTAAGCCGAAGAGGAGCACCTTCCCCGGGCACGGGCGGTGCCAAGCGGCCCCTAAGTTTAACCGAATGGAAGTTCCGGGGGAGGAGGGCGGGCGTGTGTCACAGTTAAGCCGAATTGGAGCACCTCTTCCGCCCGGGCACGAGCGGAGCGCGAGGCTGTCAGTTATGAATGAATAAATGAATAAATAAATAAAGAATGCCACCTTTCATTTCACAGGGCACACCGGACAGCGTACCAGCAGGTAAAAGTCGGAGTAATTAAATAAATACAAAAAGAATGGCTGGGGAATTAAAAAATAATATGTTTTAATAATAATTAGTTTTTTTTGTTGTAACATGAATTTCACTCTCTCTCTCCCCGTATATATATATATATATATATATATATATATATATATATATATATTTATAAATTTGCTCGGCCTGATGTGTGTGTAAAGTTTCACGAGTTGTCGTTCATATTTACAACCTCATAATCAGCGTTGTTTTATTGCCGAACAGTGCAATGCCACTCCCACAACCTTTCACGAAAAAGGACGAATTTCGTATTGTGACATCCTCATGGCCGAAACAGTAATCCGAGCATATATGAGGGCGACCTTGTCGAGTTGCACGGAGAAAAACATCCAAGAAAATAACTTGTATTAGCTTTTACCAGTTGGTGGCGCTACTACTACGATGAAAAATAAGTTGGTAGAAGTCTTCAGGGCTGAAGTATCCTCAAATGTGTACAACTTCGAGAAGATAGGATCATCTGAGTCATGTTGCCGGAGCTTTTGTTGTCACAAAGTACAATCGGACTTTTCAGCACCGTAATAGCCACGCCTTTTGCCAAAACGTCACAAAATTCGGCAGAGAGTAAGATCATTGTCTTGAGTCTTTTCTGACTAATTTTCAGTCGGATTCGTCAGAAGGGCACCGTGCAGTACGTGAAAATTAAAATAAAAACAAATTTTTGATTCCACTTGGCGGCGCTGTGTGTAAAACAAAATAATAACATTAAGATGTCTTCAGGCCGGGACGTTTTATTTACAGGTGAAGGTTTGGATTTTTAGGAGCATGTGCAGGGGAGTTATTAAGCATTCATTTATTTGTATTAGGTTCATTTTGTCTTCTTATTATTGATATTTGACTGATTCATTAAAAGCAGACATTTATGTTTTAGGTTAATTTTTTACCTGACATGTTTCGGCGAGTCTTTCGCCTTCTTCAGAGTGTCGCATGATGGTGTCTTGAGACCAGTCTTTATCAGCTGATGTTCCATGAGGGTGTGACTTACCTGTCAAAAAAATTAAAAAATCAGAGCAGTAAAAGAACAAGCACAACATGAACATTACAAATCAGCAATCACTGACCACTGCAAAAGGGAAAACCACATCATGGACCGGGAGAAGGGCAGGGTCATCCGCACAGAAGAGAACAAACTACAGCGCTGGATCAGAGAGGCCATTGAGATCTGCAAGCGAGGCATAAAAACCATGAACAGAGACAAGGGAGCCTTCATCCTCTCTACCACCTGGAGCAGCGTCTTGGCGGAGTGAATGGACAGCGGGGGGCGTGACTTGCCTTCATTCTTGTGACAGGTAAGGCACGCCTTCATGGAACATCAGCTGATAAAGACAGGTCACAAGACACCATCACAGGGTTCGAAGTTAACTTTAAAAACTGCTTGCCCATAGGGCAAGTGCCACTAAAATTTGCCTTGCCCGAGTGGCCAAATTACTTGCCCAACTTGGGCAAGTGACAATTTTTTTTCTCTTGCCCTGAGTGACTTTTTGTATGACAAAGTGTCTAATTACAAATTGCATGAATTTTTTGTTCGGACAGTTCCCGCCTAGAAAGAATTAAAAATACGTTTCAATCATAAGGGTTGCTTATAGAAAAATGTATCATGTATTAACACATTAATTAGGTGTCTGCTGACCCAGGATTATGTTATTGTTATGTTATGTTATATATGAAAGAGAATGTGGAATGACACTGAACGATGGAAGGTGGAAGGATGTGGAAAGATTGTGAATGACATTGAATGATTTGGAATGACACTGAAAGATTTTGAATAATACTGAATGACACTGAATGAAGTAAAACTTTCTGGGAACGGGCCAATTCAAGATAGCTGCCGCACTGTGGGGGAGGCTTTGGTACCAAATTTGGAAAGAGACCCAAACGGTTGGGTCCATTTTATATCAGTGTGGGGGTGAAACGTTGGTCTCGGCGGAGCTGTCTGAATATTGGAGAAGTTAGAAGACAAAGTAAAACAGAACAATTAAAATCACTCTTCAAATACATATTGTTTGGTGGGCAGAGCATGATTTACAGCTCACCATTTTATTGCATGCACCAAGCATGTTATACATTTTTCTGTCCATGGGATGGCGTAGTCAAGAAAAATGAAGCATCTCGAAGCCCATTCGTGTGTGAAGTATTTCCCTGCAGGGCTTGGCTGCTTTATGGGGCTTCATTTTGCCATCACTAGTTTTAGATAGTTTTAATTTTTGAAAGAGCATTTTTGTTTTAGTATTAAGGTAGGCCAGAAATGGAATGAAATGCAGAGATAGAAATGACACAGGAAAAATTTGGCTAGAAGGGCTATAATTTTCATTAAAGCAGAGAAGAAAATAGAAACGACAAAAAACATTGATGTGTACTTGTCCACTTTAAGGTAGAACTGGTTGAAGTGAAATGAGTCACAAGATTGGAAAAATAGGAAATACAATAGAATTAACATGTTCATTTTTGTGATAAGAAATTTGTGATTAGGTGAAAAGGGGAAAAAAAAGAGAATTACAGGCTTTTCAAATAAAACAACCTAGTAATTTAAATTGGCCAACTTGTAAAATGGAAAAGAAAATTCTAAATTATGCACAGAAAGCATGAACGTGTTGGGCAGAAGGAAGGAAAAAGAAAAGAAAGAAAGGAGGAAGCAGTAAGTCTTGTTACAAAACATTAACTTTTCAGGACGAGTTGTGGTAGCAATGGAGGATCACGTGACGTAAAAAGTCAAACATAAAAGTGTGTGTAGAAGGAGTTCTACATCAACATGCGTTTTACTCATTAGGCCGTGATACACTGACAAAATTGGACTTCAATAGAATTAATAAGCACGGGCGAATTCAAACAAACGTCAAAACTTTAAAGGGGCGCATTGTCAGTGATAAGAAAGAGAAAAGATATTGCCAGACCACTTTTCTGTAAAAACTTTCCTTGGGACGCCTCGGTGACCCCCATTAAATCCCTGACCCTTCATAGATAAAGTTGAGGCCCAGTGCCTCTCAGGGCTGTAATTTATGTGGCAGAGAAAGGTCCAACAAGCCTTGGTAATCTTTAAAACAGTATCGTCATGGCCATGGAATGGGTTGTGTATGTTGGAACTTGTGAAGATACACTACAAGATTGTATCGACAAAGCATCTTAACGCACTACCAAATTATTATAAGCCATTTGAGCAAAACAGTGACTGCAAAAAATGACTTCATTAGCCTGGGTTACTGCAGGAACCAGGGCAAAATGAATTCATTTGCATATTTAGTCACAACAATTTGGATTTCGTGGCAGAGAACCACTTAGAGTGTGATTAAGAGCTTTCACTGCTGCTTTAAGGAATCAAAAAATTACATTCTTTTCCCACCACATTCACATTGCACGCCGGCCTAATTGTCACAGGGACACATTATACTGATAAGTTGCGGTGCATTTCAGCCCAGCGTCATTTTTTCCCCGCATCATCTAGGAGGCGCCACACGACTGTGGAGCCGTCCAAATTATCACCAAACCGCGACTTGACCTTCCTCCCGACTGGAGGAACTCAGACTTGTAACACAGACCAGGTGCGCATTCCAGACTGATAAGAAGTAAAAGTGTTTGAGAACCAAGGTCGCAGCCTGAAATCAAACTGACTTTTATGCGATGGGAGTACTAACATTGTGATACCAACGGATAAGAGATTGTTAGGATAAGCAGGAAGAGCGTAGGCGGGTGTGAGCTAATTAAAATTTGGGGTTTCCCATCTTGTATGAGTTGTATGGTTACAATGTGGACTGACAGTCAAGATAAATGTTCATGCGTTCTGTCGACATTGGGCTTTAAAAACCACAACAGGAAAAGAAAAGTTGTGCATAAAGCACGTCTAAAATAGTTATTTGTGAACGCAAAATTCACTTAACAGAAAATGACACAATTACAATTGGAAACTGCCTCGCCTTTATATCGACACAGCGCAGCTAAAAGGGAAAATGAACACACCCCCACACGCAGAAAATCAACTTGACAATTTGATCCCACGCCAGGGAAAAAGGTACCAGTAATTGAACGCACAAATTGGGAGAACAAAGGTGCAAACATTGCTGAGGACAGGATCAGCAAATTGGCAGATGGCAAATCCTGGCTGCCTAATTCATTGATTGGAAAAGTAATAAGAGTGACACACGAGCATAACCATGAGTCAAGAGAGGGGTAGTATGATATGAAATTGTTCCCACATACAGACTTTTCAACAAAAAACTTTTTTTTAGACAGTGTTATTTGTTTGAGATGCAATATTGTTTGGTTGTAATTCATATGTTTTCAAAATGGATTAAGTTGTTTCCGACAACATATGTTGATGCTAAAACAGTTGGAAAAAGTGTTGTGTAATCAAATTGTCAGGTTCAATCACCTAAGCATTCACTGAACATAGGCTAAATGAATGGAAGGAAGACAAGAGTTGATCTTTTACTCGCGAGGAGAACGAACAGAGGTGTGCTCAGTTACATCTCCAAATTCGTTCTGGAGCACACTCCGCCGAGCCCTCTATTTTATTAGGGAAGTCCCTCACAATACAATGTATTTGCACTAAGGGATGAAGGGGGGAGCACCAGCAGGAACATGTAAACATCTCAGACACAAGAGGAAAGACAGACATCAATGGCAGTCATCCACTGATTGAAAAGGCAGATATGCCCTTTTAGTGCTCTGGTACTAAAGTCTCAGTCCTTTTGTTTCAGAGGTGTGTCTCAGCACACCTCCTTTGATGTTGCAGACGTTGATCCAGTCTTCAGGCATCCGCTTCTCTGTGAAGTCTTCTCATCCATATGGTCAAACATGGGTCACGCTGTGGAACAATTCTTTTGCAATACTAATAGAGTAAAATATGGGATAAAATACATCTTCAACCTAACACAAATTATCCTGACATTTGGAATTTCAAGAAGTGATTTGAAGTGAAAATTATGCATTTTGTGAATGATGTTGTAACAAGTGGGACAGTTGTTGCAAAATTGACTCAAAGCGTCATTGTGCATACAGTCTGCAGGACTTGTGGAACGCACTAATGGGACTGTTAAGGGCAGACTTATCAAGAATATGAGGGAAAAAAAGGAGACAATGACCAGACTGTGTTTCAATCACAGCAATGAGGATAGTACCAGCCGAAGTTAGGACACTATCCCCGATCGACTCTCAGGTTCATCAGAACCACCAGCGACTGGCACATCAGTCCCAGTCCACATGGGAAACATGTTTTGACCAAAAAAAAAAAAAAAAAAAAAAAAGACGCAATTACTGGCCAGTGTGTTCTGATCCACAGAGAAATCACGTCCGTGTGGGAGACCAACTCTTCTTCAAGGTGCTGAAACGACTTCGTTGGGACAAGTGAATGCTGAGATGGCCCTCGCCAGATGATTGCAGTGACCCCGACGGCAGCAAAGGTCGCGGGGCGTGGCAGCTGGATCCACCAGTTGCAGTACAAGCTTCTCCGGTTTCCAGCTAAAGGCCGAGCAACGCGAATCCCTCGAACAGGAGCCCACCTGAGTCACAATATCGGACCACACGCACATCGGAACCGCACAACCAGCCACAGATACGAATGTTGAAGCCACAGAACAAAAAGATTAGATATTGTTTGGAAATTAATGACGTACATAAAGAATTTTAGCCTTGATTGGAGAACATTACTGCATTTACATTTTTAATAAAATGAAACAATTATTGATGTTATGACCACTACGAAGAATTTGAAAGACAATATATCGGGATAATTATGGTTTTCATTTTTGTTATTTGTAGTCTGTTCATGTTGCATTATTCTTATGACAAAGATGATTATTAACTGCATGTTTGTTGCCCAAATGTACCATTACAACCTGATTGATGTTGAGAATGACGAATTCGAACTGGACAATGACAAACTCGAACTGGACACTGAAACCTAAATAACACATGGACCCTTTTGCCCCTGCCCCCACACATGCACACACATACACCACACACGAAGATCCGGGAGGTAAAGACGGCTGTCCCCTCCTACAACGAGGCAAGGGCCTCCATCAAGTCGCCGCAGAGACAAGCTCTGCGTGGAGACAAGCTCTGCGTGGAGACAGTTTTGTTATTTTTCACTAGGTATATTGAAGTTTTTTTATGTTTTATTCCCAAGTGACCAACATACCATGAGAATCTCGTTCCACGCCGGAAGGGAGGAGGGGAATTTTGTCCCTACTGAGGGTTTTCGCCCCTCCACGGATGACCACACTGTTGTATGATTTCATTATGATGATCTGTCTTAAAGCCGTAAGGACATGATTTAAACCCACAAACGGGGGAATGTGAGATGGGATGAGGATATGTAAATAGTTTGTGTATTTCTAATCATGTTTTTATACACTATTTGTATCAGTTATAATTGCGCACACACACACAGACACTCACATTATTGCTTTAGCACACACGCGCACAACTGGAACACACGCACACACTTTAGTTTCGAATTCCTGACTGACTACTGTGGTTGATTGCTTCCTGCCTGCCTGCTAGAATTTCAGACAGACCTCCATTGTCTGCTTAGGTTGCTGATAAAAGACCGAACGGGTGGTAGAGAGTGAGAGAGAGTGCGCGAGATTGAACTGGCAAGACGCCTGCTTCACCTCCTGACTTCCTCTCCCATTCGCGAATGGTCAAAAACAGAACTCTAACTGGTTTGGTCTGGATTTATGCCACCTTCAGTCTAAAAATGGCGTCAGGACGTTTTAAACCTGACAGTTGCCTTGAGATCTCCGAGCTCGAACTGCCCTATTCCCACCTTGATCACAAGCTCCCATGAACCACTTGGACAGGGTTGCCTGTGTCCTTCTCGTTGATGTCCTTTGTGGCTCCATTCCTTTTCAGTGCTCCTAAAACAAAAAAGACAAGAAGCCAACTTAGTAAAGCTATTTAATGATTGTGAAACCTTATGGGACATGCTGAAATGTCTTCACACCACAATCCCTTAAAAAAAAAAAATATATATATATATATATATTACCGTATAGAACATCAGAAAAAGGCAGGTCTCGGCGCTTGTTCTTGCTACGATGTCCAAAGAGATTGTACTTCAGAGACAGAGGATTTGTCATGATGAACGCCATCATTGTTCTGACACTATCGTCCAATCCACCAATACCTGCAACCATTATAACATGGGTGTCACTCGATCCAGATAATCATCACACACTTAAAAATATTTTGGCAGTTAAACTGGGTATGATAAACGTCACAGGAAAGGAATTGTTGATTAAGTGAACAGCTTCGGTAACGCCATATACACTCAAAGGGCAAGAGCCCAACATTCTACCAAAATGATTATGATTAGGGAGGTAACGATTCACTCAAGCCCCGATTAGATTTTTGATTTTCAGTTCTCGATTTCGATTCGATATTTTAATTGTTTTAAGTTGCTGCCACGTTTGTCTCTGTGCGCTCGTGTGATGCTGCAGCGATCCACAAACAAAATATGTCTATACGTCTTGTGCATTTTGAATGGAACCAAAAAACAATACACGATGCCAAATTGTACTATTATTATGAAACTGCCTATGAGTAGTAAAAGAAATACTTGTAAAAATATTTCACATTTTTAGAGCCCCAATACATTCTTTTAAATATAGAAGGGACTGAAATCATGTGAAAATTGAGTCTTTTTCTCAGTTTCCGACTTGGGGTGAACACATTCGGCTTATCATAGTTGCAGTTGACCATCTTGAACTCTGAAGTCTTTCAACTCGGCCTTCCGAATCAGGGTTTTAGAGGTGGGGCTATTTAGTGATACAGTAGGATGGTTTGATCTCTGTAGCTCCAGAATCAGGAATGTACTGGGACTGGGGTTCCTACTTGGGTTTAGGGTACCTAATTTTATATTTCAAGAAATTAAATAATTATTTATAATTTTGAAGATAATACATTAAAATTTCATCATTTTCATACCTGCATTAGATCCTGCAGTAGACTCACAGACTCAACACGTTGGACGTACTCAAGGACCTTCTGCAGCGCCTCTCTTGGTTAGGAAGCTTTTTCTCTGTGACAATCCATGGGGAGGTGTAGATGGTACTTCGTCATCACAGGCTTCAGACTCGTCACTTGAGAAAACATCCCTGCAATGGATGCATAGACACTTGGGCATGAATGTCATTTAACAACAAAAGCTAGAACAAAAAGCTTTGCATTTAAAAGAATACATCTGTGATGGGGAAGCCAGGTTAAAGTGTTAATTTTATAATTATGTAATTAGCTGCAGGTTAGTCTAGTGAAGGTGTAATCACTTCTATTTTGGAGCATAGCTTTTGCTCTGTCCAATCATTGCCTCACCTGCTGAAACCCACATTCGGGTATTTTACAAACCAAAAACTTAAATACCTGTACAGCTCTCATTTTTAACTTATTTTCTCTAACCTTTACCCACAAAATTTGAATATTCAAAATAAAAGTACACAAAGAAGTCACAATTTTTCCACATTAGTTACTTACGTAGTTCCTCTCAAATGCAGCTCAACACTGCATTGAATTAGAGCTTGATAAGCCTACACACAAAACATACAAAGCACATTGTGGCATGATTCTGAATGAGCCAATCTAGCATTTCAACATCTGTTCAACTGTTGGAATTTTAACTATTATCTGACTCTATTAACCAACATTCATCCAACAATTATGCGCGCTCGTTTTGGACACTGCATTGAATTAGAGCTTGATAAACCCACACACAAAACATACAAAGCACATTGTGGCATGATTCTGAATGAGCCAATCTAGCATTTCAATATCTGTTCAACTTTCATCTTGAATTTCTATTATTTAAATAACAGGCAACATTCAACAGTTAATATGTTTTGCTTTACTTACCCAAATCAAACACATCACAAAAAAAGCCTTAAATGAGCGAGTGGAGTAGATTGTATTAATTTGAGTGAAAGCTTAAGTCTTTTGGAGAATTTTGGAGAGAGATCGAGGGACACTGTGTTTAGCGTCGTAGGCCCAATGCTAACAATATGTAGCTCGTTGTAAAGGTCCTCATAAAAATAAATAAAACACACAACGCTTATCAGTATTATTAAAAGGGTGATTATAATGTACTTAAGTTTTCCCCAAAATAATTCGAGTACGTACGTTGTTGATATACCCTCTGTGTTCTCGTCACTTATCATTTTAGCATACTGTGTTTTAGCTAACGCACCAAGCAGTTTTCCAACACAGGCAACCTTGAAAAATTACAAAACACATTGTAAAGTAAGTCTAAAAAATGAGAGCCAGACATTTACCCAAGATTAATTAATTAATTCAATTATCGTTCGGGACTCACCGTGCTTTCAGCTCTTCTGCCGCACCTCAAAGACCGCGTAGCTTGCATTCGCTCCTTTTCTCACAGTTTGAATATGCTGCCTTCAAAAGAATCTGTAATTTTGACAACTCCAACTTGAATCTACAAAAATCAAGCAATAAGGTAGAAATAACTTCAAATATACTTTGAATAAAGATCTTTCACAGCATACAGAATTAATAAAATAACATTAATTAATAATGTTGATTTTGTTTATTAAAAAAAAAGTAACTGTGTTGACTGTTGGATGTGGCTGACAATGCTGGACCTGCCTTGTCAAATAGTTCATAGATGACAATCTTAGCTGTCTGGAATATTATAAAATGTTATCTTGTCCCTTAAGGGTTATTAAGTCACAGTTGGGGGTACATGTAAATTCACAAAATATAACGTCCAGCCTTGTTAAATTTAGCATAGATAAATACATGAATTTAATTTTAATTTTAATAAATCAATCAATCCTCTGTACTGCTTCTTGTCCTCACAAGGGTCCCCGGGAGTGCTGGAGCCTATCCCAGCTGTCTTCGGGCAGTCGACAGGGTACACCCTGAACTGGTTGCCAGTCAATCGCAGGGCACACAGAGACAAGCAACCATCCGCTCTCACACTCAGACCTTGGACCAGTGACCAATCAACCTATCATGAATGTTTTTGGAAAGTGGGAGGAAACCGGCGAAAACCCTAGCAGGCACAGGGAGAACCTTGCACTTCTGTACTGTGATGCGGACTTGCTAACCAGTCCGCCACCGTGCCGCTTGTTCTAAAGAGTCCCAGAAAATAAAAACACCCGTCCCTTAGTCAAAAGCGGAAAAAGTCCAACAACAACCCGACCATAATTTGCATTGTTCCATAAGTTAAATCAATGTCAAACCTAATAAAAGCTGACTTCTGGTCCTCAAAAATCCTACACTTATTTTAGTCCTTTCACAATCTCGCAGCATAGGCTCCATGGCCATGTCTCTATCGTTTTGGCATCCATTGAATAGTTCTACTGAGAATAGTCTTCGGGTGGTTACTATTAGCATAGCATGCATTAAATATCAAAAAGGCTCCAGAACAAATTTTCAAACCCATGCCCGCTTAGCTCATCTATAACCCATACAGGACCCAGACATGGTTGACCAGCTCTAACCTATGCCCACTTATCCCACACATAACCCAAACAGGACCGATAAATGGTGACCACTTCTAACCCATGCCCACTTAGCCCACACATAACCCAAATAGGACCCAGACATGGTTGACCAGCTCTAACCCATGCCCACTTGGCCCATATACAGCCCATATGAGACCCTCACATGGTTGACCAGTTCTAACCCATGCCCACTTAGCCCACACATAACCCAAATAGGACCTATAAATGGTTTCAGTAGTAGATTCAGTAGTTTTTATCATTACAGCATTTTCCCCTCTGTATAATGGACAGACATTAGGAGTGTTTCCTTACACTTAGATACGTTTATACTGTGTATATTTGCATGCTTTTTATGAATGTCTGCTGCTAATGTTATACATTAACGGCTACATTACGCCGCCGACTCTGTGTGAGCTATATCTTTGCTGCTGTAACACCTCAAATTTCCCCATTGTGGGACTAATAAAGGACATCTTTATCTTTATCTTTACCAGTTCTAACCCATGCCCACTTAGCCCATACACAACCCGTATTGCACCCACAACATTTGCCCAGTTTAAGCCCATGCCCACCAATCCCAGATGGCGCCCACATGGAACCCTGTACCATTGCCCACTTCTAGCCCATTCCCACTTGGTACCCAGGAATCCCGCATTTACCCCATTTGGGGCCCAGTTGGACATGTTGGCTGGGTACAGTACTTTTATTCTTGCAGTATTTTTATCATTGCAGTATTTTCAATCATTCAGTATTTTTTTTTATCATTGCAGCGTTTTTATTTATTTCCCCTCTGAACCATAGACAGGCATTAGGAGTGTTTCCTTACACTTGTATATGTTGTGGGCTGTAAGTGTGTATATACATGGGGATCTGTGTATATACGTATATACTGTGTATATTTGCATGCTTTTTATGAATGCCTGCTGCCAATGTTATACATTAACGGCTACATTACGTCGGTGCCACTGTGTGATGTATATCTTTGCTGCTGGAACACTGCAAATGTCCCCGTTATGGGACAATTAAAAGACATCTTTATCTTTAGAAATTGAAGATTCACTTGCGAGGCCATTTTCAACACGGACCTTTCAAGAGAAGCTATATCGTCCAACACTCGGTCAGTGCTGTCTAAGTGCTTTTCTGTATATTGTTTGTCCACCCGTGGTGTCATAAATTATGGTATTATGAGGGGGATTTATTCAAGTAGGACGAAGTAGGACTTCATTGAAGGCCCAGGTGTGAAATGCATGGCCCTCCACTGGTTCAAATAATATCTAAAACTAAATTACCAGTTACATGTGCAATTTCAATATTCAACAATTATCTCAACAAAAAAGGACAATCTGAATTTTTTTTAAATGCACAATAAAACAGAAAAGCCATTTCCGGGTATTTTACAATTCAGTCTTCATTGGGGAAAAAACATTCAACAATTTGCTTTTCTTATTTAATACATAGTTCAGCACAGCAGGTGGCGGACAAGCACCTTAAAATGTCATTCGCCTACACAAGGAAGAAGAACATGCCCGAGGCGCTCCCGTGTCCTCGTCTTTCGGTCAACCTGAGAATAATGTTCTTGAGGATTAAAGTTTATAAATGTAAGTATGATGTGATTTTTTATTTTATTTTATGTTGTTGAACAGTGTTTTTGTTTATTTTATAATATCGTCATTAAAAGGCTGTGGCGGTTGGAGAGTCAGCTTCGTGTTAGGGCGTGTTAAAGATCCCGATACCCACACTACACCCTCATTGAAGTATATACGAGTAAAATTATTCGAGCGCGCAGCCAAAGTATATTGTCCACAATTATTTGCGGACTTAACCAAAATCCCATTGAACTGGCGATGTTCGGTGGAATTCTTGTGCCCATGCTGAAAAAAATTCTCTTCAAATGTACATATCGAATTATGACATTATGATAAACAGTTGCATGTGTGCAATTTCGGTCACTCTTTTAAAGTCACCTACGTGTTTTGTCCCAGTGCAGCTAGCGTACTTAGCGACCTTGTGTGCATGCGCCGCAGATTGTGAGAGCGCCTCAAATAGTACAAATGAAGCTATAGCTTGTTCCGGTGGGTCCCAAGCCAGGGTTTTTTCCTAACTACCACATTACTTAAGTTTTAATATCACTCTCAACGTCAAAATTGTTACAAATAAATACATAATGATAACGTGCCGCCAAGCTCGATGACATAGGAGGCGGAAGTTGGTGTCGTCACACGCATTGTCCCAATTTTGCAATATCGGTACGCTTGGAACCTGTGCTCTGCAACACCCCATGTACACGTCAACGAGGAACGTATGGTGTAGAGTGTTTATTGCGATTGGGCCATTCTTTGTCACGGTCTTCTCTCTGACAAATTGGCATATTTAGCAGCCAAAATATAATGAGCCGTTGCTGTGATAGTAGTTGCAGCCCAAGGTTATTTTAGTAAACGAAAATGAACTCAAAACTTGAATAGAAAAAAATAAAATTCGATAATGAAAAAAATACAGTGAACCCTCGGTTATCGCGGTTAATGGGGACCGAGACCACCCGCGAAAACTGAAAATCCGCGAAGTAGCGGCGCACCTTCAAAAATGCTTAAAAAAAAAAGTGCGAAGTAGTGGTGCACCTTCAAAAATGTTTAAAAAAAAAAAATTAATAAATATATATATATATATATATATATATATATATATACACGGGTAGAGAGAGAGAGAGTGAAATTCATGCTATAACAAAAAAAAAAATAATTATTATTAAAACTTATTATTTTTTTATTCCCCAGCCATTATTTTTGTATTTATTCAATTACTTCTTTTTGTATTTTTTTAATTGCTTCGACCTTTACCTGCTGGTACGCCGTCCGGTGTGCCCTGTGAAATGAAAGGTGGCATTCTTCATTTATTTTTTTTATTCATTTATTCATTCATAACTGACAGCCTCGCGCTCCGCTCGTGCTCGGGCGGAAGAGGTGCTCCTCTTCGGCTTAATTGTCATGCACGCCGGACCTGCTCCCCCGAAGCGTGTCTCCGTTCGATTGAACTCGGTTTCATTTCGCCCCGCCCGTGCCCGGGGAAGGTGCTCCTATTCGGCTTAACTGTGACACATGCCCGCCCTCCTCCCCCGGAGCTTCCATTCGGTTAAACTTAAGGGCCGCTTGGCACCGCCCGTGCCCGGGGAAGGTGCTTCTCTTCGGCTTAACTGTGACGCGAGCATGCCCTCCTCCTCCGGAGCTTCCATTCGGTTAAACTTAGGGGCTGCTTGACACCGCCCGTGCCCGGGGAAGGTGCTCCTCTTCGGCTTAACTGCCACGCACGCCGGCCGGCCTCCTCCGGAGCTCTCGTACGCTCCCGAACAGAGCGAAATGTCGCCCCGCTAGTGCCCGGGCGGAAGTTGTTCCTCTTCGGCTTAACTGCCACGCACGCTGGCCGGAGCTCTGGTACGGTCCGAACCGCGCGAAACGTCGCCCCAAATCGTGCCCGGGGGAACGTGCTCTTCTTCGTCCACTCTCCTCTTCGCCCACGCTCTTCTTCGGCGCATGCCGGCCGTCTAACAGCTCCAGCGCCCCGTCGTGCCGCTCGGCGAAACTACAATGCCCCCGAATATTTTTTAGACCCGCGAAGCACTGAACCCGCGAAAGGTGAACCGCGAAGTAGCGAGGGTTCACTGTAAAATGAAAATGCTCTTTCAAAAATTAAAACTATCTAAAACTAGTGATGGCAAAATGAAGCCCCATAAAGCAGCCAAGCCCTGCAGGGAAATACTTCACACACGAATGGGCTTCGAGATGCTTCATTTTTCTTGACTACGCCATCCCGTGGACAGAAAAATGTATAACATGCTTGGTGCATGCAATAAAATGGTGAGCTGTAAATCATGCTCTGCTTACCAAACAATATGTATTTGAAGAGTGATTTTAATTGTTCTGTTTTACTTTGTCTTCTCACTTCTCCAATATTCAGACAGCTCCGCCAAGACCAACGTTTCACCCCCACACTGATATAAAATGGACCCAACCGTTTGGGTCTCTTTCCAAATTTGGTACCAAAGCCTCCCCCACAGTGCGGCAGCTATCTTGAATTGGCCCGTTCCCAGAGAGTTTTACTTCATTCAGTGTCATTCAGTATTATTCAAAATCTTTCAGTGTCATTCCAAATCATTCAATGTCATTCACGATCTTTCCACATCCTTCCACCTTCCATCGTTCAGTGTCATTCCACATTCTCTTTGATATATAACATAACATAACAATAACATAATCCTGGGTCAGCAGACACCTAATTAATGTGTTAATACATGATACATTTTTATATAAGCAACACTTATGATTGTAACGTATTTTTAATTCTTTCTAGGCGGGAACTGTCCGAACAAAAAATTCATGCAATTTGTAATTAGACACTTTGTCATACAAAAAGTCACTCAGGGCAAGAGAAAAAAAATTGTCACTTGCCCAAGTTGGGCAAGTAATTTGGCCACTCGGGCAAGGCAAATTTTAGTGGCACTTGCCCTATGGGGAAGCAGTTTTTAAAGTTAACTTCGAACCCTGTGATGGTGTCTTGTGACCAGTCTTTATCAGCTGATGTTCCATGAAGGCGTGCCTTACCTGTCACAAGAATGAAGGCAAGTCACGCCCCCCGCTGTCCGTTCACTCCGCCAAGATGCTGCTCCAGGTGGTAGAGAGGATGAAGGCTCCCTTGTCTCTGTTCATGGTTTTTATGCCTCGCTTGCAGATCTCAATTGCTTCTTTGATCCAGCGCTGTAGTTTGTTCTCTCCGGTGCGGATGACCCTGCCCTTCTCCCAGTCCATGATGTGGTTTTCCCTTTTGCAGTGGTCAGTGATTGCTGATTTGTAATGTTCATGTTGTGCTTGTTCTTTTACTGCTCTGATTTTTTTAATTTTTTTGACAGGTAAGTCACACCCTCATGGAACATCAGCTGATAAAGACGGGTCTCAAGACACCATCATGCGACACTCTGAAGAAGGCGAAAGGCTCGCCGAAACATGTCAGGTAAAAAATTAACCTAAAACATAATTGTCTGCTTTTAATGAATCAGTCAAATATCAATAATAAGAAGACAAAATGAACCTAATACAAATAAATGAATGCTTAATAACTCCCCTGGACATGCTCCTAAAAATCCAAACCTTCACCTGTAAATAAAACGTCCCGACCTGAAGACATCTTAATGTTATTATTTTGTTATACACACAGCGCCGCCAAGTGGAATCAAAAATTTGTTTTTATTTTAATTTTCACGTACTGCACGGTGCCCTTTTGACGAATCCGACTGAAAATTAGTCAGAAAAGACTCACTTACTCTCTGCCGAATTTTGTGACGTTTTGGCAAAAGGCGTGGCTATTACGGTGCTGAAAAGTCCGATTGTACTCTGTGGCAACAAAAGCTCCGGCAACATTACTCAGATGATACTATCTTCTCGAAGTTGTACACATTTGAGGATACTTCAGCCCTGAAGACATCCACCAACTTATTTTTCATCGTAGTAGTAGCGCCACCAACTGGTAAAAGCTAATACAAGTTATTTTTTTTAATGTTTTTCTCCGTGCAACTCAACAAGGTCGCCCTCATATATGCTCGGATGACTGTTTCGGCCATGAGGATGTCACAATAAGAAATTCATCCTTTTTCGTGAAAAGTTGTGGGAGTGGCATTGCACTGTTCGGCAATAAAACAACGCTGATTATGAGGTTCTAAATATGAACGACAACTCGTGAAACTTTACACACACATCAGGCCGAGCAAATTTATCAATATTTTATACGCTAGTTGTGCAGGCTTTTTGAAATGGCTCGCCATGGCCCTCGAGAAATGTTAAAAAAAGCAGCCCTGGTTGAGTGTTTCACCTCGCTTTTTGTAAATTTTATGGAGTACAGTGAATCCTCGGTTATCGCGGTTAATGGGGACAGAGACCACCCGCGAAAACTGAAAATCCGCGAAGTAGCGGCGCACCTTCAAAAATGCTTAAAAAAATATACAATATATATAATAAATATATATATATATATATATATATATATATATACGGGGAGAGAGAGAGTGAAATACATGTTATATGGCATTCTTTATTTATTTATTTATTTATTCTTTTATACCTTCATAACTGACAGCTTCGCGCTCCGCTCGTGCCCGGGCGGAAGAGGTGCTCCAATTCGGCTTAACTGTGACACACACCCGCCCTCCTCCCCCGGAGCTTCCATTCGGTTAAACTTAGGGGCCGCTTGGCACCGCCCGTGCCCGGGGAAGGTGCTCCTCTTCGGCTTACTGTGACGCGAGCATGCCCTCCTCCTCCGGAGCTTCCATTCGGTTAAACTTAGGGGCCGCTTGGAACCGCCCGTGCCCGGGGAAGGTGCTCCTCTTCGGCTTACTGTGACGCGAGCATGCCCTCCTCCTCCGGAGCTTCCATTCGGTTAAACTTAGGGGCCGCTTGGCACCGCCCGTGCCCGGGGAAGGTTCTCCTCTACGGCTTAACTGCCACGCACGCCGGCCGGAGCTCTGGTACTGTCCGAACCGCGCGAAACGTCGCCACCGATCGTGTCCGGGGGAACGTGCTCTTCTTCGTCCACTCTCCTCTTCGCCCACGCTCTTCTTCGGCGCACACCGGCCGTCTAACCGCTCCAGCGCCCCGTCGTACCGCTCGGCGAAACTACAATGCCCCCGAATATTTTTTAGACCCGCGAAGCACTGAACCCGCGAAAGGTGAACCGCCAAGTAGCGAGGGTTCACTCTATGTATAAGACCAAGACCTACAAAAAAGTCTCTTGGAGCAATGAGCTAGGTTTTACAGGAAGTCGGCCATTTTGAATTTACTTAAAAGGGGGCGGGTCACCACAATGGACTTTGTGTAGAAATTATTATTGGGGCCCGAGCAGCGACCGCGGCGAGGTCCCTATTGTTTTTGTAGAAATTATTATTAGGGCCTGAGCAGCGACCGCTACGAGGTCCCCATTGTTTTTGTGGAAATTATTATTATTATTATTATTAGGGCCCGAGCAGTGACCGCTGCGAGGTCCCTATTGTTTTTCTAGAAATTGTTATTAGGGCCCGAGCTGCGACGGCTGCGAGGTCCCTATTGTTTTTGTAGAAAATATTATTACTTTTATTATTATTATCATTATTATTATTAGGGCCTGAGCAGCGACCGCTGCGAAGTCCCTGATGTTTTTGTAGAAATTATTATTATTATTATTTTTCCGATTGTTCGATTGCATTTTTGACCCCCGAAACATGCACAAAAACTCACCAAACTTGGCAGTCTCATCGGGCATGGCGAGAAATTTGATATTTTAAACGTCTAATATGAACAGGAAGTGAGTTATGAATTTTTGAAAGTCCGACTTTTGCCCTTTTTTGCATGTTTACAGGGGTCATTCTTTTGCACCCTGATCCTAAAGGCTTCATCTGATTGCCTTAAAATTCTGTCTGTAGCATCTTAAGACCTGGGACAAACACTGGGGCTAAAATTGGGGCTAAAATCTTTTGTTTCCGAAATACTATATGACGGGGGCGGGGCTTCAAAGTTTTCACTTAAGATTTCCTTCGCCGCAATGGACAAAATGCTTAATAACTCTCCTGCACATGCTGCTAAAAATCCAAAACTTCACATGTACATAAAGAGTCGGTACCTGAAGACATCTATATGTTTATATTCTGTTATACACCTTGCGCCAATCAATATCATTTTTTACATTTTGACGTACTGCACGGTGCCCTTTTAACGAATCCGATTGAAAATTGGCTAGAAAAGACTCAAGACATTGATCTTACTCTATCCCTATTTTTGTGACTTTCCTTCGAAGGGCGTGGCTATTATGGTGCCGCAGAGTCTGATTATTCTCCGTGGCAACAAAAGTTCCTGCAAAATGATTCAGATGATCCATCTTCTCGAAATTTTTCACATTTGAGGATATTCAGGCCCTGAAGACGGCTGCCAACTTATTTTTGATCGCAGTGGTAGCGCCACCAACTGGTTAAAACAAATACAAATTATTTTCGTTGATTTTTTTCTCCGGGTAGGTTAACAAAATCTACCTTATATTTGCTCGGATGAGTGTTTAGGCCTTGAGGATGTCACAATACGAAAGTCTTTCGCCTTCTTCAGAGTGTCACATGATGGTGTCTTGTGACCCGTCTTTATCAGCTGATGTTCCATGAGGGCGTGACTTACCTGTCACAAGAATGAAGGCAAGTCACGCCCCCGCTGTCCGTTCACTCCGCCAAGATGCTGCTCCAGGTGGTAGAGAGGATGAAGGCTCCCTTGTCTCTGTTCATGGTTTTTATGCCTCGCTTGCAGATCTCAATGGCCTCTCTGATCCAGCGCTGTTGTTTGTTCTCTTCGGTGCGGATGACCCTGCCCTTCTCCCGGTCCATGATGTGGTTTTCCCTTTTGCAGTGGTCAGTGATTGCTGATTTGTAATGTTCATGTTGTGCTTGTCATGATCCGCGTCGGGCATGACAGCCTTTTGTTATTGTTTTCATATGCATGCGGTTTTTGTTATTGTTTTTGTTGTTATTTTCTCCCCTCCTTCCTGCCATGTGCCTTTTCCTGTCTGTTTTGATCAGCTGAGCAGGGGCGTTTCCCCTCAGCACCTCGCCCTCACCAGCCACGCACCTGCTCCTCATCAACGATCACACACCTGCTTCCCATCTGCTCCCCTGATTACCGGACTACTTAAGCCTTCCATGCTCTCAACCCAGTGTCGGGTCATTGCCGAAAATCACGGACAGCCACGACCACCTTTGTTCACGTTCTGCTCCTTGTTCATGTTCATGCTCTGGTTCCCCTCTTCGTTCCCGTCTTTCAGTGTTGTTCCTCGCCCTGCCTCCCAGTCTGGTCACGTTAAGTTTGTCTTTTGTTATTTTTCACCCTGCCACATTGTTTGCCCTGGTTGTTTCAGTTAATAAATTCCCTTCACGTTTCTGACCTCTCTGCCTCCTCGCCTTTTGGGTCCACCTCCTCCTCGCCGACCGGCGAGTCCTGACAGAATGACCCGACCAAAGAAGGACCCAGCGAGAGGCTCACGGCGGCGTCATGGACGCCGCCGGACGGACAACCCCCCTCAGCCTGCCGACCAACCCCGTGTCCTTCAAGTAGGTTCCATTTTCCGCTCGACGTCTGTTTCTCCCCTTTTGCCCCCCGATTACAGCACCGATTACCAGCCTGTCATACCCCCTCACCTGATCATAGATTCGGATTACGAGGACGATTTTGAGCACCAAGCCCTTTCACCCCCTCACGGTTCGAGTAAGTCCGGTCACGAGTTTGATTTTGAGCACCTTGCCCCTCACATTTTTTCCGATCCAGATCACGACTATGATTTTGAATATATTGCCACTCTCTTAGTCGCTCAGCGCAACGCGGAGTTATTTTTGAGCCGTCACCTTCCTCCCCCCGAGCCATTTGAGTTTTTCGCGACCACCTCCCACTCCCCCTCGCGCGCTTCACGTCCCAAATCCCGGAAGTCACGGTCACGTCGCGCACATCGTTCACCATCAGTTTCAGCACCGGATCACGCTCCCCTGGCGTCTCCTAGCTCGCGTTCACCAGCCCCCGCAGTCACGGTCCCTCAGGTCTCCCGTTTTCCTGATTCCCTATGGCGGCAGGCTGACAGGGATCAGGGCCCCCGGTTCGGCTGTGCCCGGATCGACTGCTGCACCCGGCCCGCTGTCGCCTCCACGCCTGCAGCAGTGACCAATGCAGCTCCCGCTGCACGGACCCCGCCGCCTCCATGCGAGCCGCAGCCTCCAGAGTCCCGTGCCGACTCCTCGAAGGCGGCCGAGCCCCGTTCCGGCTCCCCGCCAGCTGCTGAGCCCTGTCCCGGCTCCCCGCCAGCTGCTGAGCCCTGTCCCGGCTCCCCGCCAGCTGCTGAGCCCTGTCCCGGCTCCCCGCCAGCTGCTGAGCCCTGTCCCGGCTCCCCGCCAGCTGCTGAGCCCTGTCCCGGCTCCCCGCCAGCTGCTGAGCCCAGTCCCGGCTCCCCGCCAGCTGCTGAGCCCAGTCCCGGCTTCCCGCCAGCTGCTGAGCCCAGTCCCGGCTCCCCGCCAGCTGCTGAGCCCAGTCCCGGCTCCCCGCCAGCTGCTGAGCCCAGTCCCGGCTCCCCGCCAGCTGCTGAGCCGTGTCCCGGCTCCCCGTCAGCGGCCGAGCCCCGTCCCGGGGCCCCAATGGCGATCCCAGCTCCCGATCCAGCGGAGCACGCTGTGCGCCCGAACCAAGTTCACGTTCAGGCGGAGCACATCCTGCCCCCGACCCAAGTTCACGTTCACGCGGAGCCCGTCCGGCGTCCGTCCCTAGTTCACGTTCTGGCGGAGCACGCTGTGGGTCCGTCCCAAGCTCACGTTCAGGTGGAGCACGTTGTGCGTCCGTCCCAAGTCCACGTTCAGGGGAAGCACACCCTGCTTCCGACCCAGGTTCACGTTCAGGAGGAGCACGCTGCGCGTCCGTCCCAAGCTCACGTTCCGGCGGAGCACGTTGTGCGTCCGTCCCAAGCCCATGTTCCGGTGGGGCACGCCTTGCCTCCGCTCCAAGCTCACGTTTTGGCAGAACACGGCCCGCAGCCGTCACTCCCGGTCCCTGCACCCGTGGTGGACGACGAGCAGTCGCCTGCCGTATCGGTCCCAGCGGCGCCTGATGAAGCGCCGCCGCTCCCGGTCCCGGTGCCTGCGATGGACGACGGTCCGCCGCCGAGTCACGCCTCAGCCTCGGCGACGCACGACGACCCACCATCGCACCCCGCTCTGGCCTCGGCAGCATCCGACGACCCGACGCCACTGCTCGCCTTGGCTCCGGCAGCGCTCGACGACCCACGGCCGCTCCTGGTTTCTGCCTCGGCGGTGGACGGCAACCCACCGCCGCTCCACATTCTTGTCTCGGCAGGGGTCGACGACCAGCCGCCGCTCCCGGTTCCGGTGCCCGCGATGGACGACGGTCCGCCGCCGCGTCACGCCTCAGTCTCGGCGACGCACGAGGACCCACCACCGCGCCCCGCTCTGGCCGCGGCAGCATCCGACGACCCGTCGCCACTGCTCGCCTTGGCCCCGGCGCCGCTCGACGGCCCGCGGCCGCTCTTGGTTCCTGCCTCGGCGGTGGACGACGACCCACCGCCGCTCCATGTTCTTGTCTCGGCAGGGATCGACGACCAGCCGTCGCTCCGCGTTCCTGTGTCGGCGGGGTTCAACGATGGGCCGCCGCCCCACGTTCCGGTCTCGGCGGTGTTCGACGACCAGCCGCCGCTCCACGTTCCTGACGCGGCGGGGTTCGACGACCAGCCGTCGCTCCACGTTCCGGTCTCGGCGACGCTCGACGACCAGCCGCCGCTCCACGCTCCCGCCTCGGCGGGGCTCGACGACCAGCCGCCGCTCCACGTTCCTGTCTCGACGACGCTCGACGACCAGCCGCCGCTCCACGTTCCTGACTCGGCGGGGTTCGACGACCAGCCGCCGCTCCACGTTCCTGACTCGGCGGGGCTCGACGACCAGCCGCCGCCCCGCGTTCCTGTCTCGGCGGGGCTCGACGACCAGCCGCCGCTCCACGTTCCTGACTCGGCGGGGCTCGACGACCAGCCGCCGCTCCGCGTTCCTGACTCGGCGGGGCTCGACGACCAGCCGCCGCTCCGCGTTCCTGTCTCGGCGGGGCTCGACGACCAGCCGCCGCTCCGCGTTCCTGTCTCGGCGGGGCTCGACGACCAGCCGCCGCTCCACGTTCCTGTCTCGGCGGGGCTCGCCAATCTGCCGCCGCTCCACGTTCCTGTCTCGGCAGGGTTCAACGACCAGCCGCCGCGCCACGTTCCTGACTCGGCGACGTTCCATGGCCTGCCGCCGCTCCTCGCCCCAGCTCCATCAGCGGACTTCATGTGGCGTTCGGGTCGTTCCGGACGTCCGCCTGAATGGCCCCAATGGGACGCACTGGCCTGGCCACCCTCACGGCCCCCTGAAGGGTCACGAAAAGACTCGCTGGTCTGGCCTCCCGGGAATCCGCCAGACCGGTCTCGATCACGGGTCGTTGACCCACCTCCCGACCCCTTCCGCCCACCCTCGTTCTTGGACATGGTTTTCCTTTTCTTTTCTTTTCCTTTTTTTTGGGACGTCTGGAATCCGTCCCTTGAGGGGGGGGTACTGTCATGATCCGCGTCAGGCATGACAGCCTTTTGTTATTGTTTTCATATGCATGCGGTTTTTGTTATTGTTTTTGTTGTTATTTTCTCCCCTCCTTCCTGCCATGTGCCTTTTCCTGTCTGTTTTGATCAGCTGAGCAGGGGCGTTTCCCCTCAGCACCTCGCCCTCACCAGCCACGCACCTGCTCCTCATCAATGATCACACACCTGCTCCCCATCTGCTCCCCTGATTACCGGACTACTTA